>NC_138094.1:21418833-21845445 GCF_964212035.1 Myotis nattereri | reverse complement strand
AGAGTTTATTAGTGTTTTTTCTTGTTTCTTGAGGTAGGCCTATAGCATCTATCTTTTTGTGTTTTTTAGTTTTCATGTTGTGATTAATGTCAAGTTTCATAGCATTACGGTCAGAGAAGATGCTTGATATGCTTCAATCTTCTTAAATTTATTGAGGCTTATTTTGTGTCCTAACATGTGTCTGACCTATAAAATATTTCAAGTGCACTTGAAAATAATGTATATTGTACTGCTTTGGGTGAAATTTTCTGAAGATATCAATTAAATCCATCTGATCTGGTGTGTCATTTAAAGCCACCATATCCTTACTGATTTTCTGATTTGAATATCTATCCATTGATATCTATGAGGTGTTTAAATCCCCTACTATGACTGTATTGCTGGTAACCTCCTGCCTTATGTCCATCAAGATTTGCTTTACATATTTTAGTGCTCCTATGTTTGGTACATAAATATTTACAAGGATTATATCCTCTTGTTGGATTGTTATTGTTATCATTTTATAGTGTTTTAGTTGTATTAACTATAACTTTTGCTTTAAAATATATTTTATCAGATATAAGTTTTGCCACCCAGCAATTTTTTCTATTTGTGTGAAATATCTTAATTTTTTTTTTTTTTTGCTTTTAGTGTATGTATCTTTTGTAGACAACATATGTATACTTTTTCTGTTCTTATCTATTCAGCTGTCTTATGTCTTATGTTTGAAACTTTTAAGCTATTTACATTTAAAGTAAATACTATGTTTCATATATATTGCCATTTTAGTCTTTTAACTATGTTCCTTTGTTTTTCTTCTTTACCTCTTCCTCTTCCCTTTCTCCCCTCCTTCTTAATGCAGCCCCTTTAACATTTCTTGTAATACTTAGTGGTAACAAACTCCTTTTGATTTTCCTTGCCTGGGAAGCTCTTTTTCCTTTAATCCTATCTAATAAAAGAGAAACATGCAAATTAACCATCACTCCATTCCACCCACAAGCCACGCCTAGCAGCCAATCAAGAGCAAGTATGCAAATTAACCCAACCAAGATGGTGGCAGCCATGGAGCTGGAATGAGCAGGAGGCTTAGGTTACCCCTGGTGATGGAGGAAGCCAAACTTCTGGCCTGCCCTGACAGTCCCTGGCCTCCCTCAAGGCTACAAAGTTTCAATTATAGAAGATAAATAAATCCCAGATACCTGCTTCCAGCCTGCAAGAAGGGGCTAGGAGCTTGGGTCACTGGGGCCATGGCCATCCTGCAAACAGCCATCAGGCCCTCACCCAGGCTGGCCAGGCACCCCAGTGAGGACGCCCACCCTGAAGGGGATGTGGCCAGCTTTAAAAAAGCCTTCAGCCCCTCACCCAGGCTGGCCACAATCCCCCAGCAGGGATCCTCACTCCATGAGGGCATGACCGGCCTGCAAACCACCACAGGCCACTTACCTAGGCTGCCCCGTGCACGAAGAAAACCCCTACCCTGATCCAGGGCACCCTTCAGGGCAAACCAGAAGGCCCCCACCCATGCACCAGGGCTCTAGCTAATCTAATAAAAGAGAAACATGCAAATTGACTGTACCTCTGCTACACCCACAAGCCACGCCCATCAGCCAATCAGGAGCAAATATGCAAATTAACCCGACTCAGATGGCAGCGGCCATGGAGCTGGGGCAAGCAGGTGACTTGGGTTGGCCCCGGCAATGGAGGAAGCCAAGCTTCCAGCCTGCCCTGCCGGCCCTGAGCTCTGCTCAAGCCTACAAAGTTTCCATTCTAGAAGATAAATAAATCCCAGATACCTGCTTCCAGCCATGGCCGTGGCCAGCCTGGAAACAGCCATCAGTCCCTCACCCAGGCTGGCCAAACCCCCATGGGGTGAAGGTCCCCACTGGGGGGCTTGACTAGCCTGCAAACAGCCATCAGCCCCTCACCCAGGCTGCCCAGGCATCCCAGTGGGGACCCCCACCCTGAAGGGGGTGTGGCTAGCCTAAAAACGGCTCTCAGCCCCTGACCCAGGCTGGCAGGCATCCCATAGGGACCCCCACCCTGACCTAGGACACCCTTTAGAGCAAACCAGACAACCCCTACCCATGCACCAGGCCTCTATCCTATATAATAAAGGGGTAATATGCAAATTGACCCTAACAGCAGAATGACTGGGAATGACTGGTCACTATGACACACACTGACCACCAGGAGGCAGATGCTCAATGCAGGAGCTGTCCCCTGGTGGTCAGTGCACTCCCACAGGGGGAGCTCTGTTCAGCCACAAGCCAGGCTGATGGCTGCCAGTACAGCGGTGGTGGTGGGAGCCTCTCCCACCTCTTCAACAGCGCTAAGGATGTCCAACTGCAGTTTAGGCCTGCTCCCCACTGGCAAATGGACATCCGCTTAGGGCTCCTGGGTTGCCAGCGGGATGTCTGACTGCCAGCTTAGGCCTGATCCTCTGGGGATTGGGCCTAAGCCAGCAGGTGGACATCCCCCAAGGGGTTCCAGACTACAAGAGGGCACAGGCCAGGCTGAGGGACCTCCTCCCACAAGGTCACAAATTTTTGTCACCGGGCCTCTAGTCTATACTAATAAAAGGGTACTATGCTAATTAGACTGGGAGACCTTCCAGGAGACCTCTGGACATTCTCCCGGACAAAGCCATGGTGGCAAGGCTGAGGTAGAGGTGGTTAGAGGCCAAGAGGGGAGGGCATTTGTGGGTGATCAGGCTGGTGGGGGGCAGGGCTATTGGGAGTAACAGACCAGCAGGGGGACCAGTTGTGGCAAGCAGGCCATCAGTGGGGGTCAGTTGGAGGTGATCAGGACAGTGCGGGGGGAGGGGGAATGCAGTTTGGAGTGAGCAGACCAGCAGGGGCACAGTTGGGGGCAAGCATGCTAGTGGGGAGGGAAGTTGGGGACAAGCAGGCCCGCAGAGGGGGAATTTGAGAGTGAGCAGGCTGGCAGGGCAGGAAGTTGGGGGCAAGCACACTGGCACAGAGGGTAGTTGGGGGTGACTAGGCTGGCAGAGGGGGCAGTTGGGGGCAATCAGGCAGGCAGGCAGGTGAGCAGTTAGGGGTCAGCAGTCCTGGATTGTGAGAAGGATGTCCGACTGCCATTTTAGGCCCAATCCCTTCGAGCGGTCCCAGATTGGAGAGGGTGCAGCCTGGGATGAGGAACACCCCCTACTCATTGCACGAATTTCGTGCACCAGGCCACTAGTTTTAAATAATTGCATTTCTTGATAATGTAGCCTTGTTTGTAGGTCCTTTATCTTCATCTCTTTGACTATTTCATGCCAATCCCATCTGACCTGGTGTTTCAGCTGATAGTCCTACGGGACCCTCCTTTTAGGTAACTATCTTTATCTTGGAGCTTTTAAGATATTCTATTTGTCCTTAACCTTTGCAGTTTTAATTACTATATGTCTTGGTGTGGGCTTCTTTAGTTCCTCTTGTTTGGGACTGTGCTTCATGACTGTGCTGTTTTTCTTCACCAGGCTAGTATAGTTTTTGTTCATTATTTCTGAAAATAGGTTCTCATTCCCTTACTCAATCCCTTCTCTTTCTGGTTCCCCTGTGATGCAGATGTTGGTACATTCTATATTGTCCCTAAGTTCCCTTGAATTATCCTCTTCCTCCTTCTCTCTCTCTCTCTCTCTCTCTCTCTCTCTCTCTCTCTCTCTCCCTCCCTCCCTCCCTCCCTCCCTCCCTCCCTCCCTCCCTCCCTTCCTCTCTGTGTTAATCCTCACCTAATAGTATTCTTCCCATTGCTTTTCAGAGCATGGAAAAGAGAGAGATCAATGTCAGACATATCAACTGATTGCTCCTGCATGCATTCTAAACAGGGGCAGGGACAAACCCTCAACCGAGGCCCATGTCCTCAACCAGGAACATGGTGTGCAGGTTGATGCTCTAACCAATGAGATAACCAGCCAGGGCTAATTATCATTTTTTCTGTTCATCTGATTGTGTTTTTTTATACCCCATCTTCCAAATTGGTGAATCACACCTATGCTTCATTTAACCTACCATTTATTCCTTTCAGTGTATTCCTCATTTCAAATATCATACTAGTATTCTTTTTTTTTAATGAGCAGTTAAAAGTGAGGTATTTTTAAATGTATTTTCAGGAGAGAGAAATGTCAGTGTGAAAGAAAAATAATTGATTTCCTTCAAATGTACCGACTGGAGATTGAACCCACTTTTAGTTTATGAGACAATATTCCAACTAATTTAGCCACTGGCCAGGTTCAGATATTGTATCCTTTATTTCTGACTGGTTATTTCTTATGGTTTCTATATTCTCTTTCATGTGATTGTAGTTTTCATTAAGTACCTTGTAGTTCTAAGTTCTTTGAGCATCCTTATAACCTTTTCCTGAACTGTCAGATAAGTTGTTTGCCTCAATATTACTTAGCTCTTTGATTACATGGATCACTACCAAATAAATGCCCCTTGAATAAATCAGATAAAGATTTGAAGTAAAATTAAAACCACCCATTTATTTTCTGTGATAAAGGACTTTTATGGGCGGGCCTGTTTTTCCCCCAACACAGTCTTTCCTTGCAGAGCCCACAAAATTGGTAACTGTAAATTCTTTTTGAGTAGTAGCTGATTTATCAAAGCCAGTTCTCAAATTACATGTAAGATTTTTATGGGAAGAAAAACTGTTCCTGGATCTGAAAGTGTTAAATATGTTGAAATATAAGGAACTTGAAATGTAGATTTTGTAGGAAAGATGAGGGAAATAAATGTGAAAAAGTGTTGCCACATCAACTGTAAAAATTCCCAATCAGAATTTTTACTTTTTTGGAATGAAATAGTTATAAAATGAAAAATGTATTTTTACTACTAGAAATTAGTTAACACAGACTGCATGCTTTGCTTGTAATTTTTAAGTTTGATTTTGAAATTCACTTAATTATTTCATGTTAATTATGTAGTTATTATTTACCCAAAATAAACATTGTTTACATTTTTTAGGTCTTTCGTGTAATTGATTTTTATTGTGTAAAAGACCTTTCATAGGAAAGATATTTGCTCTACAGTTACTTGAAAATAACCACAATGTTTCTTAATTTCTGCATTAGTTTATGAAATTACTCTATGGTAAAAGCACCCTCTTGTTTTATATTTGCCTTTTAATAACTTTGGCCATTTTTCCAAGTGCATTATATCTGTATAACTTTTCTTCTGCCTTTTAATATTGACTCTACTAGAACATGCTTTCAGTATCTGATGCCTCTGATTGCAGAATGAGTATTGAACTTGGGTGGAGCAGCAGAGCCTAATCCCAGGTCCCCGCCACAGCCCACTTGGGCGGAGCCAAGACTGACAGTCAGAGCTGCGGGGACTCTGGGGCCCATCACAGGAGGAGATATATAGGTCAGAGCCTCCCCACTAGTTCAGTTCCGGCTTTGAATCTGGAATTCCTTGGACTAGCAGATCTGTGAAATAAAGGTTAAACTTTCCTCCCTCAGAGTGTTAACTGATTGTTCTCCCATGATTTCTGCCACATTTTTGCTGTACAGAAGCTTTTTGCTCTTAGGTAGTCTCATTTGTCTCTTTTTCCTTTGTTTCTCTTTCCTTGGAGACAAATAAGAAAATATATTGCTTCAAGAGATGTCTGAAATTTTACTACTTGTAATCTTTTAAGATTTTTATTATTTTACAACTTATATTTGTCTTTAATCCATTTTGAGTTTATTCTTGTGATTGGCTTAAGATGGTGGTCTAGTTTCATTTTTTTTTTTTGCATGTATCTGTCCAGTTTTCCCAATATTTACTGAAGAGACTGTCTTTACTCCCTTCTATGCTCTTGCCCCCTTTGTCAAATATTTATTGGCTATAAAGGCGTGGATTGAATTCTGGGCTCTCTATTCTATTCCACTGATCTATGCCTGTTTTTGTGCCAATACCAGTTTGTTGAGACACAACAATGGCTATATATGACAAATCCACAACTAACATCATACTCAACAGTGAAAAGCCGGAAGCTTTTCCTCTAAAATCAGAAGGATGTGTACTCTTGTAACTTTTATGCAACACAGGATGAAAGACCCAGCCAAAACAATTAGGAAATAAATAACCCACCTATCCAAATCAGAAAGAAGTAAAAGTGTCTCTATTTGCAAATGACATGGTATCATATATAGAAATCCCTAAGTACCCTACTACTGTTGGAACCAATAAGAAAAATCTGTAAACAATGAAAAACCAATATATAAAATTCAATGCACTAACAATGAAAACTCAGAAAGAAAAATTAAGAAAACTATCATTTACAACAGTATCTACACCAATAAAAGAGAAACATGCAAATTGGTGTCACTAAGCTACACCTACCAGACAATCAAGGAGAGTATGCAAATTAACCCAACAAAGATGCCAGCAGCCATGGAGCAGGAGGCTTGAGTTGCCCCCGGTGATGGAGGAAGCCAAGCTTCCCCCCTACCCTGGCCACGCTCAAGGGAGGAAACAACACGCAGCCGCGGCCAGGAGCCTGAGAGATCAACACAGAGGGGTGCCTGCTCCAATCCTCAGCAGTGTGGCTGGGGGCAGGCCCCCAGTGTACACGGACACACACACACACACACACACACACACACACACACACACACAGAGGGCCTGCTCCGAGCCTCTGCTGCCAGACTGTGGCTTAGGCCCACTCCCTGTCAGTAGGACATCCACTAGGGCTCCCGGACTATAAGAAGGGGCAGGCTGGGCTGTGGGACCCCCGACCCTCAGTGCAAGAATTTCGTGCACTGGGCCTCTAGTAAAAATAAGAAAATACTTAGGAGTATATTTAACAAAGATAAAACATCTATACATTGAAAACTGTAAGACACTGATAAAAGAAACTATAGACACAAATACATGGAAAATATTCCATGCTCAACTGGAAGAATGCTGGTAAGATGTTCATATTACCCAAAGAGATCTAAAAAGTCAATGTAACACTTATCAAAATTACAAAGTCATTTTTTTTCATAGCAATAGAAAAAAAATCCTAAAATTTGTATAAAATCACAAAACAACAAAAATCTGAATAGCTAAAATGATGTTAAGAACATAATTGGAAGCATCACACTTCTGATTTCAAAATATGTTACAAAGATATAGTAATCAATAGTATGGTATTGGCATAAAAATATACATAGATCAATGAAACAAAATGGAGATCCTAGAAATAAATCCACGCTTATATGGTCAATTAAGTTATGACAAAGCAGCCAACAATGTACAATAAGGAAAGAAGTCTCTTCAACAAATTTTATCGGGAAAGTTGGGTAGGCACATGCAAAAGAATAAAAATTGGACCGCTATCTTACACCCTATACAGAAATCAACTCCAAATGGAATACAGACTTGAATGTAAGACCTGAAACAGTAAAATTCCTAGAACAAAACATAAGCAAGCTCCTTAACAGATTTGGCAATTATTATTTTTTTTTGGGGGGGGGGGGGGTTAAGACCAAAAGCAAAGCTAACAAAGCCAAAACAGATAAGTGGGACTACATCAAAGTAAGCTTCTGCACAGCAAAGAAAATCATCAACAAAATAAAAAGGCAAACTAGATAGGATGGGAGGAAGTATTCACAATTCATCTACTATTATATGATAAGAGGTTAATATCCAAAGTATATATTCTGTCCCTTTCATACAACTCAACAGCAAAACACATTAAAAACAATTAATCCAGGCACTAGGAGCTACAGCTGGCATGGACCCTGCAGGGCTGGATGGCGGTGGCGGTGGCGGCAGCCATGGTGAGGAGGACAGACCCCACTCCCAGTGGCCATTCAGGACCTTTACCTGACGGGCCCATCACTCGGGATCCAGCTGCCATTTTGCTCAAGACAGGAAGGCGTCCCAGGACTGCAGGTACTTCAGCGAGGATTCTGCTTCCATGGAGACTGGTGCAGCTATCAGCACCCGCAGCCCCCGGGCCACGTGCAGTGGGGGCCGCCGCCATTCCTAGCCGCTTGTCACCCAGCCAGGACTCCCGCTGGGGCTGACCCGCAGGGGCTCCGAGCCCACCTACTTGCCCACAGTGGCTGTGGGTTAGGGAGGGGCTGAGGCCGAGGCTGAGGCCATCTGGGACACGGAGCCTGGCCTCGAGGGGCTGGCCAGCCGGAATGAGGAGCTTGGTGTCTGACATCACCTGATGGAGATCACAGCTACTCCCAGAAGTCTCGGCCTAAGTCAGACCCTGCCCAGGGGCTCTGGGCCCCACTTCAGAGCACGGACCTTGCGAGGGAGCAAGACAGCCGCGATGTCGTGTGTGGCATCTGCATGGACAAGGTGCGGGACAAGCCGGAGGGCAAGCGGATCTTCGGCATCCTGCCCAACTGCACACAAGCCCACTGCCTGGGCTGCCTGAGCACCTGGCGGATGAGCCGCCAGCACTTCCCGCTGAATGTCATCAAGGCCTGTCCCCAGTGCCGTGTCTATTCCAGCTACATCATCCCCCACAAATTCTGGGTGAGTGAGGGGGGCAGAGAAGGTGCAAATCATCAGGAACTTCAAGGCTCGGACCAGCCAGATCCGATGCTGGTACTTTGCGCGGGGGAATGACCGCTGCCCCTTCAAGTCTGACTGCATTTACCTGCACCAGCTCCCGGACACGGCCCCATCCTCGGCTTCTCCCTGCCCATCCTCGGCTTCTCCCTGGCCCAGATTGCACATAGCCGGCCTCCGGGAGTGAGATGGTGCTGGGCTCCGCAGTGCTGCTGGAGGACGGATGTTCCTGGATTATAACCTGGCCGCGGCCTTCTTGGGGTTAGAACTCCTGCTGGATGGCACCAGTTCTTAACGACAGGCTCCTGCAGCCAGGACCAACGTGTGAGGGGTGGGGTTGAGGGGCAGGGTGAGTTAGGGGGAAGGTCTTTCCCCTTTTGGGGTTTCTAACACGTCTGTGACAAATGTAAAACTTGTATGTTACCTATGACGTTAACGGAGCCCACTAAGTGGGATGGAATTAGCCCCCTCTCCACCTCCATGAACATGAGAAGGGTGGAGGGCTCTGGGTAAAGGGGAGGGTTCTCACTGCCTTATTAGGGACTTGGATTTTAACTTTGCCCTTTTGTAGAAGGATTCTGACAGAAAACCAATAAAATGCACCTAAGCCAAAACAAACAAAAAACAATTAATCCAAAAAATAGGCAGAATTGAAGACGTTTTTCCAATGAAAACATACAAATCGCTAACAGGTACATGAAAATGTGTTCAAAATCACTAATCAGGGAAATGCAAAATCAAAACCACAATGAGCTATAACCTCACACATTTAGGTTGGCTATCATAAAGAAGACAAATGTTGGTGATAATATGGAGAAAAGGGGAACCCTTGTGCACTCTTGGTAAGAATGTAAATTGGTCCAACCACTATGAAAAACAATATGGAGGTCCCTCAAAATATTTAAAATAGAACTACCATATGATCAGCAATTCCACCTCTGGGTATTATCAAAAGAAAATGAGAACAGAATACTGAAGACTGCACTCCAATGTTAGCAGATATAATGCAGCATTAATCACAATAGCCAAGATATAGAAACAACCTAAGTGCTTAGTGTCTATAAGGGATGAATGGAGAAAAATATGTGTGGGTGTGTGTAAGAGACTACTATGAACAATTATAGGCCAACAATTGAACATCCTGGATAAATTCCTAGAAACACAGCCATGAGAAGACATGGAAATCCTCGCATATGCAACAACATGGATGATTCGTATGCTAAGTGAATAAATTACAGAGACAAATGCTAAATCTCTATATGTGGAATCTTAAAAAGAACTCATATAAACAGAGACTAAAGTAAGGGTTTACCAGAGGCTGAGTAGTGGGCAAAAAGAGATGTTGGCCAAAAAGCATATACTCCCTGTTAGGGAATGAGTAAGATTGGGAAATCTATTATGTGTTATAGTAACTATAGTTATAATGCTATGTTGTATAATTGAATATTGATGAGAGTAGGTCTTAAATGTTCTCACCACAAATATTTGATAATTATATGACATGATGCAGGTGTCACTGAATGCCATGGTGGCAAACATTCTGCAGTAGTGTGCCAAATGAACACATTATATACCTTACCTTAAACTCACAATCTTCTGTCAATTTTATCTCAATAAAGCTGGAAGAAAAATAATGTTATCTAAGAGCTGTTGCAAGAGATGTCAAATTCTTGGTGGCAACATGAGTAAATGTTTTGCTTATGCTAATTGTGACAAAAAAAAATAGTGCTTAAATTCTTTCAATTACTTTCCAAAATATTCTTCAATAGCCCTGGCTGGTGTGGCTCACTTGGTTGGAGTGCACCAAAAGGTCACAGGTTTGATTTCTTGTCAGGGCACATACCCAGGTTGCAGATTTGATCCCTGGTCAGGCACGTAGGGGAGGCAACCAAACTGATGTCTCTCTCTGTCCCCGTCTCTAAAATTAAAAAAACTAAGAAATGAAAAACATATTGTCAAGGATTAAAAATACTTCAAAGATACATTTCTTAAAGCCTAAAGAATAACACTAAAAAGCCTTATCATTTTGTTGTAGAACTCAAGGGCTAGACAAGTATTAATGGCAAAAACAATTCAGCTTAGCTTGTATTTGTAAAGGAAGATGATCCACTCCAGGATTTTCATGGAAGGACTGACCAGATAAATCCTTCCTGTGTTAGGCTGGATTTGGGTGAAGTGCTTTTTCTAAAGGCCATTCTGGAAGAGCTTCTAGGGGCTGAGCCATTCCCAGTCCTGGGATGTATTCCATAGAAGCAGCTCCAGCACAGCCCAGGCTAGAGGCAGCGATGCTGGTCTAGACACCTGGGTCCTGGCTGCACAACTGGATGGTCACAAGACCTTGGTCAAGTCTCTAACCTCTGTGTCCCACGTTCCCTAATCTATAAAATGCAGGCAGTCACACTTCATATGGCTGATATGAGCATTAAGTGAGTTAATACAGGTACAAGTTTAAAGAATACCTGACACACAGTCAGTAAGTGCTCAGTAACTGTTACCTTTTCTTCTCAGGGTTTGGGTTCATTCTCAAGACAAAGATGTCAGAAATAAAGCCCAGTGTACTATGCTGTTTCTGGCACCTAGAATGAAAAACCTTTGTCTTTATTTTGAGGGACAAATCAGAAGGATGGTGCTGGGGAAGATGGCCTCTGGTTTGACAGGCAATAGCCCAACTCTGGAGAGCAAGGAACACAGAAGAAACGACCAAAATGCAGTCCGGAAATTTGACCAATAACATGATTTTCAAAGAAATATCTAACACAAAAATGAGGAAAAAAACACGTAACAGCTCATTCTAGTGTAATGAAAGGTCTAAGTATGAGAAATTCTGATTATTTTTAATTTTATACACTAGAGTACCAAATTAAATGATGAAAAAGAAACCACCCTGTATTAAACAAACATTTTTTATTGAGAATTGTATTTATTACATTGTGTTACATGAGAAAAAAGCTGGGCAACACAGGTGGTTACCAGAAGTCATCTGGTTCTTCATGAGACAGCCCTGTGAAACTAAATTAGAGAAAGACAAAAATTTTAAAAATTTGTTAAATTCTTGTCAGTTCATTAGGGGACCTTTCTAATGTTCTCATTCCTTTCCTAATCAGTAGCCATATCATAACTTCAAAATGTAAAAGATTCTTTTGGCAGTCAGTAATTTTGATTAATTCAATAGTTTCTTAGAGGCAGACCTCAACATATGAACAATGCTCTTGGGCTAACAAAGTCAGCAATGTGATGAATGATTTGCATAAGAACACAATGTCGGGGAAAGCATACCTTTAATCTTTATCACTAGGGAGCAGCTTGTCCACTTGTGAGTCTTCTCTGACACTCTTTATTGAGCTCTGAAAAGAGGAGAAAGAATAATTTTGAAATTAGAGGTGTATTAATGTATTAATTTTATTAAACAACTAGGGGCCCGGTGCACGAAATTCGTGCACCGGGTGTGTGTGTGGGGGTAGTGTCCCTCAGCCCAGCCTGCCCCCTCTCACATACTGGGAGCCCTCAGGCGTTGACCCCCATCACCCTCCAATCGCAGGATCGGCCCCTTGCCCAGGCCTGACGCCTCTGACAGAGGCGTCAGGCCTGGGCAGGGGACCCACATTTCCCCCCATCACTGGTTCTGCCCCCAGCCCAGGCCTGATGCCTCTGGCCCAGGCGTCAGGCCTGGGCAGGGGACCCCCAGACCCCTCCGATTGCTGGCTCTGCCCCTTGCCCAGGCCTGATGCCTCGACCAGAGATGTAGACTCCCATCACCCTCCGATCGTCTGATCAGCCCCTTGCCCAGGCCTGAAGCCTCCGCCAGAGATGTCAGACTTGGACAAGGGACCCCCATCTCCCCCCGATCACTGGCTCTGACGCCCGCCCAGGCCTGAGGCCTCTGACCCAGGAATCATGGCTGGGCAGGGGACCCCCATCTCACTCTGATCGCTTGCTCCACCCCCCGCCCAAGCCTGACGCCTCTGACCCAGGCTTCAGGCCTGGGCAAGGGGACCATCATATCCCCCCAATCCCCGGCTCCGCCCCCCACCCAGGCCTGATGCCTCTGGCCGAGGCATCCAGCCTGGGCAGCGGGGACCCGCAGTGGCAGCAGCGCCGTGATCCCCCGCTCTGCCCCTGCCCAGGCCTAACACCTCTGGCCGAAGCATTAGGCCTGGGCAGGGGACCCCCAGCTCCCAGTGGTTGCAGGCTCCGCCCCTGCCCAGGCCTAACGCCCCTGGCCTAGCCGTCCGGCCCGGGCAGCGGGGACCCGCAGTGGCAGCGGGGGGCGCCGCCATCGCGCGGGCTCCGCCCCTGCCCCTGCAGGACGCCTCTGGCTGAGGCATCCGGCTCGGGTAGCAGGGACCCGCAGCTGCAGCGGCCCCGCGATCATGGGCTCCGCTTTAGGCACAGGCAAGGGACCCCTAGCTCTCGGGACTGCCAGTTTCGACCGTGCCCAGCTCCCATCGCTGGCTCCACCCCTACTTCCTGCTATCACTGGCCAGGGTGGCAAAGGCGCCTGATTTTCAGATCATGGCTGGGGGGAAGGGCAAAGGTGGCCCCAGGGCCGCCTTTGAACTGCCCCCCACCTCTTAGCTCCCCCCTGGGTTTCCCATCACTGTCAGTGGCAGGGAGCTTCTTCCTGCTTTCCCTTTCGCCTCCCTGCATGTGCCTACATATGCAAATTAGCCGCCATCTTGTTGGCAGTTAACTGCCATCTCAGTTGGCAGTTAATTTGCATATAGCCCTGATTACCCAATGAAAAGGGTAGTGCCGTACGCCAATTACCATTTTTCTCTTTTATTAGTGTAGATTTTGATTTCTCTGAAACTCTTAAAAAAATGATTTTGAAAATATCAGAAGATCACAGACATTCCAGAAAACTGGGATCTTAACCCAGCCAAAGGAATGACATTTCAATTTTTCAATTTTATTTATTATTTTGTTAGCTTTTGTTTTTCTTTTTTGTTCCCCCCCCCCCTTTTTTTTGTTTGTTGCTTTTATTCTTTCTTCTTTCTTTGTTCTCCTTTTTTTGTTGTTTGTTCCTTTATTTCCTACTTCTGTACACATTATTTTTTCAACCACGTGAGCAAAAGACATGTGAGCGGTGCACTCTTGTCCAGGGAGCATTAGCCCCGTGAGCAGCCTGCGTCGAGCCAAAGAGAGGCAGCCTCATGTGGCCTGCCCCTATCCAAGGAGCAGCAGCTGTGTGAGCAGCCCGCTTCACCAGCCGAAGAGCAGCAACCACATGAGCAGTCTGACCTGTCCGAGGAGCAGCAGCTGAACAAGCATCTTGCCCTTGTCCAAGCAGCAGCAGCCGCACAAGCAGCCTGCCCAATCCAAGGAACAGCAGCTGTGTGCCCATCCAAGGAGCAGCAGTTCTGCAAGTGGCCTGGCCCCATTCGAGGAGCAGCGGCAGCCGAACCCGGTCCAAGAAACAGCAACCACATGAGCAGACCGGCCACATCTGGTGAGTGGCAGCTCTACACAGCATGCACCGGAGGAGCAGAGCCACAACAGCCTGCACCTGTCTGATGAGCAGCAGCCGATACTAGGAGCAGTAGCCCCACAAGCAGCCCACCACAGAGGAACAACAGCAGCATGCAGCCAGCCCCCAATCAAGGTTCAGCAGCCACGTGAGCAGTCCGCCCCAGGTCAAGGAGTAGCAGCTGCGTGCGTAGCCAGCCCCAACCAAGGAACAGCAGCTTCGTGATCAGCACATCCTCTGTCTCAGGAAGAGATTCTGTGTGTGAAGCCTCCCCCCACCAGCCAGAGGAGCCACCACAACTGTGAACAGCACCCACCAGAGGAGCTGCTGCCAACTGAGGAGCAGCTGCTACAATAACCGCCAGAGGAGCAACCACAGCCCGAGGAGCCACTGCCACCCAAGGAGCAGTCGCTGAATGACTCAACATCTAGATATGTCGGTGAGATCAAACATGGGTACACAAAGAAACCCCCGAAAGAAAGAGAAGGAGGACTCGCCAGAAAAGCAGCTAAGTGAAACCGAGGCATGCATGACAGAAAAAGAATTCAGATTAAGGGTCTTAGAGTGCATAAACCAGATGAAGGAAAAACTCAACAACTTATGCAAGAAGCAAGAAGAAACAGAAAAAAAAATCAATAAATTATGTAAGAACCAAGAAGAAATGAAGAGTGATATAGCTGCAATAAAAAACACCATTGAAAGTTTCAACAGTAGACTAGAAGAAGCGGAGGACCAAATTAGCGAATTAGAAGACAGGGAAGCAAAACTCCCAAACTGAATTGCAATTGGTGAAAAAAAATTAAAAGGCAGGAGGAGAGCCTAAGGGAGCTATGGAACAACATGAAACGAAACAACATGCGAATAATAGGGGTGCCAGAACAACAGAAAGAGGAACAAGACTTAGAAAACCTATTTGAAGAACTAATATCAGAAAACTTCCCTGAGGTGGGGAAGAAAAAAGAGTCACACAAGCACAGAGAGTCCCAAACAAGGTGAACCCGAAAAGACCCACATCAACACACATCATAATTACCATGGCAAATGTTCAGGACAAAGAGAGAATCTTAAAGGCTGCAAGAGAGAGACGGAAAATTACATACAAGGGATCTCCCATTAGATTATCATATGATTTCTCAACTAAACACATCAGGCCAGAAAAGAATGGACGGAAATTTACACAGTGATGCAAAGCAAAGCAATGAATCCAAGAATACACTATCCAGCAAGACTATCATTCAAAATTGAAGGGGAAATAAGAAGCTTCACAGACAAAATAAGGCTAAGGGAGTTTATCAATACCAAGCCAGCAATGCAAGAAATGCTAAAGGGATCAGTGTAAAAAGAAGAAATAAAAAGCTCAGAAAGAAAACACACAGAAAAAATAGAAATGGCTACAAACAAGTACCTTTCAATAATAACTTCAAAGGTAAATGGACTAAATGCTCCAACCAAAAGACATCGAGTGGCTGAATGGATAAAAAAAAAACAAAACAAAAACAAAAACAAAACAACAACAACAAAAAAAACCATGACCCATACATTTGCTGTCCACAAGAGACTGACCTCAGAATCAGGGACTCACACAGACTGAAAGTGAAGGGATGGAAAAATATCTTTCAGGCAACTGGAAATGAAAATATAGCTGGGGTAGCAATACTTATATCTGACAAAATAGACCTCAAAGTGAAGGCCATAATAAGAGATAAGGGAGGCCACTTCATAATACTAAAGGATTGAATATACAGAGGATTTAACCCTGATAAACATATATGCACTCAATACAGAAGCACCCAAATACATAAAAAAAAAAAAACTCCTGGAAGATATCAAGGGAGAGACTGACAACAATACAATCATAGTAGGGGACTTTAATACACCACTGACATCACTGGATAAATCCTCTAGACAATAAATAAATAAATAAATAAATAAATAAATAAATAAATAAATAAAATGGTAAAGAAACAGCAATCCTAAATGACTCACTAGATCAGATGGACTTAAATGACATCTTCAGAACATTTCACCCCAAAGCCACGGAATATACGTTCTTCTCAAGTGCTCATCGGACATATTCAAAAACAGACCACATACTGGGTCACAAACAAAGTCTCCCCAAATTCAAGAAGATTGAAATCATACCAAGCATTTCCTCAGACCACAAGGGCATAATACTAGAAATAAACTAGAATAAAAACAACTCAACATTTTCAAACACTTAGAAATAAAAACACTTAGGAGCTGAATAGCATGTTATTAAATATTGATTGGGTTACCAATGAGATCAAAGAAGAAATTAAAAACATCCTGGAAACTACTGACAATGAAAACACAACAATCCAAAACCTATGGCACACAATGAAAGCAGTCCTGAGAGGGAACTTTATAGCTCTACAGGTCTATCTCAACAAACAAGAAAAAATGGTAGTAAATCATCTAAAACTACCTCTCAAAGAATAAGAAAGAGAGCAACAAGGAAAGCCCAGAAGGAGCAAAAGGAAGGAGATAATAAAGATTAGAGCAGAAATACATGACATAGAGACAAAAAAAACAATACAGAAAATCAATGAAACCAAGAGCTTGTTCTTTGAAAGGATAAACAAGATTGTTGAACCTCTAGTCAGGCTCACCAAGAAATAAAGAGAGAGGACCCAAATAAACAAAATCAGAAATGATAATGGCGAAATAACAACAGACCCCAGAGAAATACAAATGATTGTTAAAAAATACTATGGACAACTCCACTCCAACAAACTAGACAACCTGGAGGAAAAGGACATATTCCTAGAAACATACAACATTCCAAAACTCAATCAGGAAGAATCTAAAAATCTCAACAGGCCAATAACTATGGAAGCAATTGAAGAGTCATCAAAAAGCTTCCAGCAAACAAAAGCCCAGGACCACACGGCTTCACAGGGGAGTTTTACCAAACATTCAAGGAAGAACTAAAACCTATCCTCCTCAGACTACTACAAAAAATTAAAGAGGAAGGAACACTTCCAAGCTCATTTTATGAAGCCAGCATCACCCTAATTCCAAAACCAGGTAAAGACAACACAATGAAAGAGAATTACAGGCCAATATCCCTCATGAACATAGATGCCAAAATCCTCAACAAAATCTTGGCAAATCAGATCCAGCAGTACACAAGAGAGATCATACACCATGAACAAGTAGGATTTATCCCAGGGATGCAAGGATGGTACAATATCCGCAAATCAATAAACATGATATACCACATAAACAAATTGAAAGAAAAAAAACACACAGTCATATCAACTGATACAGAAAAAGCATTTGACAAAATTCAACACCCATTTTTGATAAAACCTCTCAGCAAGGTAGGAATAGAAGGATCATACCTCAACATAATAGAAGCCATATATGACAAACCCACAGCCAACAGCATACTCAATGGGCAAAAACTAAAACCATTTCCCCTAAGAACAGGAACAAGACCGGGATGCCCACTCTCACCACTCCTGTTTGACAGTGTACTGGAAGTATTAGCCACTGCAATTAGACAAGAAGAAGAAGAAATAAAAGGCATCCAAATTGGAAAAGAAGAAGTAAAACTGTCTTTATTTGCAGATGATATGATATTATACATAAAAAAACCTAAATACTCCATCAAAAAACTATTAGACTTAATAAATGAATCTGGCAATGTAGCAGGATACAAAATTACTGCCAAGAAGTCTATGGCATTTCTATGCACCAATAGTGAACTTATCGAAAGAGAGACTTAAAAAGCAATCCCATTTACCATCGCACCAAAAAATACTAAGCTACCTAGAAATAAACTTAACTAAAGAGGTAAAAGACCTCTATTCAGAAAATATTCATGTTCTTGGATTGGTAGAATCAACATCATTAAAATGTCCATAATACCCAAAGAAATGTATAAATTCAAGGCACTTTCCATTAAAATACCAATGGCATATTTCACAGACCTAGAACGAACTCTCAAAAAATTCATCTGGAATAAAAAAAGACCCCAAATAGCTGCAGCGATCCTGAGAAAGAACAATGTAGGTGGGATCTCAATACCAGGTATCAAGTTGTATTACAAAGCCACTGTTCTCAAAACTGCCTGGTACTGGCACAAGAACAGACATATAGATCAATGGAATAGGACAGACAGCCCAGAAACGGGCCCGAACCAATATTCTCAATTAATATTTGACAAAGGAGGCAAGAACATACAATGGAGTCCAGATAGTCCCTTCAATAAATGGTGTTGGGACAATTGGGCAGATACATGCAAGAAAATGAAACTAGACCGCCAACTTACACCACACACAAAAATAAACTCAACATGGATAAAGGACTTAAATATACGACCAGAAACCATTAGAATATTAGAAGAATCCAAAGCCAACAAAATCTCAGACATATGCCAAAGCAATTTCTTCACCGATACAGTTCCTATGGCATTGGAAACTAAACAGAAAATAAACAAATGGGACTACATCAAAATAAAAAGCTTCTGCACAGCAAAGAAACTATCAACAAAACAACAAGAAAACCCACTGCATGGGAGAACATATTTGCCAATGTTATCACCGATAAGTTTTTAATCTCCAACTAGGGAACTCATACAACTTAATAAAAGGGAGATAATCCAATCAAAAAATTGGCAAAGGACCTAAATAGACACCTTTCAAAAGAGGACATTCAGAAAGCCAAGAGACATATGAAAACATGCTCAAAGTCACTGAAATCATCCGAGTGATGCCAATCAAAATAACAATGAGGTACCACCTCACACCTGTCAGAATGGCTATCATCAACAAATCCACAAAACACAAGTGCTGGAGTGGATGTGGAGAAAAAGGAACACTCGTGCACTGCTGGTGAGAATGCAGACTGGGGCAGCCACTATGGAAGACAGTATGGAGTTTCTCAAAAAACTACAAATGGAACTCCCATTTGACCCTGTGATCCCACTTCTAGGAATATATCCCAAGAAACCAGAAACACCAATCAGAAAGGATATATGCACTCCTATGTTCATAGCAGCACAATTCACCATAGGTAAGATCTGGAAACAGCCTAAGTGCCCATCAGTAGATGAATGGGTTAAAAAACTGTGGTACATCTACACGATGGAATACTATGCTGCTGTAAAAAAGAAGGAACTCTTACCATTTGCAACAGAATGGATGGAACTGGAGAGCATTATGCTAAGTGAAATAAGCCGGTCAATGAAGGAAAAATACCACATGATCTCACTCATTTATGGATAATAAAGACCATTATAAACGTATGATCAAAAATAGATACAGAGGCAGAGCTGCCTCAAACAAACTGCCAAACTACAGCGGGAAAGCCGGGGAGGGCTGGGTGGCTGTAGAGGGGTGACAAGAGATCAACTGAAGGATTTGTATGCATGCATATAAGCATAACCAATGGACATAAGACACTGGGGGTAAGCGAGGCCAGGGGATTGTCAAGGGCGGGAAAAAAAGGAGACATATGTAATACTCTTTATAATACTTTAAGCAATAAAACAATAAAAAATACTAAAATAAAAAATAAAATAAAATAAAATATCAGAGAGGAATGGAGAGGGAGAGATAGAAACATCAACAATGAGAATCATTGATTGGCTGCCTCCTGTACATCCCTCACTGGGGATCGAGCCAGCAACCTGGGTTATGTGTCCAGACCAGGAATCAAACTGTGACCTTCTGACTCATAGGTCAACACTCAATCACTGAGCCATGCTGGTTGGGCTGAAAACTTTTTGAAATATACAGTAGGTCCTCGGGTTATATCGCGACATAACGCGATTTTCCCCGTTAAGTCGGAACCCACCTATAGAATCACCTACATCACTCACATGGAGCACATACACAGCAGTAATGAAGTGAAAGAGTAAAAAAAAAAAAAAAAATTAAAGCAAGATAACAATTCCTGACCTTTACTTGTGGCAGATAATAAAAAACAAAGCACATATGTACATATGTCGAAATGACGGAACTTTTTTTTATTAACACTGTAAATGGGAGATAGTGATGTAACCGCAAAACAACATACATCGAGTTCAACGTAACCCGAGGACTGCCTAAATATAATTTGAGTCCAAAACGTTGACTTTTAGATGTGAAATTTAGCAAGCACTCTAACTGTCCTGTGCGCATTCTCAATAGCCATAGTATTCTAGACTTATGTAATATATTAGAGGCCCAGTGCATGAAATTCGTGCACTCAGGGGGTCCCTCAGCCCGGCCAGAACCCTCTCACATTCTGGGAGCCCTCGGGGGATGTCCCACTGATCGCTTCGCGATGCTACAGAGGTGGGAGAGGCTCCCACCACCACCGCTGCGCTCGCCAGCCATGAGCCTTATGGGAGCGCACTGATCACCAGGATGCAGCTTCTGTATTGAGCATCTGTCCCTGGTGGTCAGTGCCCATCATAATGACTGGTCATTCTGCGGTTCAACCATTTGCATATTAGGATTTTATTATATAGAATTCATGTCTCAGATAGTACCAATCCATTTGTTTTTCATTGATAGCACTTTCATTCTTGTTCTGAAAATAATGAGATAGCTCCAATTTTACAAACCTTACCAATCAAGATCTGTTCACTCTTTGGCCCAAGCAAAGGAGATAACATTTTGTCAGAAGTGTAATATACATACGACTTGAGGCTCCATTTGAATTTTGGATTTCCTCTGCTGTTACCTTTTGTCTCCAACTCCTGTCCCAAGGTTTTCTAACAAACCACAGAAGCCCTCACATCCTCACATACAGACCACTGGTCCATAGCATCAGTACCTTATCCACCTTCTTCAGGTCTTGGTCCTTTTGGGTGATATGCATGTATTTCTTTAAAGCATATTCACCACAAACAGATTTGTCTTTCATTTCCTGAGCACTCACTTCTAATTCTTTCTCCATTTCCGTCTTGAAAGACTCTTCAATAATCTGCTGTAAATAGATGACCAGCAAAATAGGAGATACACATATACATTTTAAAAACACATAGTACTATAACTCTGTTTCTTTATGTGACATGTGCATGACAGAAAACTGTTTCATTCGTTGCTACTATCAAAGTGGCACAAATATATCATGTAATGAAGAATAGGAATTACTGTGCCTAAAGTGTCTGTGTTCCAGATCAAATGAGCCAGGAATTCAAGGAACATGATACAGAAGATTAATCTACGTAAGGTCCAGCAGGCATGAGAAGTAGCAGGGTAATCCATCTGCCTGGGACCAGAATCAGGACATAGAAAGTCAAAGACAATGAGGAGGGAGGAGGGCAGGGCAGCCTGAGGAAGCCACCAGATTGGCAGCCACCTCCCCCAGTTTCTTCTGGTCCTAGCCAGCTGACCTTGAAACCCCTTACACAGGGAAGTTCTACAGCAAAGCAGAGTCCATCTCCTTTCCGAGTGTGTTTTCAGGAACATGAGAATGCATGCTCACAGACTTGCAAAGCTCCCTTTTCCTATGAGACTCCTATTATGCCCATGTACAGCCCTTTTCAGTGGGCTTAAGCACAGGAGAGGATTGGGATGCCTGCAGCAAGCTTTTTAAAAGTTACCTACTAGCATGGAGAACTGAGCTATGCTTATTATACCTTTTCTCGATCCAGTTTTTCTAGTTTTCTCCGTTCTCTTTCCAAAGCTTTCTGTTCATTCTGCCTTCTTTCTTCTCTCAGCTTCTGTTCTTTCAGCAGGTTCCATATTCTTGCTTCTTCACTCTCTTCTCTAACTTCTTTCTCATCTGCACCTATAGAGACAGAAAATAAAGAGCAGAGGCCCAGGGAGACAGCTCAACTCTCAGTTGATTGTGTTGGCCTGCTGATCCATCTTCATGGTCTCGCAGCCTCCAGCCCCACACCTGGCACAGCATCTGCCTTTTACTTTACTTCGATGAAAACAAGTCACCCTTGCCATGAACAACTTCAACTGTCCTCCTGCCACAACACATTTCCTTATCTTCCTCACCCCTTCTTCTGTACTCTGCCCTTCGCAAGCCTTGCATTTCTGCCTCTATCCTCAGTTGTAACTCTCTATTTAGGATTCTAACTTAAACATTAGTCTGTATTTATACAGCAGTTGTATAACTCTTCCCCTAATTCCCACAAAAGCAATCGAGCCTCTCCCGCCCAGAACAGTACAAAATTAGTACAAAACCAGCACCCCGCCCCTGAACCCCCCTAGTCATCTTACCAACATTTCCCACTTGCCCTGGGCCGATCCCTTCCTGGAGTTTTAGCTATTACCTCTGCCCTGATCATTCTCACATCTTTTTCTCTAGCACAGATCCCTCCCCGAGTCTCATCCGCATTTCTGGCCAGTTCCCTACCATCAACACTTGGAAATCCCACAGCATCAGCTTCAGACCTGAAGTTATCATTCCTGTCCCTTTTTATCATGCCTTTCTACACTACATTCACTCATCCACCAGGGCTTACAGGCTCTAACTCCCCCAGATACTGCAATAAGACTACCTCTCACCTTTTACCTGGACAGCTGAGCTGAAATAACCTAATCAATGTGCTCACCCTGACATCAGTCTCTCTGCCTTCAAGCAACCACCATCAGCAGCACCCTTCATTTCCTGAAAAGAAGACCTGGATTTCTGTTGCTGTCTCTGCTCTGGTGGTGTCCACACCTTCTTTCCGGACTGACCTGAAATAGTACACTACTTCTGCACTGGGAACACTGCACCTCCAGCAGCAGACTCATGCTACCTGGGTATATTGGTGCCTCCCTTGCTCTGTGCTTTGCTTTCAATCTCTCCCTAACCTAATACTCACTTCCTCCCACCTCTCCCACACAACCCCACCACTGAGCAAGCGCTCAGGACCCTGAAAAAAGAGATAAACGAACAGAAGAATATACCATGTTCATGGACTGGTAGAATTAATATCATTAAAATGTGCCTACTATCCAAAGCAATCCTTAGATTCAATGCAATCACTATTAAAATGCCAAGTGCATATTTCACAGATGTAGAAATATGCAAAAAATTTATATTTGCATATAAATTTGAATGTTCTGAACATTCAAATGAGATACAGAACACTGAAAAAGACCCCAAAATAGCCACAACATTCGTTTTTGTTTTTGTGTTTTTTTTTCTTCGGTATAGCAAAGGCGGAGATTTGTTAAAGAACAAGTACAGACTCCAAAGTAGGGAGGGGGAAAGAGTACCACAGAACAGACTCCCACATAGGGAGGGGGGTAGGGTCCCCTAGCCTCAACATTCTTGAGAAACAGGAACAAATGAGACTACATTGAACTAAAAAAACTTCTGCAAAGCAAAAAAAAATCAGCATCAAAATGAAAAGGGAATCCACTGTATTGGAGCACATATTTGCCAATAATACATATGGTAAGGGGTTAATTTCCAAAACACATGAAGTACTCCGATAACCCACCAAAAGAAAAACAACCCCATTAAATGTGGACAGAAAATCTAAATAGATACTTCTCCAAAGACAACATACAAATGGCAAGAGACATGAAGATAGGCTCAATGTCACTAATTATTAGAGAGATGCAAATTAAAATGACAATGAGGTGCCACTGCAAACCAGCCAGAATAGCAACCATTAATAAGTCATACAATAAGTGCTGGTGAGGTTGTGGATAAGAAGGAACCTTAGCACACTTCTGGCTAAGGAATACAAGATACAGCCACTAAGAAAAACAGTATTCCTAAAGTGACACCTCTCCACCACCACATTTAAACAGTATTTTGTACCTGCCTTCTCACAACCACATGAATCTGTTTGTTCTACATCTATTGTTCCAGGCTTTATTTGTCTATTCCCTGTAGCTCAAAGCAAAAGTCCTCACCTGTCACAGGTTTAACTCAATGTCAATCCCACAGATGGCTATGCTTGCCTTTCTCCTCTGGCTCTGGAAGAGCCTAAACTTTTGTAGGCTACACTTTCCCCCCAGCAATGCTAAGAGACAAATTCATAGGTTCACCAAAGGATTTTGAAGGTTTTTGCTAACAGGACAGAAACAACACAGTCATTTCGGACTCATACTCCTGGTCATGAAATTCAAATACCAGAGGAGGCAGTTGATCATTTTCACAGGCAGAAATGCAATCTTCTTCTTGCTTGCAGACCTAAATGCCATCACTTTATCACATGGAATAGCAATCTCAAAATAGAAATGCTGTTTGGTTGCTGACTTTAAACAATAAAGAAGAAAAAAGGACTATATCTTTGCTGTGCATTGCATAACAACATTTCGTTCAACAGACCACATATATGACAGTGGTCCCATCTTCTCTCTATATAAAAGTCCAAGCAACGGTTAAGACTGGCCGGTAGCTATGATGTGCACTGACCACCAGAGGGCAGATGCTCAAGGCAGAATCTGCTCCCTGGTGGTCAGTGTGCTCCCACAGCCAAGCTCCCATGACCAGACAACTTCCCATGGTTGCTCCCGCGACCCCACCCCTGCCAGTAGGCCCCGATCAGGAGTGGACAAGATGGCCCTGTTCACCAGCCAGGCCAAGGGACCCCCCAAAATCATGCACCAGGCCTCTGGTAAGATTATAATGGAGCTGAAAAATCACTACTGTCTAAGTGGTGTGGCTATCACCACATGGTAATGTAATACAATGCATTACTCCCGTGTCTATGGAGATGCTAATGTAAACCAACCCACTGTGCTGCCAGTCATATAAAAGTACAGCACATACAACTACGTCTAGTACCTAATACTTAATAAATATAATAAAGGACCATGTCACTGGTTTATGTATTTACTACACTACCCTTTTAATCACTGTTTTATAGTGGTTTTTTTTTTTTTCTAATGATAAAGAAAAGTGTGCTGTGAAACAGCATCCCATGTTATATGGGCAGCAACTTCATATACCTCATGTTTATTACATCTCTCGATGGCGTCATTTTCTCCTGTGCTTGATTTAATCTTGTTTTGTACAGTAACATGCTGTATGTGCTTGCACCGGAGGGGCAATAGGCTACCTGGATGTACAGGAGGCTGTACCACCTAGATTTACAAAAGTGCACTCTGATGTTCACACAACAATGAATTCCCGAAGGACACATTTCTTAGAATATATACCTGCTATTAAATGGTGCATGACTGTACTTGGTAGCTACCTAATTAGTATTTCCACTGGACATCTCAAAGATATCAAGTTTTGGATTTTTTCACTTCCCTTTGTATCCAAACGAAGAGGGGAAATGATGATTATAAGAGAATTTTTCAATGATCAATGTAAACATTACTTAAGAATAATTTTAAAAGCCATTGTTATAATTTTCATTCTATCTCTGAGATAGAACACCTATGAACTCAGTTGGTTTCCTTTATTGTATTATTTTTATTTCCTACTCACCCAGGTCTCTGCGAAACAACCTATCACAGCCACTCTTGGGTGGCCACTGCCCCTACTCAGTATCTATCCCATCAGAGGTCTTGGTGATGGCTAGCTGACTGCTGACTTTCCCACTAGAAGCTCCATGAAGAAAGGGCTTGGGTTGTCCCACTGCAGTATGCCCAGCACCCAGCACACAGGAGGTGTTTGTTTTTCTTTTTTCACAATTAAATCAATGAGGTGATATTGGGTGATAGAGTTTTCATATATGAAGTGAAGGTTCTCAATGAAGTCTCGCTGAATGAGTGCTTTACAGGATGGTGTACCCTGGAATCAGTGAGAACAATCCTTTCAAAGTCTTGTTTCCTTTGGCAATTCCTCATCTCCCTGAGTATGCTGACTTGAACCAAGAAACTACTTACAAGAGGCGTTGAACATGATAGTCCCATCCAAACACTGGAAAAACAAGAGGTGGTTTTACTTAAGAAATCTCCTTTCAAGCTTGAGGCTTAAACTCTTTAGTTCAAGGAGAAAAAGATCTGGCTGGAGTATGAGACAAAGCTCTAATCTCCCCCTAGAGCTTTCCTCCCTGATTCCACACAGGGGAGGGAAGTGTGTAAATTAGAGACAGTAAGAAGAAAGAGAAAGTGGGCCAGACAAGTTTGATGACGAGTTTTCCTCCAATGTCATCAGCTCTTCTGAAAACTGAAATATAAAGGTTCTTCTGTCCTTATTTTTTTTTTTAAAGACATGAAGGAAACAAAGAATTATTAACATACTACAATCACATTGAAGATGTATATGGGTATTAACCGCCATTTCAATTTTATACTATGATTTCCCAAAATGGAATGGTTTCTGAAGAACTGTCTTAAGCAAAAAGGTAACTGCTTTGTCAGACTATGGACAAATAAGAAAAATACAATCTTCCAAAACTCAATCAGGAAAAATCAGAAAACCTGAATAAGCCAGTAAGTACTGATGGAATTGAAGCAGTAATTAGATAACTTCCAGCAAACAGAAGTCCTGGTCCAGATGGCTTCATAGGGAAGTTTTATCAAACATTCAAAGAAAAACTAATACCTAATCTCCTCAACTATTCCAAATATCCAAGGGAAAGGAACACTTTCTATGAGGACAGCATTACCCTAATCCCAAATCCAGATAAAGCCACTACAAAGAAAGAGAATTATCCCCGATGAATACAGACCCTAAAATCTTCAACATAATTTTAGCAAATGAGATCCAGCAATACATTAAAAAGACCATACATCATGACCAAATGGCATTTATTCTAGGAATGCAAGGCTGGTACAATATCCACAAATCAATAAATGTGATATATCACATTAACAGACTGCAACACTCAAAAATCACATGATCATTTCAATCAATGCAGAAAAAGCATGACAAAATCCAACACCCTTTTTTGATAAAAACTTTCAGTAAAGTAGAAATAGATCATATCTCAACATATTAAAAAGCCATATATTACAAACCTACAGCCAATATCATACTCAATGGCTAAAAACTAAAACCATTTTCCCTAAGAATAGGAAGACAGGGATGCAACATAACAGGATATAAAATTAACACCCAGTAAACTATGGCATTTTTATATACCAATATTGAACGCTCAGAAAGAGAAATAAAAGAACAATCCCAATTAGCACTGCAACAACAACAAAAAATTGAGACTTATGAATCAACTTAACCAAAGTGGTAAAATACCTATACTCAGAAAACCATAGCACATTGAAAAAAGAGGTAGAAGAAGATATAAACTAGAGGAAGAATATACCATGTTCATAGATTGGCAGAAATAAATACCATCAAAATGTCCATACTACCCAAAGCAATCTTTAGGTTCAATGCATACCTATTAAAATACCAATGGCATATTTCACAGACTTAGAAAAATACTCTAAAAATTATACCAATAAAGACCTCAAAAGCTGCAGCAAGCTTGAGAAAGAGAGAAGTTGGAGGAATAACAATACTAGATATCAAGTTATACTAGAAAGCCACTGTAATCAAAATAGCCTGGTACTGGTACAAGTATCGCATACAGAGCAATGGAACAGAACTAAGAACCCAGAAATTGACCCACACCACTATACTAAACTAGTATTTGACAAAGGAGGCAAGAGCATACAATGGAGCAGAGGCAGTCTCTTCAAGAAATGGTGTTGGGATAATTAGACAGATATATGCAAAAACATGAAATAAGACCAACTTACACCATACACAAAATAAACTCAAAATGGATAAAAGACTTAAATTTAAGTTGGGAAACCATAAAAATCCTAGAAGAAATCACGGGCACCAAAATCTCAGCCATCTTACACAGCAACATGTTTATGGATACAATGCCTAGGGCAAAGGAAACTAAGAAGGAAATAGACAAATGGGGCTACATCAAAATAAAAAGCAGCTGCACAGCAAAAGAAACCATCAAGAAAATAACAAGAGCCCTGACTGGTTTGGCTCAGTGGATAGAGCGTTGACATGTGGACTGAAGGGTCCTAGGTTCGATTCTGGTCAAGGGCATGTACCTTGGTTACAGGCACATCCCCAGTGGGGGGTGTGCAGGAGGCAGCTGATTGGTGTTTCTCTCTCATCGATGTTTCTAACTCTCTATCCCTCTCCCTTCCTCTCTGTAAAAAATCAATAAAAGTATTTTTTTAAAAAGAAAATAACAAGAGAGTCTACTGCATGGGAGAACATATTTGCCAATGATACATCCAATAAGGAGTCAGTTTCCAAAATATATAGAGAACTCATACAATTTAACAAAAACAAGGTAAACAGTCCAATTAAAAAATGGGCAAAGGACATAAATAGACACTTCTCCAAAGAGGACATACAGAAAGCCAAGAGACATATGAAAAAATTCTCAAAGTAACTAATCATCTGGGAAATGCAAATCAAAACAACAATAAGGTACCAGCTCACACCTGTCAGAGTGGCTATCATCAAGAAATCAAATGACAGCTGTTGGCGAGGATGTGGAGAAAAGTACACTGCTGGTGGGAATGCAGACTGGTGTAGCTACTGTGGAAAACAGTATAGTTTCCTCAAAAAATTCAAAATGGAACTCCCATTTGACCCAGTGATCCCACTTCTAGAAATATATTCTAAGAAACCCAATGCACTCATTAGAAAGAATAAATGCACCCCTATGTTCATAGCAGCACAATTTACAGTAGCTGAGATTTGGAATGAGCCTTAAGTGCTCATCAGCAGATGAGTAGATAAAAAAAAACTATAGTACACTTACACAATGGAATACTGTGTGGCAGTAAAAAAGAAAGAACCCTTACCATTTGCAACAGCATGGATGGACCTGGAGAACATTATGCTAAGTGAAGTAAGCCAGTCAAAGAAAGATAAGTATCACATGATCTCCCTCATGTGTAGAATCTAATGAACAAAATAAACTGATGAACAAAAATAGACCCAGAGACATAAAAGCATGGAACAGACTGTGAAACCTCAGAGGGAAGTCAGGGGAGGGGAGGTGGGTAGGAAGAGCTCAATCATTGAACTTGTATGCATATATGCATAATGAGTGAACACAAATAATGGGATGGTGAGGGCCTGTGTGTGTGTGTGTGGGGGGGGGGCAGGCGTGTGCCAGGAGCAGGCTGGAAGAGGTCAATGGGGGAAAGAAGGGGACTTCTGTAATAGTTTCAACAATAAAGATTTTTTTTTAAAAAGCCACTGTTGGGGAAGATTAATGAGAAGCAACTCCTTTAATTTTCTCCTCTTTACATGTTCAAATTTATTTCAGAAATGTATTAACAATGGCAATACTCAACTCTAAGACTTTGAATAATTTATGCTTATAAAGGTCCTCCCTCAATAAATGAAATAACTCACTAGGAACAGGCTGGCATTTAGTAGCTATCATACTATCTGTAGTTACAACCAAGGAAAACTTACTTGGGTAATGAGAGGAGATAGGTCTGGCAGGAGGAGCACCCAAGGCAGTTCCCAAGAGAGGCATGTCACCAGCAGGATGGAGGCCATTCACTTCAAACTGTATCGGCATGTCTGCTGCATCTATAATAGGTACAAATGAGTGTCCCAGGAGTCCTTAACAACAGCAAAAGAAGGCAGGGCAGTATGGGGGTAACTTTGGCTGCGCTCAAGTCTCAGCCAAAGCAACCAAGCCAGATCTTTTCCTACAGAATTAATCCTAAGACTTTCAGCATACCACTTGACAATCTATTTGCTTCTCAAAGTGTTATTACACTTAAAAGAATTAGATTTGTTTCCAAAACTAGATTTATAACCCAACAGGAAAGTGACAGAATTCACCTGACTTGCTGATAATTATATGAACTCCATTTAGATAGTAAAGCCTTAACAAAATTGTTAAAAAGTTAGTTGCAAAGAATTTACCAATTTTACTAAGCTCTTTCATTTAACTGTTCAAAGTAGAGTACTTTCAGATTTGACAATGAAGCTCACAATGCAAAACTACAGATTATATACAAATATAAAGATTTCCTAGGCTAGAGAGAACCTTAGAGCTGACTGACTTCTATATCCTAATTTTATACTTAAGCAGTATGCTCCCAGAGAACAATCTAAGGCAGAGCCAGAGCCAGGCCTCCAGTTTTCAGATAAGGAAGCTAATATACTTCCACCTCCATTCATTCACTAAGAATGAGGTTTCTACATCTGATGCAGTCATCAGAATCTGTATAACTTAAATAACTTAGCATCTTCATATTCCATAAAAAGAAAAAAAAAATTAAGAATCAGGTATTTTAATCTGAGGCAATCCCAAACTTGGTAAATTAAGTTAAGGGTTCACTTGTGAGCTTAGCTCCAACTTTGAAATTATTGGTTATCTTGAAAATTAAAAAAAAGTAACACTCAAATAGACCCATCAAAATCTGTGATATAAAAAAGGTAATACATCTGTATCCATGTTTTTATCACAAAATACAAATGTTGTAATTTTTAAGGCCTTTGATTTAACAATGGATATATTTCACCAAGACTTCGCTTTCTACATTTTCAACTGTTAAAAACTGGTACTTACATTTAAACTTACGTTCAAAAGATGATCCAAATTCCTCATTATCCTCAAAAGATAGTTCATCCACATTTGAAAATTTATGTCTGTCTTGAACTTCAGTTTGTCTTTGATAAAGACTGGGTTGAAAGAATAAAATTCATGAGTGTGAAGTTGTAACAAGGTAAAACCAAGAGCACAGGGCTATGAAAAGCCTTTGTGACTCTGGAAAAGGCTCTAGAGCAGTGGTTCTCAACCTTCCTAATGCCGCGACCCTTTAATCCAGTTCCTCATGTTGTGGTGACCCCCAACCATAAAATTATTTTCGTTGCTACTTCATAACTGTAATTTTGCTACTGTTGAGAATCGTCATGTAAATATCTGATATGCAGGATGTATTTTCATTGTTACAAATTGAACATAATTAAAGCATAGTGATTAATCACAAAAACAATATGTAATTATATATATGTTTTCCGATGGTCTTAGGCGACCCCTGTGAAAGGGTCATTTGACCCCCAAGGGGTCTCGACCCACAGGTTGAGAACCGCTGCTCTAGAGAATGAACTGTGCTCTGTGAAAATGAAAGCTGTCCTGCACTGGGCACGCTCCATGCAACTGGCATCATTCCAAGTAATCAAGACATTAGCTTGGGCACTCTGCAGAACCACCTTACACTGTGAGGCAGGTATTAATTATATTACTGACAAGAAATAATGTGGCACTCTCAATGCTTTTATATTTTCAAGAACCACAAAACGTTTTTGAAAAGAACAAATTCTGCACAGCATCAGTATGAGTCAGCTGAAGATGCAAAACTACAAGCCCCATGTGCATCCAAGTGCCCTAACTCCCACATGGGTGTGCTGTTTCTCCTCTTGGCTTTATCATGAGAAAGCAATATAAATAAATGCACATTACACGCATTAGGACCATGATGGACACATGTGGCAGTTTTCAACTCTGTACACTGGGAGTGAATCAAAATATGCAGACAGATGTCCAGCCTGGAGCCCAGAACTAAGGAGTCAGGGTGCCGTCCATATGGATCAAGCACAGACAGGAGTCTCCTATGCGCCTCAATCCCAGCCTGGGTGACCCGCCACCCAACTTCTACATACGCCATTCTACTTCAGCAATCAGACCCTACAACCCACTACCAATTCAGTATTTATCTCAATAGACAAATTAGACTTTTGTTTGGACTAAATGCCCAAATATTTTTTAACTGACTTATTTTTTTTGAAGGACTTTAAAATTAAAATGTGTGAAACTACTTCAAGTTTAAAAATAAACTGAATTTGCTTTTGTAGATTTTGTATGTTGCTTTTTTATTTCTATAAACCAAGTCTATTCATAGAACTATGAAAATGCTTACTGCTACCATAGTGCACTGTGTACACATCAGGTTTAGCAAACAAGGAAAAATTAATTATTTGCTAAAAGGAATTTTCCCCAAATAATTCAGATGATTCTTGAAGATTACACATCATCTTACAATCTGATTCTACACTCCACATGGTCTTGAGCGTCACTTTAAAACAACGCAAAGTCAGGGCCATTCAGCTAACCAGACTTGGCTGGGCCAATCAGAATGTGGAACTTACTTGGCTTTCTGCTCCAGAAGGCTTGAGAGTGAATGGATGGAAAGGCTGTGCCTAGATTCAGTTGCTGAAGGCGGGAGCATTCTTTCAGGACAAGGACTGGGAAAAGCAAAGGACTGGGATTGGTCCAGACCTAAAGGGCAAAAGGTATCAGGACAAGAGTATTACAAATTACACAGTGAAAACAGCAACATGGTTCCCAAGGAGTTTAATTTGAAAAGAAATTCTATTATCCTTGCAAATAGTTGAGTATGATGTATAACTGACCCACATTATTAAGGATTCAGCATTAATAATAAAACTAATCAGCAGTAAGGGAAAAGCCATTGATTACCATTCTCTGAACACGTCTGCACGTCAAGCAAAGTGCTGAACTTGCTCTAAGCCGTTGCCTCCCACAATGTTATGTCACAGGGGAGAAGTCTCTGGTAAGCAGGCAACCATAGGTGCAGTGAGGATGAAGCTACTCAGGCTAAAGATTTCCCAGGTACAGCAAGCATAGACTTCTCCTCCTTCTTGCTCTCTACAGCTCACTCACTCGTACTCAGATAAAAGGACCATGAAAGTCCTGAAACCCCTTCTGCAGAAGCTTACCTAAATGAGTGGAGGCAGACTCTTAGATGCTAGTGGGCTTCTAGCAACAGAATACCGAAGAAAGCTTTTTCTAAGCAATCAATCTCTTGCTCTAGCTCTTTCATTCTTGCCTTGGTGTGATTACAAACTAAAGATCAGAAATGTGGGAGCAAACAACTGTGCTTGTATTTGGATGATTTATGATCCTTGGTGTAACTGTCTCTCCCATCAGCTTTTCCTGTTTGAGATGATTTTTTTTTCAAGAAATCCCTGCTTGTTTCACCAGTAGGAGACACCATAAATCTGCTGGCAGAATGATGAAACAGAGATGGCTTTGGCTGGGGGCTAAATGAAAATAATGTGACCAATGAGCAGGAAAAAAAATTCAAATATGCTTGATATTTTTTTTAAATGAAGAGAGAGGTATTAATAAGAACAAATATGCACACTAAACAATTTCTGAAGCCAATTCTTATTTATTAGCATTTTTTTGAGAGCTTTATGTACCAGTTATAACTTCACAGACCTTGTTTTTAGGCCTTTTTTTTAGTCCTCATTTAAAGATGTATTTTCCATTGAAGAGTGAAAGGGAAGAGTAGAGGAATAGGGAGAGAGAAGAGAAACACTGATGTGAGAGACACCTCAACTTGGCCTCCCACATGCACCCCCAACCAAAGATGGTGAGAAAACCCACAACTGAGGTATATGTGGTTGACAGGAATGGAACCCACCATCTTTTGGTCTGCAAGCCATCGCTCTAACCACTGAACAAAATTAGCCAGAGCTAGGCCTTCCTTCTTAATGCATGATATTATTTCACAACCCAGGATCCACAATCATATTCATAAATTTGGTAACAAAGCCTAAGCAGACCTGAATTCACTGTTGATAAACTTTACCTGAACTGATGCAAATCCATTCATTACCTTTATTTATTCTACCCAGCATGGATAGTCACATATTTGACTGCAAACATGGTTCACTAAAGGATGCTGCCCCAGAACTCCCAGGGCTGTGGCAAAACCACTATAGGGCCCAATCTATCTATGCTAATATAAGTTTATGTGGTTGTTAAGCCCTCACGCCGCAATGCCCTCATGCCCATCACATCCATCATCAGGAGGCTGCGTGCACAGGTGGGCGCAGACTTGATGCTGTGTGCACGGAGGTGGGGCCTGGCAGCTAGCTCCACATGGCGTGGCCTGGGGTGCCGCAGTCTTTTTGCATCAAGGGTTCAGGAATTTGGAGAAGGGGCTGACACATAAATGGATACACTGGACAAGAAGTATAAATTTGGAAGGCATGGGGGAAAGCCAGGCGGAAACCAGCTCTCTAGTGGAGTGGCTTGCCGAATTTCTGGACCCATGGCTTTTTATTTACACATTTTGCCCTTTAGCAAAATAAACACACATATCAAAGGTCAGGTTTGATAAACAGGAAAAAATTATCAGGTTAGAGGAACTGCTTTTGGCCTTTCCTCTAGCAGCAGGTAATAATTTGCAGATTTTCAGCCCTGCTGAATATCGAAGCCCATCAGCCTTCTGGTGAACTTCTCGCATTTATTATGACCTGCTGGTCTTAGCTTCTAGCACTGGGGGTCCCGAGGCTTTACATGCCTGCAGGCAGGGACCCTACTCCAGCCTACCTCTTTGGGGCAATTCATCCAGGAGCCTACATCTTTGGGGCGATCTATCGTGGGGCTCCAGAACTGAGAGGGCACAGGCCAGGCTGGGGGGCCCCTTCCGCCTGACTGCAGGAATTTTGTGCACCAGGCCTCTAGTCGATAATACAAACATAATGTGCTAATTAGACCGGACAGCCGAATGACCTTCCAGACATCCTTCTGGACAACCTTCCAGACAAAGCCACAGCTGCGAGGTCTGAGGCGAGCCACCGAAGGTGAGAGCACAAATTTCATGCATCAGGCCTCTAGTTTTCAGATAAGGGTATGAGGACCTGCAGCCACAACAAGACTAACAACTCTGCTCCTCCCACATTACACCTGGGGAGCTAAGGCTAGGTCATACAGGTAGGGAGGTGTACAGATGCTGGGACTCCCTAAGCAAAACCTGAACATGCATAGCCAGTCTTGTGGCCGCTACTCTCCAGCAATGCCTCCAGGGCAATGCATGTGTTTGAAAAGGTTCCATCCTCAAACTATTCATCTTTCGAGATCACTGTGATTTCAGCTGTGGGCAGTTTAGCAAATAGGCTTGAGAGAAAATAAGGAACAGGGAAGGAGTCAAGAGATAAAAATGAAACTAGTGTGGAAGATGGGAAAAGGAACTGAGGAGGAGTGAGTACAAATAGGAACTGAGGAAGGCTCCAGGCCAGGAAATGTGGAAACCAGTTCAACTGCTAACACACAGAAACTTTCTTTTTGAGCTTTGTATCTCAGCTTCAGTACACCTGTTATGAAGAAGAGGCAGGCAGTATGCATCCTCAGGGCAAACATGCAGTAACATGATAGCAGTAATCCTTCTGAGTATCTGATGTGTTGCAGGCACTCAACTGAGAGCCATCTCATTTTGCCTTCTTCACCATGGCAAAGTAGATATTCATATCCCCATTGCAAATGAGGAAACTGAGGTCCAACTGTAGCTGGAGAAATCACTGGGTCAAATTTTTCCGACTTTAGTGGTAGTGGGTGGCTCTTGCAGTATCTTTAGAAAAAGACTTTTCTAAGACTCCCATGGGAGAATGAATGTATTTTATTGGTGTGTAATTATATTTTCTGGTCTGCAGGGTTCAATGTCCCTTAGCCTAGTCCTGAAAAGAGTGCAGACGGGGCTCCAGCAGAATCAAAGAGTAGGGCCAGTATCCAGAGTGTCCATTCCATGGTGGAGCAGGGCATGATTTAGTGTCAGGCTACATTTAGTACATCAGTACACTGTGTGAAGTCTACATGGCTGTGGGTCACAGGGTGAGTAGAGGGAGGTAAGAACACCATAAGCTGGGAATCTGAGGTGAGCAGCGAGAGAGAGGGGCTTCTTTGTTCAGGAGCTTAAAAATTAAATATTCCTGTACTTGCGGTGGCATGCCTATTTCTGGCTACTGACTTATTCCCTGGTGTGACTGACTAACAGATAAGCAACATCCCACGTCATGCAGACCTCACTGGGCATGGGTCCATTGTCTAGTGCCTTCCCACAGTGATCTTTAGGTAATAAACTTGGAGACTATTAACTGCAATTCCCTGGCAAAGCTGTATAAATGGCATGTCTCTATTACCTAATCTTCCTTTTACTCCTTCCCTGTTAATAACCAGGTTATTATAATGGTTATCACAAAGAAGTTAAATGTGTCCAACCAAGGTTAATCAGTAACTTCAAAATTGAGGTGCAAAAACATAAACACTGTATATAATCAATGTGATATATATTAACCTCTATCTAAAGCAACTGAATGACAGGTCCACCAGTCACTCTGACATGTACTGATACCAGGGGGCAGACACTCAACGCAGGAGCTGCCCCCTGGTGGTGAGTGCGCTCCCACAGGGGGAGTGCTGCTCTGCTGACTGACCTGTTCCTGGAGGCCCACCAGCCAGCAGCAGTAGCCACTCACTCCCTCAGTAGTCCTGCAGGTTCAATCTCTAGAGAACAGGCCAGGCACCAACAGACCAGTACCACTAGCACAGGGCCACTAGCCTCCTGAAAGTTGGCCTCAGGCACCGCAGCTGCTTCCCCTCCCTAGATACTCTGCAAGGAAGAAATCTTGACAATCCCTGCGAACATCAGGGACAGATCTGGATCCTGGGCAGGCAAGGGCATCCCACCACCTGCCCAAAGGGCAGATTGCGTTCTCCCCCCACCGACCCCTCCATCCCATACCCTTTGGGACAGGCGCCAGATGCAGGCAAGTGCCACTGCAGCAGACGAGCTTCTCCTGATCAGGACTGACTGGGCGTGAGCCTGTGGCAGGTGCAGCAGGATCAGGATGAGCGAGAGTGGTAGGCAGTAGCAGCAGGTGGCGCTGGACTGCCAGTTTCAGCACAATCCCCACAGGCCACACTGAGGGACCCCACCCATGTACAAATTCATGCACCAGGCCTCTAGTGTGACATAAGTCACCCTGCTTCTCACATATTTTACTCATCTCTCAAGGAACACGTAAAAACCCTGAAGGGTCAGATTGATCTTATTATCAAGGTAACAAATATAAAAGAAAAACCAAGGTCCATGAATTTGGGAACCTCTGTGCCATTACACCTTTCTTATTTGGGGTACAAGGCTCTTCCAAGCCAAAGGAACCTATAAAAGCAAGTCACGTTAGCTGATGACTGACTGGTTGGTATTCCTGAAATGGACAGAGTTTTTACTTCTAAGATGACATATTTCTATGGCTTTTCCCCTACTATGAGAATTACTGAAACTTCAGTAGTGATCATTACATTTCCATATATACTGGAAGTTTTACACATACACATTTGTAAGTTAAAAATCTCTCTAACCTGTCTCAATCTGCTTCAGTTGCAATTTTAAATCAGCCACCTGCATAGTTAACCTCCTTACAGAAGCATCATAATTTAATATCCGGGCCTTCAGCTTTGCAGAATGCTCAGTCTGAAAAGATTTAAAGAAGGGAAGAAATCAATGTAAAAGAAATCCCAGTTCACTTCAAAAGGAACAAGTCTTTTATAGGGCTTATTCTCTTTTCCACTTTGCCCATTCTGAGCAGCTTCATGCCTGTGGTCCACAGGTCCCTAGAAAACAATAGAGCACACAAACAAGTTTGCCACCTCCATTTGCACTCATCTCTAAGAACAGTTCTATAAGGTATGAGGCAGACACCAGAGTGTCAACAATTCTAAGTCACAGGGCAAGAATCAAGAGACATTACTAGAGGGCACAACCGAGACTGGGACAATTTCTGTTTATGAGTGCGCTTTCCTTGGGATTTTATTACTGTTATAAATATAGTTATATCATCACCCAAGAATTTCTCAGGTGAGAAGGTTACCTTAGAATAGTGGGGGGATAATTTTTGATGTTAAAACCAATCTGATTTACACTGGTGTGACACACACCAAGCTTACATGTGTACACAGTGGATCAGACTAACACCCGACCAAATAAAGATCAGTACTCACTTCACTTTGCAGCTGTCTCTGCAGAGCCTCCTTGTGAGTTTCAAACTTCTTATGCCCTAACACGAAAGCAGCTCCTGCTTCCTTCAACTGTTTCTGCAAATTTACCAGTTCAGGAGGTGGTTGAGCTATAACTAAGAAGGTAAAAAAGCCTGGTGATTATCAACAGTAAGTTTTCCCATCTCACTTAGCAAAAGCAGCTAAAGATATTTTAAATTGTTCTTTCTTTTCTTTGTACACATGTAGTTAATACCATATTAATTCTATGGAATGGACTAAGAGCACAAATTTCAGAAGAGTTTAATGCATGCAGAGGCAAAGTTCACTACTCTTTTCTAATGCAAATGAAAGAAATTCTTTCAAATCCTTTAACTAACCTGAAAGCCCACCTCTTTCCTCTATCACACACAGGAGGCATAAAAGGAGTTCTCCATCAAAACCTGTTAAGTACCCCTAGGTCTAATCTGATCTGTGCACCAGTCAGCAACACTCAGGGTTCAAGCAGACATCAGATGGAGTTCCACCATTTCAGTCACTGAAGAACCACTAAAGGGTGATTCATGTAGGTTAGCCACTAAGGGTGGTATAGTTCTCTGGGCTAGTAATGGGGCCATGCTGTTAACTCCGTGGGCCCAAAGTAGGAGTGGGGAAACTTTCTTCTGCCAAGGGCCATTGGGATATTTATTTTTAGTTAGTTATTTATTTTTAAATATATTTTATTGATTTTTTACAGAGGGGAAGGGAGAGAGATAGAGAGCCAGAAACATCGATGAGAGAGAAACATCGATCAGCTGCCTCCTGCACATCCCCCACTGGGGATGTGCCCGCAACCCAGGCACATGCCCTTGACCGGAATCGAACCTGGGACCCTTCAGTCTGCAGGCCGACGCTCCATCCACTGAGCCAAACCGGTTTTGACATGGATATTTATAACATCATTTGCAGGTCATACAAAATTATCAACTTAATTAGCCTCCTATATTTGGTCAAACATTTAATTAACTCACCCCTAATGCCTTGGCAGGGCCAGATCAAAAGATTTTATGGGTCTTCTATAGCCTGTGGGCAGGACAGTCTCCACACTTGGCCTAAACCATCAGGGAGGGAAGAATTCCCAGAATTGGGAGAGAAAGATCTGGCACAGGCACAGAGCAATGGTGAGAGGTCATCCTGTAAGCACTGGATCTTGCCTTGCTGAGAGGCACAGGGCCAGCCCACAGCCAATATATACAGTGGGGGTGAGGATGCAATGGTGGAGAGGGAATAATAACCTCAACCTCACTCTCATTCCTCCTTCTCAATGGCCAAATCTGAGCAGCAGAAAGTGAGGGGAGATTTGTACAACCCAGAAGGCAGATTTGTAGTTTAAAGATACTTCTTAGTGACACTAATAATATACTATAGTAATAGCAAGCAAAAAAGGAAGTAACTTCAAATTGAGAATCTTAATTTTATAAAAATTTTCCTGATTGAAGCCTTCCTTACAGATACAAAGCATAGTGTCATAATATTAAGCTAATATGAATTACAAAGACATGCAAATCAGGAAAAAGACATACGGTTAAAAAGATGCAAGTTTTCATTTCTGCTCTCTTCCAGTTGTTGTTTAAGTAATTTATTTTGAGCCTGAAGCTCTAATTTCTCTTCTTTTAGAAGCAAATAGCCACTCATCTCTTTCATCTCTTCATTCAGCAGGTGGTTTTGCTTGGTTATTGCCAAGAACTGGGCCTTGAGAGATTCGAGTTCAAGCTGGAATTGAAAAAAAAACTTGCATTTGAACAGTTACTGCAGTACTTCTTATGCAAAAACTGGCAGGCTGCTATAAACTGGGTGTCATAGTAAGTAAGGTCACTGGACAGAGGACTCATTCTCTGCAGTAAGAAGAACCTGATTCCAACATGGAAGCTCATCTTTGCCCTAGAAGGGGCGGGGGAAGTTCATCCAACCTTATACTTATGCAGAAGAACCCTGGCCTACAAAGCAAGTGCTTCAGATTAAGTTTGTTGCCCATTTTCCAGATACAACTAAGGTCCCAATAGCAATCACAGACTGCAGCAATGTTTATAAAAATGAAAAGCTGAGCTATCACAAACATGCTGTGGTGCTTTCCTTTTTTTATACATTTCATGTTTACATACAAAAGTCTACAATGTTCTCAAATAAATAGATCATTACAGCTGCAAAAATACATTTTATGTGCAGGATATATCCAGGTACATCAAGTTCCAGCTCTGTCCTTCAGAGAGCACACGTGATGAACAGCAAGAAAATAAATGGCATGTGAAAAACACATCTCATTCTGTTTTATCCTGTAAGATCCCAATGTAATGACAGGAATGTTCACCTTCTGCTGATGGGAAGGAAGGAGAGGCTAAGGCAGAAACTAAAAGCACTGGCCACCTGCTATGGGCTAGGCACATAGGTCAGCTCACCACGGAACCTCAACCACCCCAATGTTTAAGGAACTTGTTCGAGGCAACAAGCAGGAAGGACTAAAAGGAAGAACTACTAAATTAACTTAAGTTGGGCCTTCTTAGTCATAAAATAAACAGTCTAAACACATCAAGCTAAATAATGTATGGCTGAAACTAAAATTTCATCTACTGCCTTGAAGTTTTATCGACTTCAAAAAACAATAGGCTTAGCAATTACCTCAAGTTCTTTCACACGAGTTGCAGAATGATTGCATTCTTCTTCCTGTTTGAATTGGTAGCCATGGACTGCTCTTGCAAAAGAATAGGTTTTACTGAAAGAGAAAGCCAACCAATTAAAGATGTTTTTCTAGTGAATAAAAACTCATTTAAGAATTTATGTACAATGTCAGACCTAATGACGATTATTTCATCATCTAAAATAGCAGGTGTCATAGTCAAAAATCAGTAGGGAAAGTAAGAAATAAGTCCTATTACCCAACAGGTGATGGGAAGTCTTAATGGTCACATATATTGTGAACTTTCTTCCACTACACATACCAACCAGTTGCACCAGCTGCTCAGAGCCCTCATACACAAAGATCTGAATTTCCTTAAATACAAAGATTTGTCTTATGATTTTAATGTCTATTTCATCATTTCCACTTCATTCAATATGAGTCTATGCAGATATATCATTAAAAAAAAATTAGCTGACTACATGATGGTACTAATTCCTAAGAAGTATTAGTCTAGTTTTCACAAGATAGTCACAGAGGAGCAGCCACACACTGGGTGACCTTATGGGTCCTTATCAAGTACCCAGCTCTGGTTCCTTTGAAATTTCTACTTAAGTTCACTTCTTTTCATAGACAAGTTTCTACAAATATACTGAGACATAAAATATCAAGAGATTGAAAAATTATTCAACTTTCCTACTCCTGGGTTAGTTATAAAACAGTTTAGGAAGTTATATGTCAGGTAAAAATATCATGAGGCATAAACATATGTTACAAGTAAAAGAAATAAGGAAACAGGTCACAGGGAATGGAGAAGTTAAATTTTTCCATAAGTAAAAAATGAAGTCTCTCATGCTTAAAACCACAATGAGATATCACCTCCCACCTGTTAGAACAGCTATCATCAATAAATGGATAAATAACAAGTGCTGGCCAAGATGTGGAAAAAAGAGAACCCTCATACACTGTTGGTGGGAATGCAGATTGGTGCAGCCACTATGGAAAAACAGTGTGAAGTCACTCTCCCCACCCCCACCCCCCAAAAAAAAATAATAATAAGAGCGGCCATATGTTCTAATAATTCTACTTCTCAGTATATGTAAAAAACAACAACATGCCAATTTGAAAAGACATACATGTGCACCCACATGTTCACTGCAGCATTACTAGTAACAGACAAGATTTGGAAGCAACCTAGACTACCATCAATAAATGAATGTGTGGATACAGAAGATGTGATATATTACTCAGCCACTGAAATGAATAAAATCTTGCCACCTGTGACAACATGGATGAATCTAAAGGATATTATGATGAAATAAGTTACAGAGAAAAACAAATACCTTATGATTTAACTTACATGTGGAATCTTAAGAAATAAAAATAAACAAAACAAAACAGACAGGCCCATAAATATTGATAACAAGCAAGTGGTGGTCAAAGGGGAGGGAGGAAAGTAGATGGGGGAAGAAAAACCTCCTGAATACCCTACCTCTCTCAGGTTAAGGTCATTTTTGATACGTAAAATTAAAAGAACAAAATAATGATTAATTTTGTAGTAAAAGTAAAATGTAAGCTACACACACACATATAAATTTAGAACAGGCCCAATTTAGGAAGCTAATAACCTATACCAGAAATTTACAAATGCAGCTTTCTTCTCCACAAGAATCACCTTTATTCTTCCTGTCCTCTTCACCCAGTCTGTTAGATCTATCGATGTAGTCATCCTTTAGCTCAAGTTGATACCTGAGAATTAGAATGACCAAAATGATTTTCTTGTCACTTTCCTGAACAGATTCCTATCAATGTATGGGTTTCTGTGGCACCCAGGCACCTAAGGGCATGAACATGGCCATGCATAACTTCAAGGACTATCAGTACCAAAGCCCAGAGATCCAAATTCTGAATATAAAACCTGCTACAATCCTTTAACTTGGTCCCCAAAACTCGTTATTGTGAGGTTATTGAGAACAATTATTCCATGGTGGTCTGGATTGGCACACAAAAGTAAATTAAGTTCAATTTACACTGGTACAACTGACTCTAAATCCCAAGAACAAGAAGTCAGTCACATCCACCTGCCTTGCCTTGCACCCCATCCCCACCCCAAAGAACTTTTGCCCTCAAGGGCTGGGCATAGGGTTCGGGGCCAACTTCGACCACCCTCATATCTGGGTTAGCAATACCAAAAGCACACTTTCAAGTTTTACTTATCTCCACCAACTGCCACTAGCAGACGTTTCAGTTGAGAGAGATGGTGAGTATCCTGTGAATTCCCACCCTTGCTCAAGTCATAGAGGATACCCAAACCAGACAACATCAAACAGTACATGATCTGCGAAGCAGTGGGAAAATTAACATACACATTTACTCATTCATTTAGTCCTAAGGGTTTAACAACTACAGACATGTCAGCATTTGCTATTATACTCGAGAAGCTGACATACTATATGTATGTCATCATTTCAAAATCTATACATGGAAAGGTACTATATTTTAATTAGAATTCTTTTAAAGAATAAGCTCAGTACTATGTAATGTAAGTACTATGTAATGTAATCTCATGACAAATTACGGGCAAGGCAGTAAAAAGAGACCACTTATTAAGACATACCAAAAGTTAGTTGAGTCATCACTTCACCACAAATTCATTTACTCAATGAATATTATATGAACACCTGTGTGCTAGACACTACACTGAGCACTGTAGAGAAAAGTTACCATATGGGCTTGATGTCTGCACTGAGCAGTTAATCACTGCAACACATTAAAACTCAGATTATAGGGAAGTCATAGTAACCATAGTTATCATATTTTCCTTTTCCTGTATAATTTTTTTGCTCCATTGTTAATTTCCATTTATTTCTTTTGATTCTGGCTTTGCAGAATCTTGAAGGAATACAGGGCACATGTTACCTGATAAGCACTAAAACCACTAGGCAGAATAATTTATAAATTGATAGATACCTCCATCGTAGTGGCAAGTATGAGGCGGGAGAGGAAAAGAGAACTAAAAGGGATTATAATTCCAGCCCTGGTCAGCCTGATTCAGATGGTTGAAGCACTGTCCAGTGCATTGGAAGGTCATGGGATCAATTCCTGATCAGGGCACATACAGGAGGCAACAGATCAATATTTCTCTCTCATGCTGATTTTTATCTGTCTCTCTCCTTTCCTCCCTAAAATTATTATTATTTTTTTAAAAAGTGATTTTTTAAAAAGTTGATCAACCTGTGGGTCGCGACCCCTTTGGTGGTTCAACGACCCTTTCACAGGGGTCGCCTAAGACCATCCTGCATAACAGCTATTTACATTACGATTCATAACAGTAGCAACATTACAGTTATGCAGTAGCAACGAACATAATTTTATGGTTGGGTCACAACATGAGAAACCGTATTTAAAAGGTCAGAAGGTTGAGAATAACTGCCTTAGATCAACCACTTTTATAGTTTATCTACCATGTGAGCTGAGCAACTCACAATGTGCCATAAAATGAAAGCAAATCACAGACCCTCAATACATGTTAGAAAAGCTATGAGTAAGAAAGAGCAGAGGATGCTATTCCCTATACTGTAACTCTGTAAAATTATCTTAAATATTCATGGGAAAGGCTTGACTGTCAATAAAAAACACGTATTTTTTTAAACACTATCACCATAAAATGTTAAGTCTTATCTACTTCACTAGTATTGCTGTGTTTCCATCAACTTATTCCAAATCTATTACTTGTTTAAGAACACCAAACAATTTCTTTAGAATTTCATTCTTGAGCTTTTGGTCACAGGTCTCCTCCATGCTCTTTATATTCAGGATCCTGTCTCCTAAGTGCATCAGCCACACTTTTATGATTTTCTTCTGTAGCCTCTGATATTAGCAAAAATATAAAAAGCAAAAAAATAAAACTGTAATTGCTGAAGTAAAGACTTTAGGAGAAAAAAATAACATAATTTTAGCTCCACAAGCTAAAACTGTTATGTGACTGTCACTGCTGGGAAGTAACTGGAAAGAGCTGGAGTTCTCCATCTATTTTATGAACTGACCAAGTTATGTGGGATCTGAAGTAGCAGATGGAGCAGCATGGTGCACCAGGCTGCAGGGAGTGTGCAAGTTTCAAGACCAAAGTGCTTTTCATAGAAGATGATGAACACTTAAAAAATGATTGCAGGTAATAAATGGCCATAATAAATTCAGAGAAAAGCTACATACCAAACTTAAGTTAGTGTACTTTTGCTTTAGTACTTATTTCTTCAGTAAGATTATTTCTGTGAGGTTTAACTGATCAGCCCATAGGTATGAAAGACAAAAGATTTGTTTCTGATATTTAATAATCTAGTGATTGAATACTGAAGAGTGCTGAACAATAGAAAAAGATAGATAGGTCAATCAGAACTTCCAAATACTGAAGAATGGAATGGTCTTCCCTTGGATCGAGCCAGGTAAGTGCTAGGGAATGCTGACCATTCCAAGCAAAGGATAAAAGCTCTATGTGTTAGCACCCTCTGCTGACTAACATGTAAAGCAAAGGAGCAGTAAACTATACTTATTAGCTTACTAGATGCCTGGTGCACAAATTCATGAATGGCAGGGGTCCCTCCACCTGGCTGATCACGGTGGTCTCACACAGTCCTGATCTTCTCACCCAGTCCCAATTGGGGCTGGGGTGGGATCACAGGAGGGCTCCAGGGCAAGTCTGGTCCTGTCTTGCCTGGTCCTGATGGGCCCCACCCCAGCAGCAAGCAACTTACTGGTTGGAACATCTGCCCCCGGGTGGTCAGTGCAAGTCGTAGCGACCAGTCAGTTGACCACTCGGTCAGACACTTAGCATATCATGCCTTTATATATATAGGTTGTAACTCACAGCACAGAATGTTCAGCATGAACTTTCCCCTGCCCCTGGTCTTGGAGACCGCATGTTCTTCTAAGGCTCTGCTCACCAAATTCAGCTGCCACATGAAGTAAATTGCATTGTGTGCGTGGAAACCCTTTGTAGGCTCCATTGCTGTGTCTTTACTTCATTGCAGTTCCAATTACTCCAACATAAAGACAGACACCCTCATTATCAGGTAACACCATCATGGTAAGACCCCTGCTCAGCCTACTGCAGTGGTTTTTAAATAGGCCATGGGTCGCCCTAGATGGTTTGGTAGAGTAGGTACAGCCGCAGCCTGCGAACTAAAGGGTCCTAGGTTTGATTCCGGTCAAAGACACATTCCTGGATTGCGGGCTTAATCCCCAGTATGGAGCACATGCAGGAGGCGATGGATTCTCTCTCATCATTGATGTTTCTCTCTCTCTCTCTCTCACTCTGCCTTCCTCTCTGAAATCAATAAAAATAGTAAGTAGGCCATTAATCAAACGTTGCTGCTCTCCATCCAGTCCCCTCAAACCCTCTTTTGCTTTGACCCTCCCCACACACACACTCTGCTGCGGTCTGTAAAATGGGGTCAGGATTTCTACTTCAACCAAGGGCAAAGCTTCCACATGGCCCTCCTTCCCCGACTGTCTTTGCCCCCAGTCCTGTGGGGTTTCTCCCTCCTTCCCCTCCATCTAACTTGGTGGGCCCTGCTCTGCCCCCTCCTCATGTGACCTCCTGTCTGCAGCCTCCCACTTTCTCCTCTGGGGGCAGAGCTCTCCAAAGGCTGTGTGGGAATGGAGCGGGCTGTGCAGAGTGGGGTGGGGCAGACAAGGCAGTACAGGGTGTGCAGTGGTGGAGAGCTCTGTGGGCCAAGTCCAACCTTTGGAGAAGAGCTGGGGTGACAGGTCACCGGGAGGAGGAGGGAGGGATGTAGACCTTGTTCCGTGGGAGAGGCACTGGGTTCCTTGGCTGTCCCCACACAACAGCTTTTCTAGGCCCCTGCACAGCTATCATCCTCCACCTCTTGCTGCCTCCGCCTCAAGTTTTGGACTCAGTTTCTTTGACTCAGCCCCACCCCCCTCTCAGCTGCGTTCCAGGAGCCTGAGGCTGCACCTTGGCTTTGGGCAGCTATGCCTGGCCTGCCCCCTATAATGGTGTTACCCACTCTCCTGGAGTAGTTAGTGAAACTTAAATAAATATAAGCAGCTCTGAAGATTATAAATTGAGCACTGAGAAGGCCACAGGCTGCGGAGGGCTGCATAGTCCAGGCTCTCAGCATAGAAGCCTCCCCAGCCACCCGGTCCCTGCTGGCTCCCGCCCCCACCTGCCTCTGCCCAGGGCTCAAGACAAACCCCAGGAACTTCCTGACAGCTCTCACCTCACATCTCACTTTCCAGTCCAGCCCACCAGTGCCCACAGCAAGCTAACCTACTGGTCCGAGCGTCTGCCCCCTGGTGGTCAGTGCACGTCATAGTGACTGATCGACTGATCCAGTGGTCAAACTCACAGTGGAACTCCAGTAGAGGGAATAATTTGCATATTAGGCTTTTATTACGTAAGATATCAGCGATTTTCAACCTTATTTATCTCTGACACACATAAACTACTAAAATTCTGCAGCATGCCAAAAATATATTTGCCCATTTAAAAAAAACACAACAGGTATATTTTTGAATCGTTCACAATGAACCGCTATTTTGTGTTGACTGTTGTCTTTTTTTTTTATTTGAAAATCTAAGGAAAAAGAGGTTAACGCCCTTGACTACAGTCAGGTATGTCATCTTTTATATATTCTTGCAGCACACCAGTTGAAAATCGATGGCTTATTTGTCACTTTCCTTTTCTGTCATGATCAATTTACCACTTCAGTACTGCTTAGAACAGAGTAATGTAGCAGAGATGAAAAATAAAATGAATTAAAGCCTATATAAATGATCTAACCACATTAATGAAGACCAGGGCAAATCCACTAAGGAAGTAAGAGTCAACTAACAGTAGAACCTAATGGAAATGAAACCTGTTTCATAAACTAGACTGGTGAGCTTGCCATTAATGGCAGGTACAATGTGAAGAATGAAATAGTGGTGAGCACTTAGTACACACACATCCATCACCCAGTACAAATCAAGTCAGAGCCACTGCATTGAGTTACTACATGCACATGGAACCGTTAGATCTCAATGACTAAACATAAGTGTGTGACTGAACATAATTTGTTAACAGTTGTTAGCTTCTTCAAAGTACTGGTCTGGTTTTACTGTAGCCTGATGATGGTGTCTCACTGCTTTTCATCCCAATAACTAATATTTCAAAAGCAAAATCCTAGTCTTTGTTTCTCTCAACTTATGCCTTTTAAAACTAGCCGAATGCACCTTTACAACCAAGAACTCTACTTGGCAATTAGCATTAGAATAATTAGTAGTATTTGTTTTAAACTCACAGACTCTGAATAGTCAAAATGAAAACATTACTTACAAATCAAAAGCTTCAATTCTTTGCTTCAGTTCTGCTTCTCTGCCTTTTAGGAAATCGATATCTTTCAGTAGAAGCTGTATTTGAGCATAACTTTCTTTTGTTTCCATCTGTAGAGGAAAGCATTAATTGTAGCAAGCAAGCTGAGGAAAATAAGACAGATTTGAACTAATGGACTGCTTCCTACATTCCAGAGAACAAAGTACAGACAATTAGAGGAACAATTTCACTTTTAAAACATTCCATCTCAAGGTATGCATTTTGCCTATTCTAGTTACACAAGAATTTACCTCCGAGTCCAGGGGTGGGCAAACTTTTGGACGCGAGGGCCACAATGGGTTCTTAAACTGGTCCGGAGGGCCGGAACAAAAGCATGGATGGAGTGTGTGTGTGAACTAATATAAATTCAAAGTAAACATCATTACATAAAAGGGTACGGTCTTTTTTTCTTTTAGTTTTATTCATTTCAAACGGGCCGGATCCGGCCCGCGGGCCGTAGTTTGCCCATGGCTTCCCTAGCCCAATGACTGTTACGCTATATTACCCTAATATCCCTTGTGCAGAATATCCTGACACTTCCTTAACATTTTTGTAAGTTCTCCAGAAAAAAAAAAACAAAAAACAAAATGGGGGAACTTAACAAAGTAGAATCCCCATGGTTCAATAGTCGTCTGAAAGTTTCAATTCATGGGCGGTTCTGACTCAGAATGAACAAGCTGGAATGAAACTGTGAAAAATAGATCACACTTACATTTGCGTGTTCACTGAGCAAGGATTTACTGAATATCATGTCAAAAAGCACAGTGAGCTGGATATGAAAAGATGAACAGCTACAGTCCCCATCTTTTAAAAAATTCACAATTTACTGAGGGAGAGAGAAATAATACTACAATGTGATAATTTCACAACCAGAGTCCAGTCTCCACGGCAGGAATGATGCCTAAATGAGTCTATCAATGGGATTCAGGGAAGGCGTCACCAGGAAGCATCATTGAAGCTAAAGTTTGAAGGACAGGACAGTTTTATCAGGGAGAGAAGGGGGTGAACAGTTGGGTGGCAGAGTAAAAGTATGGTGCCTTTTATGAGGATGCCAAGCTTCTCCAGTGCCTTCAGAGAATCTGACTGAATGGAGACAGGCTGTCAACTGGTTGATCTGATCTAGTCACTCACTCATTTTAAGGTTCAAAGTGTTAGTCTGAACACAACCCATCATCTCAAAGACCAGTGCTTCCATTTATTTTTATAGCTAAAATTAACCCAATTCCCAGAAATGCCAGAAAAAATTGGAGAGGGGGTGTGGTCACCATTAATAACTGGGTTTTACTGAGAAGCTCCAAGAAAGGTTGACACTGGGAGGAAGCCTTTTAACTTCAACCATCTCCTGGTATCAGTAGTCCTGGCTGAGGAAACCATGACCCCAACCTAGTTAGGTCTGACAACCCTTGGGAAAGGAACTGTTTTTCCAAAAGAAACAATCCAATCTCTTTTGCAGGCATGCACTCCCCACCATTCCTCAACCTCTTCATGTCCTGTCCAGTCATTTTCTGGGTGACAAGATCAAATGGCCACATGGATGACACTTATAAGCCCCAGACCCTTCTACTGCAGGGACCTTTGCCTTTGCTCAGATGGAAGCACATTGCATTTGGTTTCCAACTTCACCTAGAACCCCAACCTGCAACTCTGTCCTGTTGGTCCACCCTTATTCTTCCATCTGTCTGTATCCCCAGACTTACTCCTTGATGTCTGAGACTGCCACGTAGCTCTCCCTTCTCTCCTGGATTATTAGTCATCCACACTCTGCTCTGGTTCCGCTCACCATCATGTTGAACCCCAATGTCTTCAACTAAACAGGCTGCCTTTCTCAAATGAAATAAATTCAGCTCTATAAAGCTACACTCCTCAACTACGACCATTTTTCTGCCCTCAATGACCTTCCAAATCCTCCCAAGAGCTGCAACAGAACAATCACCTACAACAAGCATGTCAAACTCATGGCCCACAGGCCGCACATGGCCCACAATGAATATGTTTGTGGCTCAGCGAATATAACAGTATGTAGCGTATTAATAAAAATTTCGTAACCTGATTTTTACAATAACCTGATTTACATAATTATTAATTACTAACTACATTTGCTAATGACTGATTATAATTGTGTTGCATTCATTTCCCTTGTGCGCCTTACACGCAGGCGTGCCATTTCTCTCCATTAATACTAGCAGACAATATTTTAGCACCCGATGACCACATCATTAGTCTTGTACTGACTTGTTTGGTATGTGCAACAGGAAATACTTTGCTTTTGGAGAATGAGAAAAGTAGGTTTATTTGCATTGTGCTTATTAATCTGTCCAGTTATTCAGTGTCTGGGAAGTTAATGTTCAATGCAAAATACTAATTTTTATTAAAACGTTCTATTATTTTTTGTTAACGATTACTCATTTATTTTAGCCCTTTGTATCCAGCATGTCTTTATCGAAATAAACCTTTCTATGAAAATTGAAGCTTTTGTTTTGCAGCCCACATAAACTTGGTTCGTGTTAGTGTTTGAAATTCTTGACCTACATGCACTTGGTCTGGTCTACTTCAATTCCAGGTTGCCCACTTCAGCAGTACCCTCAAAACAGCTCGAGAATCCTGTCAGCTTCAGAGAGCTGCTCTGCTCCTTCTGCAACCCCCCGCCACCCAGTGGCCATTCCATACCTCTGGTCCTCTCCTTATCACTTAATTCTCACATCTGCTGCAATTTTAGTGAGGTTGTCTCACGCCCCTGACTCGGACATTCACTTCCACTCTTCCTTCCAGTAATCTCGAAAAAAGAAGTCTTAGTATCCTTTTCAAAGCTGATTCTTCCAGGTGTATTCTTGACCGCAGTCCCTACTAGTCCTCTAGGCCAGTGATGGCGAACCTATGACACGCGTACCATTTTGGGTGACACGCATCGAAAGAGACAAAAAATTGCGTATTCATATATTTGTCTCTCGCAATGGCCAGAGCTGGGCATCACTCGAGTAATATTATTACTCATGTTACTCATGATCAATTACACAATTCTAAAACCAGATGTAAGCATGTACATCAGTGTTGCGTAGCAAAGATACATTGTGAAAACATCCAAGATACACTGTTCCAATATTGGCATTAATATGAAAAGGTTAAGAATTGCACTATAAAGAGATTAATCTTTACTCAAGACACTTTATTTTTACTCGAGTGACAAAATGCCCAATTCTGGAAACGGCCTCATTATTGTCAACATGTGCCTCGGGTAAGCTTCCTGTGCGTTCGGGTGCATTCGGCAAACGGACGCACTTGATCGCCATGTTCATTAGGAGACAGGAGTGGGAGGGTTAGAAGAAAAAGATATAAGGGGAGAAAAATGGCGGAGGTATAAACGGACGTGTCCTGTGCCTTGTCCTGGAGCAGATAAGGGTGAGCAGCTGAAACGGGTAACATACAGCCCGAATAGGCAGAGGATATTCAGCTGAGAGACAGTCTGCAGCTGGGAAAGACAGAGAACTCCCAGAAAAAAAAGGACGGTTGGAGACTGCGGCTGAAACGTCTCCCTGTGTGCCGGCTCAGCAGCGGAGACTGTGCCATCTTGAGTGGCTGTTACAGACAACCAGAGATCAGCTACTAACCTGGAAACAAGGGATCTCAAGCAGCGTGACTGCGTGAACTCAGATGAGCACTGCTTCTTCTCACAGAAAGGTTAGACTTCCCCTAAAGGTGCGGTTTGCAATTCAGGTTGGAGAGAGAACCGCGCGGGGTGAAATCTGCGCCCCACAGAGTCCGTGGCCCTTGGGACCAGCGTGACCCTCAAGTGGGAAAGGGGCCCCACAGGGCTGCTGGCAGAAGGGAACGATAAAAATAAGCACATAGCTGGACTGGATGCAAAAAAGCAGCCTCGGATTCTGCCAGTCTGCCGGGTGCTTGGTGCCAGGGGCGAGTGGGTGCGTGGAGACTGTGCGCAGACCTGGAAGGTGGAGGCTTGCAAATTCGCACAACTTCTCAGGCTCTTGTTGTTACAGTTCCCCTTAGATCCGTGTGTTTGATTATTAAACCCAGTGAATGGGATTCCCCAGGTGGGGTCATTCACATAGCCTGTAGGGGAAAGATCTTTTTGGGGAGCCTGGGAAACAGAGCGGGGAGTAATGATTAAAGAACCAGCTCTGGGCAGTGGACTTTCCCAAACCAGTTTCAAGTAACATAGAGAAAATAAACCCTAACTACTGGATAGAGAGGACTTATAGCCTCGGAGGTCAATCCAGACACACTGCCACCCAGAGGCAGAGCCACGAACTGTCTCTTCTGTAAATGCAAATAAAGGCAGTCTGGTAAACAAATACAACCTGCCTTAAAATCAGGACTGTGGTTTACAGCACGGAGGGACAGTGTATCGCAGGGAAATTCAACAATCTCCTAAATGCCTGGCAGGACTAAGGCGTGCCAAAAAGAAGAGTAGAAGATCTGAAGCACCTTCACTACTGCACATTTTTATCTTTTTTTCTTTTTAATTCTTTTTTCACCATTTCATAAAGAACCTATTATTATTTTTTTTCATCACCTGATTTTACCTTTGTAATTACTACATTTTTTTAGCCAGTATTATTGCTATCATTTTACCACTTTTTCAAGTGTCATTTTATTTTTTTTTTCGTTATTTTATTTTGGAATTAGTGTTCTACACTCTATTTTCATCGTTCCTTTAGCATCAGTTCTCTCTATCTCACCTTTACCCTTAAGCCATAACTCTTCCTCACTTTTCCCCTTCTGTTGTCCTGTTTCTCTTACCCTATTCCTGCTTTAGATTTTCCCTATTCATTCTTTTTACCCACTGTCTAAATTTCACCCTACTTATATACCTAATTTCCAATCCCTTGCTCTAAATCCATATACACCTCTCTCTTCTCGTTCTTCACTACCCAATTTTTTTTCTCTGTCGTTTTGCTAGTGTTTGCTTGATTTTGAGTATATATTTTTTTTTATGCTTGTTTGGGAGATTGTTTTGTTTTTCATTTTTATTTTCCTGTTTTGCTTTTTCTTTCTCTGGTTATTTTTGTGCTTCTGTTTTCCCTTGCCTCGCCTGATATTAGTGGTTGATTGTAGTTTGCATTAATCTCCAGGGATCTGCTGCTGGAATTCATTGGGATTATTTGTGGTTCTATTAGAGTTTTCTCCCCAAATAGCCTCTTCCCCACCTCTAATTCATTCTCTCACTTTTTTTTTTCTTCTTTCTTCTCTCCCTTTTCCCAATCTCATTTTGGCATTCCTTTTTGTTTTTTTCTTTTTCTCTTTAATCTTTTTCTCTTTTTTCTTCTTTATCCCCTAATTCTCTTCGCTCAGTGGTCACCTTTATTTGGGGTTATTAATATCGTAAATACATTTGTTTTCGGTGCCTTGTATGTTGTGCCTTGTTGTGTTGTATTTTGTGCCTTTAAATCAACGCATCAGAAAGAGAACTACATAACCAAACACCTGGAGAAGAGAGATCATGGTGAAAAAAGAACCAACCCACATATGAAAGAAAAACAGGCATCATCAGAAAAGGAAGTAAACGAAATGGGGGCAATGGAGGCAAGCACCCTGTCAAAGAAAGAAATCAGAGAAATGGCCATAAGGTGGATGAAAAGAATGGAAGACAAATTCAACAATATGTGTAGGAACCAAGAGGAAATGAAGAAAAACCAAGAAGAAATGAAAAATGACATCACTGCTATAAAGAACTCAATAGAAAGCATCAACAGTAGACTAGGAGAAGCAGAGGACCACATAAGCGAGCTACAAGACAAGGTAGGAAAAAATACCCAAACAGAGCAGCTTCTAGAAAAAAAAATTAAAAAGCATGAGGACAGCCTAAGAGAACTCTGGGACAACACTAAACGAAACAACATCCAAATAACAGGGGTCCCAGAAGGAGAGGAAACTGAGCAAGGAATAGAAAACCTGTTTGAAAAAATAATAACGGAAAATTTCCCTGAGATAGGGAAGAAAAAACTCACACAAATCCAAGAAGCTCACAGAGTCCCAAACATAATGAACCCAAAACGACCGACACCAAGGCACATAATAATTAAATTGGCAAACACCAACGACAAAGCAAGAATATTAAAAGCAGCCAGAGAGAGACAGAAAGTTACCTACAAAGGATCCTCCATCAGACTAGAGACCGATTTCTCAACAGAAACACATCAGGCAAGAAAGGAATGGAATGAAATATACAAAGTCATGCAAAGGAAGGGTCTGAATCCAAGAATACTGTACCCAGCGAGGCTATCAATCAAAATTGAGGGTCAAATCAGGAGCTTCACAGACAAAAACGGTCTACGGGAGTTTATTACAACCGAACCAGCAATGCAAGAAATGCTAAAGGGTCTGCTGTAAAAAGAAAAAATAGGAAACAAAGAAGGAACGCAACGGTAAAGATCAAAAATGGTGACTAACAAGTTTCTATCAATAATAACTTTAAATGTAAATGGATTAAATGCCCCAGTAAAAACGCATAGGGTAAATGAGTGGATAAGAAAACATGACCCATATATCCGCTGTCTACAGGAAACCCAACTCAGAAAAAAAGACGCACACAGACTGATGGTGAAGTAATGGAAAAAGGTTTTTTAGGCCAATGGAAGTGAAAAAAAAACCGGGGTAGCAATACTTATATCTAACAAATTAGATCTCAAAGTGAAGGACATAAAAAGAGATAAAGAAGGCCACTTCATAATACTAAACGGAGGAGTCCAACAAGAAGAAATAACTCTGGTAAATATATATGCACCCAATATAGGAACACCCAAATACGTAAGAAAACTTCTGGAGGAGATCAAGGGAGAGATTGACAGCAATACAATCATAGTAGGGGACCTTAACACCCCATTATCACCATTGGACAAATCCTCTAAACAAAAACTCAGCAAAGAAACATCAATCCTAAATGACTCACTAGATCAGATGGAATTAATTGACATCTTCAGAACATTTCACCCCAAAGCCACAGAATATACATTCTCCTCAACTGCACATTTGTCATCTTCAAAGATAGAGCATGTACTGGGTCACAGATAAAGTCTCTTCAAATTCAAGAAAATTGAAATCATATCCAGCATCTTCTCAGACCACAAACACATAAAACTGGAAATCAACTACAACAAAAACAATCCAAGAAAATCAAACACATGGAGACTAAATAGCATGCTATTAAGCAACGACTGGGTTACCAGAGAGATCAAAGAAGAAATAAAAAACATCATGGCAACAAACAAAAATGAAAACACAACAATCCAAAACCTATGGGACACAGTGAAAGAACTCTTGAGAGGGAAGTTCACAGCTCTACAAGCCTACTGCAAGAAACAAGAAACAATGAGAATAAATGACCTAACTCTACAACGCAAAGAGTTAGAAAGAGAGCAACAAAAAAAGCCCACTCTAAGCAGAAGGAAGGAAATAACAAAGATCAGAGCGGAGATAAACAACACAGAGACCAAAAAAAACAATACAAAAGATCAACAAAAACAAGATCTGGTTCTTTGAAAGGATAAACAAGATTGATACACCTCTAGCCAGGCTCACCAAGAAACAAAGAGAGAGGACCCAAGTAAACAAAATCAGGAATGAAATAGGAGAAATAACAACAGACCCCATAGAAATACAAAGGATTGTTAGAAAATACTATGAACTCTACTCCAACACACTAGACAACCTGGAGGAAATGGACATATTCCTAGAAAAATACAACATTCCAAAACTTAATCAGGAAGAATCTAAAAATTTCAATAGGCCAATAACTATGGAGGAAATCGAAGCAGTAATCAAAAAGCTTCCAGCAAACAAAAGCCCGGGGCCAGACGGCTTCACAGGGGAGTTTTACCAAACATTGAAGGAAGAACTAAACCTATCCTCCTCAGACTATGTCAAAAGATCCAAGAGGAAGGAACACTTCCCAGCTCATTCTATGAAGCCAGCATCACCCTAACACCAAAACCAGATAAAGACAACACAATGAAAGAGAATTATAGGCCAATATCCCTCAAGAACATAGATGCCAAAATCCTCAACAAAATCCTAGCAAATCGGATCCAGCAGTACATCAAAAAGATCATACACCATGACTAAGTAGGATTTATCCCAGGGATGAAAGGATGGTACAATATCCGCAAATCAATAAATGTGATACATCACGTAAACAAATTGAGAGAAAAAAACCGTATAATCATATCAATTGATGCGGAAAAAGCATTTGACTAAATCCAACACTCTTTCTTGATAAAAACTCTCAGCAAGATAGGAATTGAGGGATCATACCTCAACATAATAAAAGCCATATATGACAAACCAATAGCCAACATCATAATCAATGGGCAAAAACTAAAATCATTCCCCTTAAAATCAGGAACAAGACAGGGATGCCCCCTCTCACCACTCCAGTTCAATACAGTACTGGAAGTACTAGCCATTGCGATCAGACAAGAAGAAATAAGAGGCATCCAGATTGGAAAAAAAAGAAGTAAAACTGTCCTTATTTGCAGATGACATGATACTGTACATACAGAACCCAAAAGACTCCATCAAAAAATTATTAGACTTAATAAATGAATTCAGCAATGTAGCAGGATACAAAATTAATGCTAAGAAATCCATGGCATTTCTTTACACCAAAAGTGAACTTACCGAGAGTGAAACTACAAAAGCAATCCCATTTACCACTGAACCAAAAAAATTAAAATACCTAGGAATAAACTTAACTAAGGAGGTAAAAGACTTATATGCAAAAAACTACAGGACACTGAAAACAGAGGTAGAGGAAGACAGAAACAGATGGAAGAACACACCGTGTTCATGGATTGGTAGAATCAACATCATCAAAATGTCCATACTACCCAAAGGAATCTATAGATTCAATGCAATCCCCATTAAATTACCAATGGCATATTTCACAAATCTAGAACGAACGTTCCAAAAATTCATCTGGAATAAAAAAAAGATCCCGAATAGCTGCAGCAATCCCGATAAAGAAGAACAAAGTAGGTGGGATCTCAATACCAGATATCAAACTGTATTACAAAGCCACTGTTCTTAAAACAGCTTGGTACTGGCACAAGAACAGACATATAGGTCAATGGAATAGAATAGAGACCCCAGAAATCGACACAAACCACTATGCCCAATTAATATTCGACAAAGGAGGCAAGAGCACACAATGGAGTCAAGACAGTCTCTTCAATAAATGCTGTTGGGAAAATTAGACAGATACATGCAAAAAGATGAAACTAGACCACCAACTCACACCATACACAAAATTAAACTCAAAATGGATAAAAACTTCAATGTAAGATGGGAAACCATAAAAATACTAGAGGAATCCACAGGCAGCGAAATTGCAAACATATGCCCAAGGAATTTCCTCTCTGATAATGCTCCTAGGGCAATGGAGACTAAAGAGGAAATAAACAAATTGGACTACATCAAAATAAAAAGCTTTTGCACAGCAACGGAAACCATCAACAAAACAACAAGAAGACCCACTGTATGGGAGAACATATTTGCCAATGATACCACCGACAGGGGTTTAATTTCCAACATTTACAGGGGTCTCATGTAACTTAACAAAAGGAAGATAAACAATCCAATAAAAAAATGGGCAACGGACCTAGATGAACACTTTTCGAAAGAGGACATACAGAAGGCCGAAAGACATATGAAAACATGCTCAAAGTCACTAATTATAGGAGAGATACAAATCAAAACGACAACGCGTTATCATCTCACAACTGTCAGAATGGCTATCATCAAAAAATCAACAAACAACAAGTGTTGGAGAGGATGTGGAGAAAAAGGAACCCTTCTGCACTGCTGGTGGGAATACAGACTGGTGCAGCCACTGTGGAGAACAGTATGTAGCCACCTCAAAAAACTAAAAATGGAACTCCCATTTGACCCAGTGATCTCACTAGTAGGAATATATCCCAAGAAACCAGAAACACCAATCAGAAAGGATATATGCACCCCTATGTTCATAGCAGTACAATTCACCATAGCTAAGATTTGGAAACAGCCTAAGAGCCCATCAGCAGATGAGTGGATTAGAAAACTGTGGTACATATACACAATGGAATACTATGCTGCGGTAAAAAAGAAGGAACTCTTGCCTTTTGCAACAGCATGGGTGGAACTGGAGAGCATTATGCTAAGTGAAATAAGTCAGTCAGAGAAAGATAAATACCACATGATCTCACTCATTTGTGGATTATAGAGAACAACATAGACTGATGAAAAGGGACAGATCCAAAGACTGAGAAACAGCAATCAGGCTATCAATCCCCAGAAGGAAAGTAGGGGAGGGCGGGGGTAAGGTGAAGAGATCAACCGAAGGACTTGTATACATGTATATAAGCCAAACCAATGGACATGGACAACAGGGGGATGGGAGCATGAGTGTGCGGGGAGGTTGGGGAGGCTGGGGATAATGGGGGGGAAGAGGACACATTTGTAATACCTTACCTAATAAAAAAAAAACAAAAAGATATACAGTGCAACAGTGCTCAACGAGACATTCTGCGTGTCAGATAATTGATTACAGCACCATATATTTGTTGGTTATACGTACTGTTTTTGAATTGTTTTGCAACAGGAGTCAGTGCAACAACACTGCAAAAAGTTAATAGGTAAGAAAACTATCAACCTTTTATAAAAAATGCCGTCATTTATGTTTATTTTTGCAGCCTTGTGATGGAGAATCAAAAAAATAAAAAAGCAAGATTGAATGATAAGGGAAGTGGAAGTAGCAGTAGCCGACCCTTAAAAAGACATATGCACCGAGATGTACGGGATTGTCAACAGAAACAACAATTCATTGTGCATAGTGTTTAATGAAACAGTAGTAAGCAGAACGTGGAATGTAAAGAGACATTTTGAAACTAATCATTGTCAGTTCTTGAAAAAAAGTATTGATGAGAGGAAGGAATGCATTTCTAGGCAGCTACACCTCTATAAAAGTCAATCAAATTCCATCATTAAATTTGTAAGATGCTCTACAAATTTAATATCAGCAAGTTACTATATTGCTCTCTCCATAGCTCAGCATGGAAAAAACCCTCAGTGACAGAGAATTTAGTAAGGAAACATTTCTAAGAGGTGCACCAGCTCTATTTCACGATATGAAAAAAAAAGATGATGTTATTAAAAGAATTTCTAAGTTACCACTCAGTAGAAATACTATCAAAGGCAGAATAGCTCTCATAGCCAGTTAGCCTGGAGGCCAAATCACCCCCGGTATTGCCGACAACAATCAAGGCTTAACTACAACAAGACTGCGCACAAAGACCACTAGGGGGTGCACCAAGAAAAGATAAAAAAATGCGAAGACAAAGAAATAGGACGCAAATGTCAGAAATGGAAGATATAGAGCTCAAAACCACACTTTTAAGGTCTCTCAAGAACTGTCTAGAAGCTGCTGATAAACTTAGTAAGGCCCTCGAAAAGACTGGTGAGACCGCCGATAAATGTAGTGAGATCCTCAAGAAATCTAATGAGACCCTCGATGTTGTGATAAAGAACCAACTAGAAATTAAGCATACACTGACTGAAATAAAGAATACTATACAGACACCCAACAGCAGACCAGAGGAGCGCAAGAATCAAGTCAAAGATTCGAAATGCGAAGAAGCAAAGAACACCCAACTGGAAAAGCAAAAAGAAAAAAGAATCCGAAAATACGAAGATAGTGTAAGGAGCCTCTGGGACAGCTTCAAGCGTACCAACATCAGAATTATAGGGGTGCCAGAAGATGAGAGAGACCAAGATATTGAAAACCTATTTGAAGAAATAATGACAGAAAGCTTCCCCCACCTGGTGAAAGAAATAGACTTACAGGTCCAGGAAGCGCAGAGAACCCCAAACAAAAGGAATCCAAAGGGGACCACACCAAGACACATCATAATTAAAATGCCAAGAGCAAAAGACAAAGAGAGAATCTTAAAAGCAGCAAGAGAAAGAAACTCAGTTACCTACAAGGGAATACCCATACGACTGTCAGCTCATTTCTCAACAGAAACTTTGAAGGCCAGAAGGGAGTGGCAAGAAATACTCAAAGTGATGAATACCAAGAACCTACAACCAAGATTACTTTATCCAGCAAAGCTATCATTCAGAACTGAAGGTCAGATAAAGAGCTTCACAGATAAGGAAAAGCTAAAGGAGTTCATCACCACCAAACCAGGATTATATGAAATGCTGAAAGGTATCCTTTAAGAAGAGGAAGAAGAAGAAAAAGGTAAAGATACAAATTATGAACAACAAACATGCATCTATCAACAAGTGAATCTAAGAATCAAGTGAATAAATAATCTGGTGATCATAATAGAATCAGGGACATAGAAAAAAAAATCATACACCTATGGGTGAGGACAGTAGGGGGTGGGGGTAAGGGCAGAGGGTGGGGTGGGAACTGGGTGGCAGGGAGCTATGGGGGGAAAATAGAGGAACAACTGTAATAATCTGAACAATAAAGATTTAATTTTAAAAAAAGGTAGAATAACAAATCTTGACAAAAACGTACAAAGTCAATAAAAAAAAGACTTAAATAGATGTAAATATTTTTTGATTTCTCTTGATGAAACTACTGATGTCACATCATATGCTCGGTTGGCCATTATTGCTAGATATTCTGATGGTCTCACTATGAGAGAAGAGTTGATAAAGTTAGAATAAGTGCCAATGAGTACATCAGGAAACCAAATATGTAAAGTTGTTATAAAAACATTCAGTGTCCTAAACATTGATATCTCTAAAATTGTGTCAGTCACGACAGACGGGGCACCAAAGATGGTGGGAAAAAAGTGGGATTCCTGAAATTGTTTATGGAAGCTATTAGACATCCACTTGCACCTTTTCATTGCATTATCCATCAGGAGGTGTTGTGTGCCAAATCGGGATTCTCTGAATTGAATGATTTAATGTCAGTTGTAACAAAAATTGTGAATTTTATAGCTTCTCGACCCCTTCACAAGCGAGAATTTTCTGTACTTTTACAGGAAGTTGATTCAACCTACAGTGGACTACTGATGTTCAATCGTGTGAGATGGCTAAGTCAAGGAAAACTACTTGAGCGATTTGTGGAGTGCTTTGAAGAAATTATGGTATTTATTGAGAATAAGGATCTGGCAAACTTTCCTCAGATCAATGATCATAAGTGGGTCAGCAATTTGATGTTTTTTACAGATCTCTCTGTTCATATGAATGAACTGAACTTAAAATTACAAGGTTTTGGCAAAAATATTGACGTTATGTTTGGATACATCAAATCTTTTGAAAGTAAACTTAAAATTTTCAAGCGAGATATTGAAACTAAAACTCGTATTTTCCTCAGATGAAAAAGTATTTCGAGAAGGCTACTACAAGTGTAATGGAGTCTATACTTATGTACCAGAATATAGTAAACACGTTCTTTGAACAGTTCAGCGAAAGATTCAACCAATTTAGAAGCCTAGAACAGACCATTAAAATAATTAAGTATCTGGATGTAGTTTACAGTACTTTGGAATTGAATAATTTCCAATGGATGCAAATTGATGATTTAGAGATGCAACTTGCAGATTTTCAAGGTAGCATTTGGACTCGTGTTTGTCGACTTAAGGTCGAAACTTGAAAATCTGGAACGAAATCGTTTGAAACATGAAGAGTGCAACTATGAAGAAGAAATTTTGAGTGCTTGGAACAGAGTTCCTGACACTTTTAGCAATATAAAAAATCTAGAGATGGCTTTGCTAACAATTTTTTCATCAACATATTTTTGTGAGACTTTGTTCTCAGCATTAAATAATATTAAAATGAACAAAAGGAACCGGCTAACATGATGTTAGTGGCGCTTGCTTGGCTTTGAAGTGCACCAAGTATGAACCTGCAATCGAAGAATTAGCAGACAAACTTCAGCACCAAAAAAGTCACTAATTTCTAGTTTTCGTACCATTTGATTATCATTGTTTGTTTGTTTTTTAATTTTTTATTTATTTATTTATTTATTTATTTATTTATTTATTTTATTTATTTTAATTTATTGCTTAAAGTATTCCAAAGGGTATTACATATGTCTCCATTTTATTCCCCCGCCCTAGACAGTCCCCTAGCCTCCCCTATCCCCCAATGTCTTATGTCCACTGGTTATGCTTATATGCATGCATACAAGTCCTTTAGTTGATCTCTTACCCCCCTACCTCCTGCCCCCCAACCCTCCCCGGCCTTCCCGCTGCAGTTTGACAATCTGTTTGAGGCAGGCCTGCCTCTGTATCTATTATTGTTCAAAAGTTTATAATGGTCTCTATTATCCATGAATGAGTGAGATCATGTGGTATTTTTCCTTCATTGACTGGCTTATTTCACTTAGCATAATGCTCTCCAGTTCCATCCATGACGTTGCAAATGGTAATGATTATCATTGTTTTTATTATTATTTTTTCTTAAATGTACATTGTTTTTCTGTTTTTGTTCATTTTATACATATTTTTGGTTGATTTTTCTTTGTTAAATGGCATTTAAATATATAAAATAAATATCAAAAATATAAATCTTTTTTTATTATGGTTGCAAATATCAAAAAAATATATGAATATTTCTATATGTGACACGGCACCAGAGTTAAGTTAGGGTTTTTCAAAATTTTTGACACGCCAAGCTCAAAACGTTCACCATCACTGCTCTAGGTCCTCAAGTGTTCCAGCAAATGTCTCATCTCACCCCTGGACTTTTAGCAAATCTACAAGCAGCTGCAGGAAGGAGCCATCCAGTAAATGATTTTAAAATATTGCCTTCTGGTGCTTTTGAATTCTCTCAAGGAACATCTTTTCCCAAGAAGGCTTCCGATCTTGCTTGACAAGCTCTCCAACATCATTCCCAAACCACTAACTCCTCAGACTTTCCTTTCTCTTCCATTTTAATTTGTACTACTTCAGTATTTTTAAAATGCTTCAACTGCAAATTGACTACAAATCATTGTAAATAATAATACTAAACAATTAGTAACAAATTCTCCATGTTTAAGTTCAATATTCATTAATTATACAGGGTATCCCCCCCAAAATGTATACACACTCTAACAGCCGATAGCTCAATTGTGAAAATGTTGTTTAATATACACTGCCTTTATAATTATTCAAGGTGTGTTTATATATTTTTGGGACACCCTATATTTATAGTTTAATTCATCTTTGGTCTCATTAACTGTTCCTGTAAAACTCATTCAAAAGGCAAAAAGAAACAACAGCAAGTGGAAAGAAAAATAATAACATGCACAAGAGTACATATCATATTAACTATATAATAAAAGCCATATATTCAAATTGTCCCCTTCACCGGGAGTTCAAGCAGGGGCGGGGCTGGCCAACCACCTGCAGCCTGTCCCCTGAGACCAGCCCCACCTGGCAGCAGGTGGCCAGGGAAAGGGAGGCCCCACCAGCAGGTAGCTACTAGGGAACCTACACATGCCCTGGGCCTCTAGTTTATTAAAGATTCTAGATATTTTCCTATATACCTAAGATTAAGAATGAAAAGATAAGCAAAAATATCACTTTTGTTAACAGCAACAAGATAAACTTACCCTTTCATGCATTTCTGCCTGAAGCTGCTGTTCTAGTTCTCTCTTATATTCATTTAACTTTATTTCTAAAGTTCCTAATGTTGGATGCTGAGGGTAAGCACCTGAAAACTGATCATCAATATGTTGAAGCTTCTCAGCTATTAAAAAAACACAAACAGGGCAGAGGACTCAGGGTAGGTGAGCAAGAAGTCTGTTCAAAAGCAAAGAGTACAGGGATACGGACAGGGGGCATCTGCAATTTACTCTGAAACAATTCAAAAAACTGAGATAGATTACTGGATGTACAGAAAGTGATCAAGCAAACATAATACAAACTTACTGGTGAACTGTAAAACTTTCAACTTTTTTGAATGCTGGAAAATTTCCATCATAAAAGTCAGGGGAAAAGAAAGCAAAACGTAGGTCAGAAAACAATGGCATCTTTTTCCAGTCTCCAAGTGCCAAAGAGTTCTTTTATGGTCTTTGGTGAAAGCTGAGTCACATGTTCAAAACACTGATCTTAAAATGAATCAGAGATTCTTAGTTTTAAGTCTTCCATTTTACAGAGGACACAGGTGCCCACACAGTGTAGGTGACTCCCAGAGGGCTTAGCAACTACACAATGGCATAACTGGGACAAAAGCCAGGTCTGCTATTTCTCTCATTCCAGTGCTCTCTGCAGCAGACCCGAAGCCCTCAAACCAAATGTGGATTAGAATCAAACATTAACAGAGTGCAAAACCCACACGAGAGTGCAATCTCAATCATGTAAACACCAGTGCCCACTAAAAAGTATGCACAGGAAAAAAAGACTGGCAGAATCAGATTAAGATATTTGAATTTATTGTCTAACAAGTTATTGCTTTTAATGAGTAAGGAGGAGCCAGGATTAATCACAGTATTTTAGCCACCTGTTTCCCTTCTGAGCATACGCCTAAAGGCAGGATGGTACTGTATGTAGAAAGGCTGTCCCATGGAAAAGGATCTGGATCATGGACCAGAAAACTTGGACTCCAGTATCACTTTTCCTTCATCTGGTGACCTTGGTTTCCTCAACTATAACATGAAGTGACGGGCCACTGACTTCTCTAGTTTTCCGCAATGCAAATAGTCTAGGATCTTCTCACGTTAATGGCTATACGATAAAGTTAGATGAGTCACAGGGAAGAGCCTGCCAGTTGAGGGGTTGACCCAACAAACAAGAACATGGGCCTTTGCATCCACCTGGTGATCACAGAGGGAGGGGCAGCACTGAAGGTAGGACTGTGCTGACACAATGGGAAATGAGCACTCCACCTGCACACAGTTTAGGAACACACACAACATAGGAAAGCAGATCTTTTTCTTCATTCAAAAAGAAAATAGAAACCTGGAATCAGGAAAAAAGCCTGAAATTACCAAGGGAGTCTTTGCTAGGCAAAATTGCACTTGTCTGAGGGTCCATGTCACAAGTCTCTTTAGCCTGATGATATTCTGCCATTTCTTTTAAAAACTCCACGAGAAAACCTAAAAAACACAATGTACATAGTTTTGTCTCACAACTTTCATTCAACCATTACTCAGTCACTTTATAAATTTTGGACTTATAACATTATCCTGTTGTACGTTATATATCTCTTAAGAATAATTTCTGAAGGAAGTCCTTCCCAAGCATGATACAAAAATCTAGAAGTGATAAAGAGAAATATTTAATAACATAAAAACTAAGAACTTATATATGGCATGAAATAAAGTCAAAAGACAAATGACACACTGGAAGAAAATATTTGCTATAATGAGGAGAAAGCACACTAACTTTCATAATATTAAAGAGATCTAATAAATCAGTAAGACAATTTAATGTCGATAAACAAAATCCTAAGAAAATGCAAGTTAATACTAAAACAAAGGGGTCCTATTTTCCCAATAAGACTGCTAAGATTAAAACTCTGATCATACGTGAAGTGCTGGCAAGAAAGCGGGGAAGTCGGCAGGTTCAATCACTCAGGAGGGAAATTTGTTAGTGTTTGTGTATTCAAAAAGACATGTGTTCTTTAACCTAGTCTTTTCACCTCTAGGAATTCACACAGCTACACTTCCACAGGGAAACAAAGAGTGTACACTGCACACCGCTTCTAATGGCAAAACCCAAACAATAAAACAACAAAATCTCAATCAACAGGTGCTTAATTAACTATGCTCTTCACGATTAATTCATTTAAATATATAATACTAGAGGCCCGGTGCACAAAATTCATGCACGGGGTAGGGGGAAAGAGTGGGGTAAGGGAGTGGTGAGGGAGGATCCCTCAGCCTGGCCTGCACCCTCTCCAAATCAGGACCCCTCGGGGAATGTCCAACTGCCAGGAATGGGTCTAAACCGGCAGTCCAATATCCATCTCCCAATCTGGAACCGCTGGCTCCTATCCGCTCACCTGCCTGCCTGATTGCCCCAACTGCTCTCCCCTGCTGGCCTGATTGCCCCTAATTGCCTCTGCCTCGGCCCTCACCAACATGGCTTTGTCCAGAAGGATGTCTGGAAGACATCCAGTCTGATTAGCGTATTACCCTTATATTAGTACTAGAGGCCCGGTGCACAAAAATTTGTGCACTCGGGGGGGGGTGGGGGGGAAGAGGGGATGCCTCAGCCCGGCCTGTGCCCTCTCGCAGTCTGGGACCCCTCGGGACATAACAACCTGCTGGATTAGGCCTGCTCCCGGGTGGCAGAGGGCAGGCCCAATCCCTAGGTGCAGTCCCTGGTCCGGCTCAGAGCAGGGCCGATTGGGGGGTTGGGGCACCACCCCACGTCACACTCAAGGCAGGTCTGATGGGGAAGTTGCGGCGCCACCCCCTGTCACGCACAGAGCCGGGACAATCAGGGGGTTTGGGCGCTGCACCCTGTCACGCACAGAGCAGGGCCCTAATCTGTGTGTGACAGGGTAGAGCCATAACCTCCCCATTGGCCCTGCCCTGAGTGTGACAGTGGCAGCGCCCCAACCCCCTGATGGGCCCTGCACTGTGTGTGACAGGGTGCGGCGCCCCAACCCCCACATGGGCCCTGCTCTGTGTGTGACGGGGTGGAGCCGCAACCTCCCCATCAGCCCTGCCCTGAGTGTGACAGGGGGAAGCACCCCAACCCCCCAATCGGCCCTACCCTGAGCGTTACTGAGGGTGGCATCACAACCCCCTGATCGGCCCTGCTCTGTGTATGATGGGGGGAGCTCCCCAACCCCCCAATCGGCCCTGCTCTGTGCATGACAGGGGGGAGCTACCTAACCCCCTGATGGGCCCTGCTCTGTGTGTGACAGGGTACGGAGCCCCAACCCCCCTGATGGGCCCTGCTCTGAGCGTGACAGGGGGCAGTGCCCCAAGCCCCCAATCGGCCCTACCCTGAGCGTGACTAGAGGTGGCATCGCAACCTTCTGATCTGCCCTGCTCTGTGCATGACAGGGGGCGGCACCCCAACTCCCCTGTCTGCCCTGCTCTGAGCCCGACCAGGAGCTGCGGTGCAGGCATCTAGGGATTGGGCCTGCCCTCTGCCACCCGGGAGTGGGCCTAAGCCAGCAGGTCGTAATCTCCCGAGGGGTCCCAGACTGTGAGAGGACACAAGTGGGGCTGAGGGACACCCCCCACCCCCGCCAGTGCACAAATTTTTGTGCATCCGGCCTCTAGTAACTATGTAATTGACTAATGCTCAGGCAAACTTAAATACAGCATATTTAAGTTTCAAGTTTTTCAAATACTAACACTGTTCAAGATTTCTTAAAACTTCTGAATAAGAAACTTTTGGACAACTACAGCTAATAGAAAGAGAATTAAAACATAGGGACAACATAAAGAGTGCACCCTAATGTTAATTATGGATTTTAGGTGACAATGATGCCACCATGTAGGCTCATTGACTGTATAAATGTTGATCATGGGGAAGGCTGTGCATGAAGGAGGAGGAGACATACAGAAACTCTCCGTTCTGTTCAATTTTGCTATGAAGCTGCTCTAAAATATTAAGTCAATTTAAAAAATATATGGAAAGTTTGCTATATCTGCCTTTAAGATAAAATGTAACTAATATGTTCAAAGGCAATGGTGTAGGAATACAGTTAAAATAATTAAGAAGTGGTAAACATATGTTTTAATACTTGAGGATTAAAACAGGTTTCAAAAAAATTAATGTATTCTTTATTTCTCTTATCTAAAGAGCACATTTTAGAGATCTAGATTTACTGCCCTGTGTTGCCATCTTGAAATCCTGTGACCTTAAGCAAATTACCCACTTCTGCAGACTCTGGTTTCTCATGTGGGACACAGGTATACCTGCCTATTAAGAGGGTGCTCCTGCCCTGGCTGGCTTGGCTCAGTGAATAGAGCGTTGGCCTGGGGACTGACGGGTCCAGGTTCGATTCCAGTCAAGGGCACATGCCCAAGTTGTGGGCTCAATCCACAGTAGGGGGGCATGCGGGAAGCAGCCAATCAATGATTCTCTCTCATCATTGATATTTCTCTCTCTCTCTCCCTCTCCCTTCCTCTCTGAAATCAATAAAATATGTTTTAAAAAGAAGAGGGCACTCCCTTCCACTGAAATGGTGGAGGACTTCCACTCAATACAGGGTGCATCAATTCGTGAATGACCTGCTTTCTCAGTTGTGTCTAGCTCAATGACAAAAAAGAAAAAAAACAAACAAAAAAAAAAACAAATGGGAACAAACTTTCAGGTTTGCTGCACTAGGAATACACAGATTTGCCACACAAATTAGAATCGTTTTATTAGAATCGTTTTATTTAGGCCTGCTCCTGGGTGGCAGAGGGCAGGCCCAATCCCTAGGTGCAGTCCCTGGTCCGGCTCAGAGCAGGGCTGATTTGGGAGTTGGGGCGCCGCCCCCTGTCATGCACAAAGCAGGGTGGATTGGGAGGTTGTGATGCCACCCTCAGTCATGCTCAGGGTAGGGCCGATTGGGGGGTTGGGGCACCGCCCCCCATCACACTCAAGGCAGGTCTGATGGGGGAGTTGTTTTAGATCCATGGCCAAAAGTTAGTACTACTCTGCTGCACACTTTGTCTTACTCTATGAGATAAGCAGCCCATGGATTCTGGCCAGAGAAGCTGTTTTCACCTGCTTCCAAGTGAATTGCTGCTTAGTCAGAACACATGAAGACTCTAACTATCTTCCCTATGAGTCCATTTCAGCAGTCTTTGATTCAGATAGCATGTATAAGAGAAAATTCTGTTGCTTCCTCAACTCTCTGTGGATTGATGAAGAATATGAAAATAATATTGGAAGAAATATTGGGTGCTGGTTTCGATTCTGGTCAAGGGCACATGTCCAGGTTGCAGGACTCCACCTCCAGTTGAGGGTGTGCAGGAGGCAGCTGATCAATGATTCTCTCTCATCATTCATTTTTCTATCTCTCTCTCCCTCTCCCTTCCTCTCTGAAATCAATAAAAATATATTTTTAAAAATGCACTTCCATATATATTATTTACATCTCAAGGCACTGTGAAATACAGTAATTTTCCCACATTTTATAAATATGAAAACTTAGGTTCAAAGTGGGTAATTTTCTTCAAGGTTATAATGTCTTAGTTTTCCTTTGAGTTTTAAGAAAACCTCTAAATTAACTGAACTACTGAATATTGTCCTAATCTACTTTGCATATAATCTGGAAACATATTAATTGAGCAGAGCTCAAGACTATGTTGCCTATATCCACGCAACGTATTCATATCAATACTATACAAGCAGGAAACAAATAGAGTTGCTATACCTCTATCTTCTACCCTACACCTGAAAAGAACAAGAGTATATAACTACAAGTTCAGAACAGTACTTACACATCAAAAATCCTATAGTACAAAAGACATTTATACTGAGAAGAATACACATGCTCTGCCAAAGAGCCTTAAAAAAATGCTTTGCCCTAACCCAGTGGTCAGCAAACTCATTAGTCAACAGAGCCAAATATCAACAGTACAACGATTGAAGTTTCTTTTGAGAGCCAAACTTTTTAAACTTAAACTATATAGGTAGGTACATTGTTAGTAACCTAACTAGGGGCCCGGTGCACGAAATTCGTGCTCTGGGTGTGTGTGTGGGGGGAGAGTGTCCCTCAGCCCAGCCAGCTCCCTCTCACATACTGGGAGCCCTCAGGCGTTGACCCCCATCACCCTCCAATCGCCTGATCGGCCCCTTGCCCAGGCCTGACGCCTCTGCCAGAGGTGTCAGGCTTGGACAGGGGACCCCTATTGCCCCCCGATAACTGGCTCTGGCCCCCGCCCAGGCCTGAGGCCTCTGGCCCAGGAATCATGCCTGGACAGGGGACCCCCACCTCCCTCTGATCGCTTGCTCCAACCCCCGCCCAGGCCTGACGCCTCAGCCAGAGGAGTAGACCCTCATCACCCTCCGATCACAAATCACCGGATCGGCCCCTTGACCAAGCCTGAGGCCTCCGGCAGAGGTGTCAGGCCTGGGAAGGGGAACCCCAGCTCCCCACGGTAGCAGGCTCCGCCCCTGCCCAGGCCTAACGCCTCTGGCCTAGGCGTCAGTCCCGGGCAGCGGGGACCTGCAGTGGCAGCGGGGGGCGCCGTGATCGTGGGCTTCGCATTAGGCCCAGGCAAGGGACCCCTAGCTCCCGGGACTACCAGCTTTGACCGTGCCCTGCTCCCATTGCTGGCTCCACCCCTACTTCCTGCTATCACTGGCCAGGGCGGCAAAGGCGCCTGATTCTCCGATCATGGCTGGGGGGCAGGCCAAAGGCGGCCCCAGGGCCGCCTTTGCCCTGCCCCCCAGTTCTTAGCTCCCCCCTGGGTTTCCGACCACTGTCAGTGGCAGGGGGCTTCTTCCTGCTTTCCCTTTCGCCTCCCTGCATTGTGCCTACATATGCAAGTTAGCCGCCATCTTGTTGGCAGTTAACGGCCAATCTTTGTTGGCAGTTAATTTGCATATGGCCCTGATTAGCCAATAAAAACGGTATCGCCGTATGCCAATTACCATTGTTCTCTTTTATTAGTGTAGATTAGGATACTCCTAAGGCTTAGGAAGAGCCACACTCAAGGGGCCAAAGAGCCGCATGTGGCTCGCGAGCCACAGTTTGGCGACCACGGCCCTAACCGGTTTGGCTCAGTGGATAGAGCATCAGCCTGAGAACTGAAAGGTCCCAGGTTCGATTCTGGTCAAGGGCATGTACCTGGGTAGGGGGTGTGCGGAAGGCAGCTGGTCGATGTTTCTCTCTTATCGATGTTTCTGACTCTCTACCCTTCTTCCTTCCTCTCTTTAAAAAATCAATAAAATGTATTTTTTAAAAAATGCTTATGGCCTTTTATTTTCCAGGACTAAAGGCCTGATGCAAGAAATTAGTGCATAGGTAGGGTCCCTAGGCCTGGCTGGCAATCACGGCTGATCAGGTTCCCTGCTTTCCTGCTCCCTCATGCACCACCACCACGCAGTTCCCCCCTCCCCTGTTCCTGCTTCCCCCTTTCCTTGCTCCCTCAGTACCCCGCCAACACCAGCTCGCTGCCTGCAATTTTCTGTGCGACCCCCCGATGGTCAGCGCACATCATAGCGAGCAATCGAATTCCCGGTCTCCTGGGCTAACCTCCAAGGAAACACTTTGCATATTAGCCTTTTCTATATAGATAAAGTCATACAAGAATGTAAGAATGCCACGTAACCTAGGCAAAAATGAGAAATGCAACTGAAGGATGCACAGACCTGGTTATAACCTATTCAGCATTTATATTTCAGATATACTTCTGAAATATATGTAGTAATGAAAACACATTTAAACCAATTCTATTCCTGATGTTACTTTACATGTAAAGTGTATTAGTAAATTATTCTCTGCCAAGATTAAACATTCACCAGGGACTGCTACATAAATTACACATACATCCAATCATGGGACACTTAAATGGAGGGTTTCAAGGAACTTTTCGGGTCACAGGAAAATGCTCACTATACAACAGTGAACTAAGAATACACACACACACCACTGTGCCAATAATAGCTGAATCAGAAAAGACTCTCTTCCTCTATGTTTTTATGGGTTTTTCAGATAGGTATAAAGTGTTCTGTTTTGTTTTTTAAGTTACGAAAACAATGGGGGGAGAAGGAAAAACTCAGTATTTCCCCTGATAAGTGTAAAATACACGTCTAACTGTATATAGTAATGAAAACACATTTGAGGTAACCCTACTCCTTGCTGTTAATTCATACTAATACATATGTGCTGCCCAAGTGAAACCTTCAGAGCTTTCATTATATTTTAAAGAAAAAAGCTGTCATTCTCCAGACTATTGTACTGTAAGCAGCACACAATGCTTATTATATTGTCTCAATATCCTTCATCCAAACATGACTATTACAAAACCACGTATTAATTCAAGAACCTACAAACCAGTTTCACAAAACTTGCCTTGTTGCTAAAATGTTTTCATTTTATACAGCTACTCGCTCCTACCTGAATGTCAGTCAATAAATCTATTTGAATATGAAGACCGGGCAAACTCTCAACCGTTTGAGAATGCTTTCCAGGATAACGAGTTCTACAAAACATAAAAGCGTCACTCCCCAATACCACCTGCATATCATATTATTTTTAAAACCAAGACCCAGTGGGTTTAAATGCGGACTCCCTGTCACCGCTTCCACTTGTAAAAGTTACAGAACAGATATGCCTCAAGCCGACACCTTGAGGGAGTCCAGGATACCTCGGCGCTTGAAGGTCTGGGACAGCTTTGTGCGTAGTTCGTCTTGACTCAACACGTCATATTTGGGGGGCACGGTGAGCTGGAAGAGAAGATGCCAACGGTTACCAGGCAGGCAGAGGGCACGGGAATTTCTGAAGACGGAACAGTGGCTGACCTTCGGGAAAGCGGGAAAGCACGAAAGCCCAGCGGGGACGGCGCTTGCAGGACAACAAGCAAGAAGGTTCGCCTCCTCACCCGCGCACCGGGTTGGTGCTTTAATGGAAACAAACAAGATGCTACATCTCCTCACGTGTGCTCCCGGTACTTTTTCCTCACCTGTCCTCAGAGCCCAACCGCGGGCCGGGAATCAAGAGGAACGGGTATACCTCAAGGCTCTCCCGCCCACTCGAACTAGGAAATGGCGGATAAACACATTTCCTCCCCTCGGCTTGCCACGGGTGAGCGGGTTGTGTACCGGGCGCGACTCTCACCAGCGGCTGGAGAGTAGAGATACGGAGCGAGGCTGTGAAACCCGCGGCCCTGGAAGTGGAGGCACCTCGCGGCGGGTGGGGGCCTCACAGCCGATCCCGCCCTCTCCCCGAGACCCAGCCAGCCCAGCACGGGAATCCGGGAATCCGGGAATCCGGGAACCCAGAGCTTTACAGCCAAGTCAATGCCAACAACCGCCGGAAGCTCCGCCCACTTCTCGCGAGAGCTTGGCCTCCGAGTCCCGCGAGGACCTCTGGGCTAGAGCTGGGATTGGAGGAGAAGCCATGTGCTCTGCACCACATCCGGGGCCTGCGGGATCTGGGTGTTAACCCTGTGTCTTCCTCCTGTTGGGCCTAGGGCGCTGGACCCAACCTGGCTATCCCCTGGCCAGCTGGTCCCATCACAGCCCAGGCATTGCACCCAGCGAGCTCCGCCAGCTCGGGCTTTGCTTATTTTGCCTTTCATTAAGTCACGCAGTAACCGCGGCACTGTTGCCTTTTGGGACCCGAAAACCCTTTGTAGGGAGCTCCGTCTTGTGCACCGCCGGGTGATTAGCAGCATCCCTGGCCTCTCTGCCCACTAAATGCAGCGCCTCTTACCAGTTCTGACGTTATTGAATGTCTCAGACATTGCCTGATGTTCTTGGAGAGGCAAAAGTCACTGGTTGAAAATCAGTGAGCTAAACTTTAAGTATCTACCTTTTTATCGTTTTTTGGTTTTTGGTTTTCTTTGTACCTCTCCCAAGGAGTAAGGACATATTTTCCATTGATTTTAGAGACTGGAAGGAAGGGGGGTGGCAGGGGGGGGGGGAGTCAGAAAAACACCAATGTAAAAGAGACATCTATAGGTTGCCTCCTGCAGCACCCCCATTCCACCCCACTGTGGGCTTGGGCTTGCAACCCAGGTATGTGCCCTTGGCCAGGAATCCAATAGGTGACTCTGCTGCTCAGGTTGATGCTCTAACCACCGAGCAACACAGGCCATGGCAAGTACCCACTCTTGTGCATACCGAGGAAGATAAAGGTAAGCTGGCTTACCAAGATGCTGTGGGTGAAAGGGGCCACATGGTAACCTGACAAGCTCAGGGAAGGCCTGTATGATGGTCTTGCAAACTCAAAGACCTGAAGTAACCACAAAGGACGATCGGAAATTAAACTTTAACCAAAAGCAGTAATAGTGGGTAGTTACATTCTAGGACAGTATCTTCACTGAGCCTATCTGTCTTTTTGCATCTATAATAACACTAGAGGCCTGGTGCATGAATTTGTGCACATTGAAAGGAAATTAATTAGAAGAAATATTTTAATATCCCTGTTCACCCTTTCTCAATAATAGAAGTGTCAACCAAATTCATGATCGACAATGACAGATTGAAATGCATGTGATTGCTGCCAATGAGAGCTTTATATGTATCACCCATGTGCGAGTGAACTTACCCTTTTATAGATATAAAACAAACTTGTTAATTAGAGCTGCTTTCTGATTTAGCTAAACTTTTTCCAGCCCAGTGAAGCACTCCAACTTCTTTTTCAGGTAATTGTCAGCAACAGAGCAGTAAATATCAACACGAAGAAGCACATTATTATTGTAGATCACGCAGGGAGAACAAAGGGTAAAATATTTAATTTGCAGCAGTGTTTGACTATATTTTGTGCAGTGAAAAAACCTGAAGTCATTTTTAAGGTCCACCATTTCTTTTCTTTATTTCTTTTTGAGCGGGGGAAGGGGGGGGGGTGGAGGGGGGTCGGTGAGGGCCCACCATTTCTCAATTCTTTTCAGTTGGGTCGAGTTTCTAAACTTTCTAAATCTTCATTTTCTGTTTAATGAAAAGAAAATAGGATTCTACCAAGTCTCCGATCTACCTACTCCATGACTTGTGTGAGGATCAAATGAGATGAGGCACAGGAAAATACTTCATAGACATTTGGTTAACTGTGAATGTTTCTACCTGGCTATAAAGCAACTTGTGTTCCTGGGCTGAAGAAACTTCTAGGAGGCTAGTTGCTAGGGAGAGGAAGCTGGGCATTGCGACATAACGTATTACCCTGACGGCAGGACACTTAGCATATTAGTCTTTTATATAGATAGACTAGTAGCCCGGTGCACAAAAATTTGTGCACTCGGGGGTGAGGGTGAGGGGTGGGGTCAGACCCCTCAGCCCGACCTGCGCCTTCTGTCATGTTCCTGGACCCCAGCCACTCCTGGCCTAGGCACAGGCCTACAGGCTTGGGGTGGCCTGGCTCCCGAGGCCCCATTGTATCAAGAGAACAAAGTCGGCATTAGTTACTGCTCTCACTGAACCCAGTACACTGCATCTGTGCGTACAACTGCCTTGTTCATGTGCCTGCTTCGCCCTACTGAATTACTAACATCTTGAGGACATTGCTCTGTCTTATCCTGCTTCAACTTCAGTGCCTGGCCTGGTGCCAGGGACCTGAGAGGGTTTGCTGAGTGAGTGAGTGAGTGAGTGAATAATGGGTGAGTGAATGAGTGAATGAATGAGCGAGTAAGTGAATGAGCAAGCAGCTACGAGGCGGGAACTTCTGCCGCATTGCCATGACAATGCGGCAGAAGTTCCCGCCCCGCTCCCAGCTGCCTGCTGCAAACCCAGGGAAGTTCCCGCCCTGCTCCCAGCCACCTGGTGCCCCTCTCCTGGCTGCATAGTTCTCGCCCCTCTCCCGGCTGCCTGATGCAAACCCTGGGAAGTTCCCGCCCTGCTCCCAGCGGCCGCAAACCCCTGTCCCAGCTGCATAGTTCATGCAGGGCAAAGGCGGCCCAGGTTCTCCACCTTTGCCCTGCCACCCGGCTCTTGCCTGCTGCCTGGGTTTCCGATCACTGTCAGCGTCAGGCAGCTTCCTCTGTCCTTCCCCTTTCGCCTCCCATCATTGTGCCTATGTATGCAAATTAACCGCCATCTTTGTTGGCAGTTAATTTGCATATCGCCCTGATTAGCCAATGGGAAGCATAGCGGAGGTACGGTTAATTACCCTTTTGTCTTTTATTAGCTAGGATACCCTTGAAATATCTGGGTAACTTGTAACTTCCCTTTTTCTGGGCCCCTTGTGGCACAACCTAATGTGCGTGGGCTCCCAGACAGTTACCACTAATTCCTTCATTGTTCTCATGTTAATTGTTGACTGTTGGCTATCCTACACCCTTCTAAGTATGTGTCTATCATTTTATTTTTTATCCAGTCCCACAGGTTCTCTCCCTCACCCCCAAGACCCCTTTGGTTTCTCCCGCCTCTCTAATCTATCACCAATGAATTTCTTGTAACCTACCTATGTCTCCTCCTTTGGTTGTAATGTATAAAAATAGAAGAAAACCCACCACTCTCCAGAGCACTTTCCCAATCCATTGAGGTACTGCTTCCAGGCACTTGTCGACAGTTTGCTCAAATAAACACAAAATTCTTTACAGGTTTGAATGTTTCTTATGTTAACACGGTAATAAAACCATAGCCAGAGAATGGTATAAGAACTAAGATGCACTGAAGCCTTGCGGGTGTTGTTCAGTGGTTAGAGAATTGCAGCATACCCAAGGGTCCTGGGTTCAATTCCCAGTCAGAGGTACCTACTTTGGTTGCAGTTTGCTCCTCTACTCCTCTAATCCCCAGATTGGGATAATGTGGGAGGCAACCAGTTGGTGTCTCTCTCTCTGCCCTCACTCCCTCCTTTCTACTCTCAGAATCTTTCTCAGCACCACGTCCTGGGAGTCACTACCAGTTGATTAGAACTGGCTCAGGAAAGGAAACCCATTTGCCATTCCTAGTCCACTCCCTTTTCCATTATGCAGCATATCCTCTTTACAGATGAGATGAAAAACAAAATAAAACAGTTTAAACATCCCCAGTTCCTTCACTAGCTTTTGTGCAGAATATTCCCTAGGCTAGATCCCACCCTTCTCCCAACACACAGTTCAGTTATTGATTCTTTTAAAATGTGATTCCCAGAACTGAGTATGGTCCCCAGGATGATATTATTTGTGAAGAGGACATTGTCTTCTCTTAATGCAACTTAGAATTGCATTAGCTTTTTGGGACCACTGTTTCAGACTGCTGCCTCTTGTTGAGCTTGCAATAAACGAAAATGTGTTTTTGTAGATGCACTGGTCTTAAACTAGGTTATCCTGTTGTGCAGGTTTTTTTTTTTTTTTAAAGCCCTAGTATGAGACTTTATTTTGCATCCTATTAAATTCTACTTTGTTAATTTCCCACCTAATTCTGCTAGTAGGGGAGATATTTTTGAATCTTGACTTTTGCCATATAATAAATTTGTGGTCTTTAGCATGTTATCTTTGTTTTTTTCTGTTTGTTTATATTTTTACTAGTGGCCCGGTGCATGAAATTCATGCACGGGGGACAGTGTGTTCCTCAGCCTGGCCTGCACCCTCTCCAATTTGGGACCCCTCGAAGGATGTCCTACTGCCAGTTTACAGCAGTCACACATCCCTCTCGCAATCTGGGACTGCTGGCTCCTAACCGCTCACCTGCCTGCCTGCCTGCCTCGTTGCCTCTAATCACTCTGCCTGCCGGCCTGCTCGACCCCAACTGACCTCCCCTCGCCCCCCGCTGCTGGCCTGCTTGCACCCACATGACCCCCATGAACCTGATCACCACAAACTTCCCCCCCTGCTGGCCTGCTTGTCCCTCCTTCCCTTCCCACTGGCCTGCTCATCCCCAACTGTCCCCTGCTGGCCTGCTCACTCCAAACTGCCCCCCACCCCCGCTGTCCTGATCACCTCCAACTGACCCCCACTGACGGCCTGCTTGCCCCCACATGGCCCCCCTGCTGATCTGCTTACCCCCAACAGCCCCTCCCCCCACCAGCCTGATCACCCACAACTGCCCTCCCCTCTTGGCCTCTAACCGCCTCTACCTTGGCCCCACCACCATGGCTTTGTCCAGAAGAACATCTGGAAGGTCTCCTGGAAGGTCTCCCAGTCTAATTAGCATATTGCTCTTTTCTTAGTATAGATATATTTGTCTGTAAATATGATTATGATTGCAGATATGAGTAGGATCAGGTAAGGTTTTATAGAATGGGCCTTTTATTACAGATGGTTTGCCAGGTATGCATTTTTTCTAAAGAAGTAAAAATTACTTTAGAAAATGTTTCAGGAAGACTTTGAGAATTTACAGTATCTGCTTTTCTTCCAAGAAAGTTGTCACTTTTATGCCAGAGTGAGAATTATTTGTATGCTTTGTATGTCAGCATTGGGCCACTGTGAGTGGGGGTTCACTTAGCTTGACTTGAGAGTAATTGTCTTGCTCACTGGCTGGGAGGGAGGGTGTGTGGCAGAGGAGATAAATACTGGGTTCTGGATTACTCATAGATTGCTGATTTCCTGATTGATTGTGCAAGCCCCTCCTTTTATTCATGTCCACCTTCTGTTGACAGACATCTACCCTGGGAGAGAAATTAGATGAAACTCTCTTTCTTGTCATTGTAAAAAGCATTTGATTTCCTAAGGTGTGATAAGGCCACCCAGCCATCCTCAGTCAAGGTACACATTTTCATGGAGGATGTTCCCACTCTTGAATAAAGTAAAACAATTATTTTTTCTTTTAATTTAAACTTTCTTCTATAACTGTTTTCTTGCTACTTAAAAGCTAGTTGTTGTTGTTTTTTTTAAACTGCTTTCAAAGCTTTTCAAGCTGTATATGTCCTTGGAATGAATTTATAAATAAGAATTGAGCCCGGCCAGTGTGACTCAGTGGGTTAACATCAACCTATGAACCAGGAAGTCACAGTTTGTTTCCAGGTCAGGCCACATGTCTAGGTTTTGGCCTGATCCCTTATACGGGGTGTGTAGGAGGCAGCCGACCAACGATTCTCTCTCATCATTGATGTTTTTATCTCCCTCCCTCTCCCTTCCTCTCTGAATCAGTAAGAATATATTTTAAAGAGAAAGAGAGAGAGAGAGAGAGAGAGAGAGGAGTATATATGTTTATAAATAAAAAAAATGTATTTGATGCTCTTAGAAAGTCTTATTTTCTTTCATTAAAACTGTGCAGTATAGGGAACTCCATAGATTCTCTTAATTTGAAGAAAGTTAGAGGGAAAGGTACTAATTCAGAGTTCCATGGGAAAATGTGTCACTTATATCCTGGGGAAGGCATCACTGGATGTGGAGGATGGGCCGTATTTCCAAGTGAGGTCCTAGGTCCTGCTTGCAACTCCCAGCCAGGTTAGAATGTGCCTTCTTTAATCAGGACAAAACAATCACAGTGAGCAGAACATGATTAATGTTTTTTATAATTAACTAGAGGTCTGGTGCACGAAATTTGGGCACTCAGGGGTGAGGGGTCCCTCAGCCTGGCCTGCACCCGCTCACAGTCCGGGAGCCCTTGGGGAGTGGACCTAAACCATCAGTCAGACATCCTTAGCACTGCCATGGAGTCAGGAGAGGCTCCCGCCACTGCCACTGCAATTGCCAGCCATGAGCCCGGCTTCTGGCCAAGCAGTGCTCCCTCTGTGGGAGTGCACTGACCCCCAGAGAGCAGCTCCTGCATTGAGTATTTGCTCCCTGGGGTCAGTGCATGTCATAGCAACTTGTTGTTCCACCTTTTCGTTGATTTGCATATTAACCTTTTATTATATAGGATAGCTAGTCTTGAATGTTCTATTTCTGCCCCTAACAAAGTCACCCTAGCTACTCGAGACAGATGCTATCTTCCCCACAGGAGCCAGTCAGGGCTCCCCTACCTTTAGGCAACAGGCCCTGTCCCTTGTAATGAGGATTGCTTTATGTAAGGACCTTAACAACTTCAGCCGGTTCTCAAAAAGGTGGTGATAATTGTTCAAACACAGACTTCAGCTCTCAGGCCTGAGACCACCCCTTTCCTCCATGCCCTCAAAGGTCCTCAACTGAGCTAGTCAATCCCACCCTGCCTTTCATGCCAGCATTACCTCTGCCCTAATCTCAGGGTCATCTTATACTGTCTAAATTACAGTCCCCTCCTTGCAGCTGCATTCTGCAAACATTGAGCACTTATTATATCCTGGTCTCAGTGTTAGGGAATCAGGCTGGAAAAAAACACAACCCTGTTCTTTTCCATACTCTTTCTCCATATTGCTGTAAGTAGCTCCACGTTGATGCAGCATTGTGCTCAGACCAACCTTTCTGACAAAGTTTTACAATCCATGTGCCATAGTAAATGAACTCCCTCTATCCTCACTTTCTTTTACCTTTTTGCTGACACTTCTTTAAATATTTTTTCCTCATGCCTGCAAGGCTTTTTTTAAGCTTTGACATGTGTGTTAGTTATCTACTGCTGCTGTAAAAAATTATCACAAATTTAGTGGCCTGAAACAATGCAAATGTGTTACAGTTATTAGCACAGAAGTCTGATGTGGGGCTCACCAGGCTGCAATCCAGGTATCAGGAGGCTGCATTCTCTTCTGGAGGCTCTTGGGGAGACTTTCTTTCCAGCTTCTGGAGACCACCCATATTCTGTGACTGGTGACCGCTTCCTTCATCATTAAAAGCCAGGAATATTGCATCTTGTGACTCTACTGAAGTCACATCTCCCCCTGATTTCCTCTCATACCTCCCTCTGCAACTTTGAAAGCCCCTTATACTTGAACTGGAGGCCCAGTGCACAAAAATTTGTGCACTGGGGGGTGGGGGGTGTTCCCTCAGCCTGGCTTGTGCCCTCTCACAGTCTGGGACCCCTTGGGAGATAATGACCTGCAGGCTTAGGCCTGCCCCCGGGTGGCAGAGGGCTGGCCCAATCCCTAGGTGCAGCCCCTGGTGGGGCTCAGAGCAAGGCTGATTGGGGAGTTGGGGCACCGCACCCTGTCATGCACAGAGCAGGGTGGATTGTGAGGTTGCGATACCACCCTCAGTCATGCTCAGGGTATGTCCGATTGGGGGGTTGGGGCACCGCCCCCTGTCACACTCAAGGCAGCGTCGATGGGGAGGTTGTGGAGCCACCCCATGTCACACACAGAGCAGGGCCCATCAGGGGGGTTGGGGCTCCATACCCTGTCACGCACAGAGCAGGGCCCATCAGGGGGTTGGAAAGCTTCCCCCTGTAATGCACAGAAAAGGCCCCTGAGGGGTTTGAGGAGCTCCCCCCTGTCACTCACAGAGTAGGGCAGATAGGGGAGTTGGGGCACCGCCCTCTGTCACACACAGAGCAGGGCGGATTAGGGGGTTGGGGCACCACATCCTGTCACACTCATGGCAGAGTCAATGGGGAAGTTATTGCTCTACCCCATCACACACAGAGAAGGGGGGTTGGAGTGCTGCATCCCACACAGAGGGGCTCCATATGGGGCTCCATACGCTGTCATGCACAGAGCAGGGCCCATCAGGGGGTTGGGGAGCTCCCCCCTGTCACACACAGAGCAGGGCCAATCAGGGGGTTGGGGAACTCCCCCCTATCAGACACAGAGCAGGGTTGATCAGGGGGTTGGGGCGCCTTCCACTGTCATGAACAGAGCAGGGCTGATAGGGAGGTTGTGGCCACGCCTCCTGTCACACAAAGAGCTGCGGGGCGATCAGGGGGTTTGGGCGCTCTGCCCTGTCACACTGATCCCAGTGCTGGGAGGCATATTACCCTTTTGCTATATAGGATAGAGGCCTGGTGCCCGGGTGGGGGCCGGCTGGTTTGCCCTGAAGGCTGTCCTGGATCAGGATGGGGATCCCCACTGGGGTGCCTGGCCAGCCTGGGTGAAGGGATGATGGCTGTTTGCAGCTGGTCACACACCCTTCAGGGTGGGGGTCCCCACTGGGGTTCCTGGCCAGTCTGGGTGAGGGGCTGAGGGTTGTGTTCAGGCTGGCGGGTGACTGAAGCTCCCAACAGCTCCTTTTTTTTTTATACTGGGCCAGCTTTTGCTCTGATATAGCATACTATTCCACTATGTAGATATACCAGAGCTTTTTAACCCACTCATCTGCTGACCAGCACTTAAGCTGTTTCCAAACCTTAGCTATTGGAAATTGTGCTGCAGTGAACATAGAGGAGCATGCATCCTTTCATATTGGTAATTCTAGGTTCCTGGGATATATTCCTAGAAGTGGGATCAGTGCGTCAAATGGGAGTTCCGTTTTTAGTTTTTTGAGGAAACTCCATACTCTTCTCCATAGTGGCTGCACCAGTCTGCATTCACACCAGCAGTGAAGGAGGGTTCCTTTTTCTCCCCATCCTCACCAGCACTCGCCCTTTGTTGATTTGTTGGTGATAGCCATTCTGACAGCTGTGAGGTAGTACCTCCTTGTCCTTTTGATTTGCATCTCTTGGGTGATCAGTGACTCTGAGCATGTTTTCATGTGTCCCTTGGCCTTCCTTTTGTCCTCTCTGGAAAAGTATCTATTTAGGTCCGTTGCCCATTTTTGTGATTGGGTTGTTTATCTTCCTTTTGTTAAGTAGTATGTGTTCCCTATAAATGTTGTAGATGAAACCCTTATCAGAGAGAACATTGGCAAATATGTTCTCCCATGCAGTGGGCTTTGTTGTTGCCTTGTTGATGGTTTCTTTTGCTATGAAGAAGCTTTTTATTTTGATGTCTTCCCATTTGTTCATTTTAACTTTATTTTCCATTGCCCCAGGAGCTGTGTCTATGAAGATATTGCTTCCGCATGTATCTGAGACTCTGCTGCCTATGGATTCCTCTACTATTTTTATGGTTTCCAGCTCTATGTTCAAGTTATTTATCCATTTTGAGCTTATTTTTATGCATGGTGTCAGTTGGTGGCCTAGTTTAATTTTTGCATTTGTCTGACCAAATTTCCCGGCACCATTTATTGAAGAGACTGTCTTATCCCCATTGTATGTTTTTGCTTCCTTTGTCAAATATTAATTGAGCTTGGTTGTTTGAATTGGTTTCTGGGTTCTCTATTCAATTCCATTGGCCTATATGTCTATTCTTGTGCCAGTGTCAGGCAGTTTTGAACACAGTAGCTTTGTAATACAGCTTGATATCTGGTATTGAGATCCCTCCTACTTTGTTCTTCTTACTCAAGATTGCTGCCACTATTCGTGATCTTTTTTGTTATTCCAGATGGATTTTTGGAGAGTTCATTCTAGGTCTGTGAAATATGCTGTTGGTATTTGAATGCGGAGTGCATTGAATGTATAGATTGCTTTGGGTAGTATAGCCATTTTAATGATGTTGTTTCTACCAATCCATGAACAAGGTATGTTCTTCCATCTGTTTATGTCTTCCTCTATCTCTTTTTTTCAACATCTTCTAGTTTTCTCAGTGGAGGTCTTTTACGTCCTTAGGTAAGAGTATTCCCAGTTATCTTAATTTTTTTGGTGGGATGATGAATGGGATTCTTTTTTTAATCTCCTTTTCTGTAAGTTCATTATTGGTGTATAAAAATGCCATATATTTCTTGGCGTTAATTTTGTAGTCTGCTACATTGCCGAATTCATTTATTAAGTTTACTAAATTTTTGAAGGAGTGTTTGTGGTTTTCTATGTACAGTATCATGTCATCTTCAAATAATGACAATTTACTTCTTCTTTTCCAATTTGGGAACCATTTCTTTCCTTTTCTTGTGTGATCACTGTGACCAGGACTTCCAGTACTGTGTTGAACAGGAGTGGTGAAAGTGGGTTTCCCTCTCTTGTTCCTGTTCTAGAGGGAAATGGTTTTAGTTTTTGCCCATTGAGTATGATGTTGGCTGTAGGTTTGTCATATAAGGCTTTCATTATGTGGATGATCCTTCTATTCCTACTTTGCTGAGTGTTTTTATCAGAAAAGGCTGTTGCACTTGGTCAAATGCTTTTTCTGCACCGGATGATATGATTGTGTGGTTTTTCTCTCTCAATTTGTTTATGTGATGTTTCATGTGCATTGATTTGTGGATATTGTACCATCCTTGAATCCCTGGAATAAATCCACTTGGTCATGGTGTATGATCTTTCTAATGTAATGTTGTATCCGGTTTGTAGAATTTAGTTGAGGATTGCAGCATCAATGTTCATCTGGAATATTGGCCTGTAAGTCCCTTTCTTTGTGGTGTCTTTTTCTGGTTTGGGGATTATGGTAATGCTGGCTTCATGAAAAGAGCTTGGAAGTATGCCGTCCTCTTGAATTATTTGAAATAGTGTGAGAAAGATTGGTTTTAGTTCTTCTTTGAATGTTTGGAAAAACTCCCTTGTGAAGCCATCTGGTCCAGGGATTTTGTTTTTTGGAAGCTTTTTGATTACTGTTTCAATTTTATCAGTAGTTATCGGCCTGTTCAGTTTTTTTGCTTCTTTCTGATTGAGTATTGGAAGCTTGTATTTGTCTAGAAATGTGTCCATTTTGTCCAGGTTTTCCCATTGTTGGAGTAGAGTTCTTATAGTTTTTACAATCCTTTGTATATCTGCCGGGTTATTTGTTACTTCAACTCTTCCATTTCTGATTTTGTTTATTTGGGTCCCCTTTCTTAGTTTCTTGGTGAGCCTCCCTAGAGGTTCATCAATTTTTTTTTCTTTTTTTCAAAGAACCAGCTCTTGCTTTCATGATCTTTTGTATTATTTTTTTGGTCTCTATGGCTTTTATTTCTGCTCTGATCTTTATTATCTCTTTCTTTTTTGGTAATATGGGCTTTTATTGTTGCACTCTTTCTAATTATTTAAGTTGAAGATTACTTAATTTATTACCATTTTTTTTCCTGTTTTCTAAGCTAGGCCTGTAGAGTTGTGACCTTCCCTCGCAGGACTGCTTTCATTGTGTCCCATAGATTTTAGGATTGTGTGTTTTCATTGTCGTTTGTTTCCAGGATGCTTTTCATTTCTTCTTTGATCTCTTTGGTAACCCAACCATAGTTTAATAGCATGCTATTTAGCCTCCAAGTGTTTGATTTTTTTCATTGTTTTTATTGCACTTGATTTCTAGTTTTATGCCATTGTGACCTGAGAAGATGCTTATTACGTTTTCTATCCTCCTGAATTTGAAGAGACTTTACCTGTGTCCTAATATGTGGCCTATCTTTGAAAATGTCCCGTGTGCACTGGAGAAGAATGTATATTTGGTAGCTTTGGGATGAAATGTTCTGGAGATGTCAAGTCCATCTGAACTGGAGAGTCATTTAGGATTGCTGTTTGTTTGGAGGTTTTTTGTATAGAGGATTTGTCCAGTGGTGTCAGTGAGGTATTGAAGTACCCTACTTTGATACTATTGCTATCTATCTATCCCTTGATACCTTCCAGAAGTTGTTTTTTGTATTTGGGCACTCCTGTACTGGGTGCATATATGTTTACCAGAGTTATATCCTCTTGTTGATTTGCTCCTTTTAGTATTGTGTAGTGGCCTTCCTTATCCCTTGCTATGACCTTCATTAGAGTTCTATTTTGTTCCGATATAAGCATTGCCACCCCAGCTTTTTTCTCATTTCCATTTGTTGAAAATTTATTTTTCCCTCTTTCACTATCTGTGTGAATCCTTTGCTCAGAGGTGAGTCTCTTGCAGACTGCAAAATATGGGTTTTGTTTCCTTATCCATTCAGCTGCCTTATGTCTTGATTGGAGCACTGAATCCATTTACCTTTAATGTTATTATTGTAAGTACTTGTTTGTCATATTTATTCTTAATGTGTGTGCTTCTTCTTGCCTTTCTGTTTCTTCTTTTTACTTCCATCCCTCTAGCATTTCTTGCATTGCTGACTTGGTGGTAATAAACACTCATAGCCCTTTTTTGTCTGTAAATTTCCTTATTAGTTCTTCAATTTTGAATTATAGCCTTGCTGGGTGTGGATTCAGCCCCTTGTTTTACATCACTTTGTATATTTCATTCCATTCCCTTCAGGCCTGGTGTGTTTCTGTTGAGAAATCTGTTGATATTCTAATGGGAGATGCCTTGTAGGTAACTTTCTGTCTCTGTATGTCAACCTTAATGATTCTTACTTTTGCATTGATGTTTAATTATGATGTGGCTTGGTGTTGGTCTTTTTGGGTTCATCTTATTTGTGACTCTGTGTGGTTCTTGAACTTGCATAGTTATTTTCTGGCCTGTAAAAGGGAAGTTTTCTGTCGTTATTTCTTCCAACATGTTTTCCCCTCCCCCATCTGACTGGAAGAACTGGCTTGGTCTATAGACCAAGACTGAGCACAGACCTGCTGAGAACTTGGATTGCGGTTAGTGATTGTCACCTAAATGGACACTCCCGCTGTCTGCCCATGACCCTGATCGTGTCCACCGCTGCCACACATAGAGTGGCATGTTCCCATTCTCCGGTGACTTCTCTAGGCACACTCCCATCAGGCTGGCCCAGGTGATGGACATGGGAGCCTTACACCAGGAACCAGGGCCTTGTTCTTGTGTCACCGTCCCATGACCCACTCAGAGATACGAGTGCAGGCGACTGATTCAGGCCTCAGATACTGAACATGGAGAAGGAAGTCAATTGGTGGCCCCTGCCAAGGTCTCTTGCCTGGAGAGAGAAGTAATGAGACTTGGAAAGTGGAATGCTTCTGTAATTTCCTAAATTCTACCGAACATGAGGAATTACTTTTACTCATCATCATGACTCAGAACCCAGCTTCAGGTTCAATGGCCAGCTCCCAGAGAAGTGTAAATGAGCAACATGGTTGTGACCAAAAAAGGATGGAGAGGTCCCAGGGCAAGCCATGAGGCCAAAGAGCTTCACACTAAAGGAACTCTCCCAGAGACATGTGCCCACGTAGGCAGCAGGAAGGATGGGACCTTGGAAGCTTATCCAAATGTAGAAAGCAATGTGACAGTTGGCCAGGGCATGGAAAAGACTCTCACTCTGTGTGGAAAGTTGTATGAGCAGAAGACCCGCAAGCCATGTTTAAACTACTCAGGAAATAGTTTGCAAAGGCGCATGTCAGTTTTTAATTCTCAAACAGTTAAAATCACAGGGTGCTAAGTAGTGATTTTACTACTTTATTTATTTACATGTATGTTATGTTTATAACAGAGTTTTTTTAATGTTGTGACATAACTCTGTAATAGCCATTGAAAAATAACAACTTTTCCTATGGTTATTAGGATTGCTGGGCAGGGTATTAGCTGGAGGTACCATTCTGTGTGGGTTGCTCTACAGTGCAAAGCAAGACTAGTCTGTGATTTACTCATTTTCCAGTTCAGTTGTTTTGTTTGTTTGTCTCCTCAATCGAGTGAGGTTTCATGCCTCAGAGATACTCCGAGGAAGACCATGAAATTCTCATGAGGTGTCCCAGCTGATCACCCAGAATAGTAGTGTATGTACCCTTAGGGACTCAGTAAATTTTTTGGAGTAAATCAAGGATTGAAGAGTGAGGAGAGGTGTCTGGCTTTGGCAGATGAGGATCAGCTGACCGATGGACATCCCTGAGAAGATGTCCACTCTGTGCCAGTGTGTCCTGCCAGCCTTCACATAGGGCATAGAGGGATTTTCTGTCAAGTATGGAGACAGACCTTCTGTGACCCTGAGGCTTATGGAACCGTCCCCAGGGGAACAATCAGCAGTGGAACGGGCTGTACAGCCTATAGCATCTGGTTTTCCTCTCAGCCACAATAGTCTTCCTCTGGCTTCGAGTTGGAGATTTAGGGTCAGTGGATGACAGGGATGCAGTAGCAGGAACCATTCTCTCCTTCTCTGGTCAGAAGCATAATTCTTACCATCTGATGAGGCAGAAGTGCAATCTTCACCAGAAGCATCCCTCTGCAGGCCTGAATGCCATGGTTGGGCCCTCCCTTTCCCTCTAGCCCTCTCCTCTTCTTTGTGTCCAGGATCGGTGTGTGCCATTCTCCCCACCTTGCCATGCACTCTCTATTGGAATGGCCCAGTGCCTTTGGGGTTGGGATCTGGGAATGTCACTGGCACCTCATCTACACCAGGCCACCCCTGCACCCCAACCCCTCCCGCCACCACCGCGGTCTGCATAATCTGGTAGATTATGTCTCTGATATTTAAGGGATGCAGATCTCAGATTCAGCAAGACTGGCCAATGCTCTGCTGCCATTTCCCTTTTGTCCCCCATTCTGGGTTCCTCATGGGATTCTCTGGGCCATTTTCTGCCCTGTCGCTCTAGCCCAGAGTGAGTGCTCTTCGTCATGCACCTCCCCTGTGCCTCTAGAAGCGCTGCTGTTGGCATTAAACGGCTAGACCCAGGCATGTCTTGGACGTGAGGCATGTTCTCCTTGGGGAGCAAGAAAGAGGGGCAATCCCTTGTTTAGGTGTAGATGTCATTGGCTCTGAAGTGAAACCAGGTCTTGTTGGGCACAGGCAGGGCAGGTAGTGCCAGCAGAGACTTGTGGGTTTGAAAAAGGCACAGAGGACAAAATACGTGAGGGTAGGAAGACGTCTGACTGCAGAGGGAAAGAAGCCAGGTGGAAGGCTGTCTGCTCGAAGGCTGGGTTAAGAGAGCGGACGATGGGAAAGCCCATGCATGGGGAATGGTCCCCAGGGCCTCTGAAGGCCCACAGAGGCAGGGCTTGCTGTGGAACCCAGGAAGGGCATCCGCCTTCCTCTCTGGTGCCTCTTTGGATCCAGAAAGGCAGCTGGGATGTTGATTTTCCTTCTGTACACTGTAGCTTGTCATGTTCTCCAAAACAGCTCAGAAGAATTGGGGAGAACTCCTGATTTCTGTTGTCAGTAGGTGTCCCCAGAATCAGGTTCCTGATTGGCTGACTGACATTCCAGGGATGCATAAAGAGGGTCCCAGACTTGGAGCACATTCTAAGGACTCCCTTCCTTCAAAAAAAAGGTCACAAGGGCAGATGACCTGGGATCGCACTAGGAATTTTGTGACTGGAGAAGGAGGTTGCACAGGACGGCCCTACTCATGGGCTGAGAGGCTACTGTGTCCTGTACATAAGTGAGGGCCATGATGAGAGCAGGTGGCAGGTGACCAGGATGTGGTGAAAACATCCCCCAAATTCATGTGTGGGTGCTGGGAGTCGGCGGGGCCAGTCCAATACTGGGCATGAAGTTCTCCTGCCCCCAGTGCCACAGCACATGTCCAGGGAATGCAGGATCTGCATTTGGGGGGTGGATAGAGGAGTGTTTGTTGCTCATGAAGAAGGCATGTTCGCTCAGGCTTCGTTTCTAGGTCATTCTAAGTGGTCCCTCCTGCCTCCTTGTATCTCCTGGACACTGGGATCTCATAGTGGCTGCCTGAGTTTGGGCTCCTACAATTTTCCAATTTCTGCCTGGTGCGTGTAATGTTTGTGTTAAAGAGAAAATCTCAGCCCCCAGGTGGCACCACTCAGGCTTTCAGCCCATGATACCAAGTCTAGACTCAACTGCTGACCTCATTACAGTTTGAACCTCTTCCACAAACCTCATCAGCCAGTCTGGAATTTTCTGGTCAACACCACTGTTGTAGTCTGTCACGTGGACCCTCTGCCTGGAATATGAGAGTTGTTTGGGCATCACAGTGCAGGGGGGACAGAAGGGCCTACAGAAATGCTGTGCCTCTCTGTCTCTCTGTTAGTGGGTCAACGCACACAAGGTGCATCCGCAGGGACTGGAACAAGTGGTTTCCAGTGAGCACCACGGAGGTACAACTTGTCTGGGGCCGTCACGGGTAACTAGTCCAGGCCCTGGACTCAAACACTCCTCCCCACTGGCCTGTGGCCGCTCCATGGTAGGGCTTCCCTGTGCACAAGTCAGGCCCCCAGTATTCAAAGGGACATCAGCCTGCCAGGGAGCCAGAGCCCTGGCCTCACAAGTCTATGCCTGTCATTCCACTGGATCAAGCCCCTTCTCGAATTCAAGTTCCTGTGGCCTATAAACACATTTACATTCTTTTCAGCAAAATACTAAGCTGGCATAAACCTCTGCTTTGTTCTGTGTCCCGTCCTAAGAATAGAACATCCTTTTGTGGAGGATGGTCTAATGTTAGAAGACTTTCCCCTCATGATCCTCCTTCCCATCAATCAAGGAGGTGGTAAAGCAACTCTCAGCCAGTGACAGGCCCCTGGTCTGAAGAGTGGACAACCCCAAGCCAGCTCCCAGAGAGCATTTAAGTGGACACAGGTGAAGGTCACACCGGGGAGATGGGGGTATGGAGGGCCACCCTGAGGGGCAATACAACCAAGTGAAAGGGAGATGTCCTAGTGTGCTGTTGGATCCCACAGTCAATGGACAGTTAGCTGCTCAGCATGGAACAGGCTCCCTGCCCACCTGCCACCTCATTCTGGCCCTAGGCTGTCTCAGTTTGCTCACTGAGTCGCCTGCCAGAGGACCACCTAGGGAGAAGGCCACACATCCAGGCCCAGGGGCAGGGCTCCATTTGCCTGTATGTCTCCCTAAATGTGAGGAAGTCAGTCCTGGTTTTTCTCCTTCTACTGCCTCTCATTCAGTGCCAGCCACTCATGTGCTTGCTGCTCTCTGCTGGGTGTCAGCAGCTTCCTAGCTTGTCACATACAGCACCTGGCCCTTGGTTCTCTTTTTATTGCTGTTCCTTTCTTTTTCTTCTACCTTCCACTCTTTTACCTTGGGCCCATCAGTGTAGGAGCTCATTTTCCCATTTCTTAAGTACATTTCTTATTGATTTCAGAGAGGAAGGGAGAGGGAGAGATGGATAAAACATCAATAATGAGACAAAATCATTGGTTGGCTTTCTCCTGAACATCCACCTGGGGATCCAGATGTAAACTCTGGCCCCTGCGCCAACTGAGAATTGAACTATGTCCTCTTGGTTCATAGGCCTACTGAGCCACACTGGCCATCACACTCTGCTTCTTCTAGTGGGAAGAGAAAATGCTGAAGTCTCTGTAACAGTCGGTGAGCTCCCCACTCCCCCCAAAAAGAGGATTAGAGAACATTGGTCAGAAAATGTGTATCTCTTACAGCAAACACTCTCTTTCTCTTCCTCTCTCTCTCCTATTCTGTCTCCCGCTCCCTGTCCCTCTGACATGCACCTTGTCTTGCCATCCCCACCTTCACAGGAAATAGTGTCCATAATGGGAATCAGAACCTCTGGAATTTGAGGAAAGTACACAAATGGGCAGGTTCTGAGGGAGGAAGGGCATAGGCAAAACATCCCATGGTCTGGGTGTTAATTCCTCCACACATAGAGATCGTGCCCATTACCTTGTGGGGAGATTCACCTGTGGGGCCAACTTATGTAAAGCTCTTGTCATCATGTCCTCCTCTGGAATTGCCCACTGTTATTAGCATTGATGGTATTTATTAACCACCAGATGCAAGATAAGGAAGAAAATAAAAGTCAGTGCACCCTGGCCAGTGTGTCTGGGCATTGTCCTGTGCACCAGAAAGTTCACCGATTTGATTTCTGGCCAGGGCACATGTCCAGATTGCAGGTTCAGTCCCCAGGCATCCAACATTGTTTCTCTCTAACATGAATGCATGCTTCTGTGTCTGTCTCTCTCCATTCACCTCTCTCTAAAGAATTAATTTTAAAAACCCACCATATTAAGACACAACAAAAGAAAACTCATTGCTGCATGTTGCCTCTAAAACCAAGTGTCCTGCACTTGACGCTTTATTTGTTCTGGAGACCACAATGATAAATCTAGAAAAATTCTTTATTGGAATCTGGATTTTTCCATCAAAATATTCATAAAAGCATAATATTAAGGCAATGAGGCTTAGAAAGCTTAGATAGAGACCACATCTGTGAAGATGTGCACAGAAGGGGCCTGGATAGGAGGTGACTGCTGGTGCACAGGCATCTTGTACATGAAGGCACTATGGGCAGGGTCTCTAGGCCATCAGAAAGCAAGCGGGGAGAGTAAGGCACACATAGTAGGTTCCTTACTACTAGAATGTACCCTAGAGTCCACCAATCTGCACAGCTGTCAGGCAGGCTGGATACAGGGCAGCTGGAGCACACGAATGTCAAAAGGAAGATTCTGAATAAAGAAGAGCCAAAGCCTGGCCTGCTTGTCTCAGTGGATGAGTTTCGACCTGTGAACCAGGAGGTCAGGGTTCAATTCCCAGGCCGGGACATGCCCATGTTGTGGGCTCTTAGCCCAGTAGATGTCTTGTAGAAGGCAGGCAATCAATGATTCTCTCTCACCATTGATGGTTCTAACTCTTTCTCCCTCTCCCTTCCCCTGTGAAATCAATAAAAATATATATCTAAAAGTATGTACATAGCTTAGGGTTTTGATACCCTGAATATCCATTTAGAAATACAAGAAGGAATCTTTGTCATGGTCAGGATTTTTATGCTGTTCCTTCTTCCCCTTTAATCTTCCTTTGTATTCCACTTCCCCATGGGATTGTATATAAAGTGATCTATTTCATGCTGGGACATTTTGTATTGTTTGTCTTGTTGTATTTCTCTGTACCATAATACGTTATCAGTACAAACCTACATTGGAAAAATTAGGCTGAGTAAATTTGGCATCCAAATGGCTTTATTAAGTATTTCACCAATCCAGGAGCATACCAGCTGGCATTGGAAAATGGGCTCACTGAGCCATACCATCCATGGTTTGTGCCACCCCACAACGCGCAATCTGACAGGCTAGATTTTAAAATCCTTAAAAAGTTGAGGTCCCAGCTTCCTAAATTTTCAATTAATTTCACATACACTATTTTAATAAAAAGAATGTTAAAAACCACACATTATTGGGGTAATTTTTAAAATTGAAGTTGGAAGGCTTGTTGATAACTATACACTCAACAGTCCAAGAGGTGAGTTTCTAAAAACCTTTCCCATTCATGATGTTTGTTTATATTCACTAATAAAAATACTGAGGATTCGAGATAACTCATAGTTTGACTGATCATACCCTTTGTGGTACATTAAATATCAAATAGTTGCAGAGAAAGTGCATTAATAGTTCTCCAATAAAATACATATCACAATCTAGGGGCACTTTTGTTCACTCCGTTTAGAAGTATAGTCAGGAAAGCTAACTGGTTCCGTTTAAGTGGTAATCTCTGTTTCAATCTTAGTATAACCACTTCAGAAAGTGCTGATGTCATTTAAGTAAGCAAAAGGATGCCTACATTTAGACTTCATCAAACTTTTATATCATTCCGTATGCAATTTTTCCCTATTTATATTATTCCTTTCAAGGTTGAGGACATACAAAATGTCACAGGAAGGAGGTCAAGAATTGTTTTGCAGCCTTGGTGGAGTTCCCCAATCCTTTTTTCCATTTAGGTTTTCCAAGGAGAATATGCAAATTGTTTACCCTCCCTAACTGGAAACAGGGCAGCATGCCATGAAGAAGTAACACACTGCTTCATTTATTTTTTTTATCATTATTTTTCAGATTATTACAGTTCCTCTTTTTCCCACATAGCTCCCTTCCACCCAGTTCCCACCTCACCTTCTGCCCTTACCCCCACACTGTCCTCATCCATAGGTGTACGATTTTTGTCCAGTCTCCTCCCACACTCCCCACACCCCCCACATCCCTTTCCCCCTCAAGAATTGTCAGTCCACCCCCTCTCTATGCCCAATTCTATTATATTCACCAGTTTACTCTGATCAGATTTTTTACTCACTTGATTTTTAGATTCACTTGTTGATAGATATGTATTTGTTGTTCATAATTTTTATCTTTACCTTTCCTTCTTCCCCTTCTTAAAGAATACCTTTCAGCATTTCATATAAAAAATATGTAACGCTTCATGAATTTGCATGTCATCCTTGCGCGGGGCCAGGCTAATCTGCTCAGTATCATTCCAGTTTTAGTACATGTGCTGCCGAAGCAAGCACAGTTCTCTTTCTTTTTTGGTAACTATATGTATTATTTGGAAACAGTAAGATCTCAGTATGTATTTAAAAGAATGAATGAATGCACTCTTTCATAATCCTATAGTCTTCTTCTTCTTTTTTTTTTTAAGTTTATAATAGTCTTTATTATCCATGAGTGAGTGAGATCATGTGGTATTTTTCCTTCATTGACTGGCTTATTTCACTTAGCATAGTGCTCTCCAGTTCCATCCATGCCACTGAAAATGGTAAGAGTTCCTTCTTTTTTACAGCAGCATAGTATTCCATCATGGAGATGTACCACAGTTCCCTAATCCATTCATCTAGTGATGGACACCTAGGCTGTATCCAGATCTTAGCTATGGTGAATTGTGCTGCTATGAACATATGGGTGCATATATCCTTTCTGATTGGTGTTTCTGGTTTCTTGGGATATATTCCTAGAGTGAGACCATAGCGTCAAATGGGAGTTCCATTTTTAATTTTTAAGGAAGCTCCATACTGTCTTCCATAGTGGCTGCACCAGTCTGCATTCCCACCAGCAGTGCATGAGTGTTCCTTTTTCTCCACCTCCTCTCCAGCACTTGTCGTTTGTGGATTTGTTCATGATAGCCATTTTGACAGGTGTGAGATGGTACCTCATTGTTGTTTTGATTTGCATCTCTTGGATGATTAGTGACTTTGAGCATGTTTTCATATGTCTCTTGGTTTTCTGAATGTCCTCTTTTGAAAGGTGTGTAGGCCCTTGGCCCATTTTTTGATCGGATCGTTTATCTTCCTTTTGTTAAGTTGTATGAGTTCTCTATAAATTTTGGAGATTAGTCCCTTGTCAGATATAACATTGGCAAATATGTTTTCCCATGCAGTGTGCTTTCTTGTTGTTTTGTTGATGGTTTCTTTTGCTGTGCAGAAGCTTTTTATTTTGATCTAGTCCCAATTGTTTATTTTCCCTTTAGTTTCCAATGCCCTAGGAGCTGTATCAGTGAAGAAATTGCTTCCGCATATGTCTGAGATTTTGTTGCCTTTGGATTTTTCTAGTATTTTTAGGGTTTCCTGTCTTACATTTAAGTCCTTTATCCATTTTGAGTTTATTTTTGTGTATGGTGTAAATTGGTGGTCTAGTTTAATTTTCTTGCATGTATCTGTCCAATTTTCCAAAAACCATTTATCTTGACTCCATTGTATGTTCTTGCCTCCTTTGTCAAATATTAATTGAGCATATTGGTTTGGGCCAATTTCTCGGCTCTCTATTCCATTCCATTGATCTATATGTCTGTTCTTGTGGGAATACCAGGCAGGTTTGAGAACAGTGGCTTTGTAATACATCTTGATATCTGGTATTGAGATTCCACCTACTTTGTTCTTTCTCAGGGTCGCTACAGCTATTCAGGGTCCTTTTTTATTCAAGATGAATTTTTGGAGAGGTCTGTGAAATATGCCGTTGGTATTTTAATGGGAAGTGCATTGAATTTATAGATTGCTTTGGGTAGTATGGACATTTTAATGATCTTGATTCTATCAATCCAAGAACATGGTATGTTCTTCCATCTGTTTATGGCTTCCTCTATCTCTTTTTTCAACGTCCTATAGTTTCCTGAGTAGACATCTTTTACGTCCTTAGTTAAGTTTATTCCAAGGTAGCTTAATTTTTTTGGTGTGATGGTAAATGGGAGTGTTTTTTTAGTCTCTCTTTCTGTAAGTTCACTATTGGTGTATAGAAATCCCATTGATTTCTTGATGTTAATTTTGTATCCTGCTACATTGCCGAATTCATTTATTAAGTCTAATAGTTTTTTGATGGAGTCTTTAGGGTTTTGTATGTCTAATACCATGTCATCTGCAAATAAGGAGAATTTTACTTCTTCTTTTCCAATTTGGGTGCCTTATATTTCTTGTTCTTGTCTAATTTCAATGGTTAATACTTCCAGTACTATATCAAACAGAAGTGGTGAGAGTGGGCATCCCTGTCTTGTTCGTGTTCTTAGGGCGAATGGTGTTAGTTTTTCTCCATTGAGTATGATGCTGGCTGTGGGTTTTTCATATATGGCTTTTATTATGTTAAGGTATGATCCTTCTAATCCACCTCGCTGAGAGTTTTTATCAAAAATGGGTATTGGATTATGTCTAATGTTTTTTTTTCTGCATCAATTGATAAGACTATGTGGTTTTTTTCTTTCAATTTGTTTATATGATATATCACATTTACTAATTTTCAGATATTGTACCATCCTTGCATCCCTGGGAATAATCCAACTTGGTCATGGTGTATGATCTTTCTCATATACTGCTGGATCTGGTTTGCTAAGATTTTGTTGAGGATTTTGGCATCTATGTTCATGAGGAATATTGGCCTGAAATTCTCTTTCATTGTGTTGTCTTTACCTGGTTTTGGTATTAGGGTGATGCTGGCTTCATAGAATGATCTTGTAAGTGTTCCTTCCTCTTGGATTTTTTGTAGTAGTCTGAGCAGGATAGCTTTTAGGTCTTCCTTGAATGTTTGGTAAAACTCCCCTGTGAAGCCGTCTGGTCCTGGGCTTTTGTTTGCTGGAAGCTTTTTGATGACTGCTTCAATTTCTTCCATAGTTATTGGCCTCTTGAGATGTTTTGATTCCTCCTGATTGAGTTTTGGAATGTTGTATTTTTCTAGGAATATGTCCATTTCATCCGGGTTGTCTAGTTTGTTGGAGTAGAGCTGTCCATAGTATTTTTTAACAATCATTTATATTTCTGTGGGGAGTGTTGTTATTTTGCCTCTATCATTTCTGATTTTGTTTATTTGGGTCCTCTGTCTTTGCTTCTTGGTGAGCCTGGCTAGAGGTTCATCAATCTTGTTTATCCTTTCAAAAAACCAGCTCTTGGTTTCATTGATTTTATATATTGTTTTTTGATCTCTATATCATTAATTTCTGCTCTAATCTTTATTATCTCCTTCCTTCTGCTCGTTCTGGGCTTTTCTTGTGCTGTCTTTCTAGTTCTTTGAGTTGTAGGGTTAGATGGTTTACTACCATTTTTTCTTGTTTCTTGACATAGGCCTGTAGAGCTATAAACTTCCCTCTCAAGATTGCTTTCATTGTGTCCCATAGGTTTTGGACTGTTGTGTTTTCATTGTCATTAGTTTCCAGGATGATTTTCATTTCTTCTTTGATCTCATTGGTAAACCAATCAATATTTAATAGCATGCTATTCAACTTACAAGTGTTTGAGTATTTTGGGTTGTTTTTATTGTAGTTTATTTCTAATATTATGCCATCGTGATCTGAGAAGATGCTTGGTATGATCTCAATCTTTTCAAATTTGGGGAGACTTTGTTTGTGACCCGATATGTGGTCTATTTTTGAATATGTCCCATGAGCCCTTGAGATGAATATATTTTCCTTGGCTTTGTGGTGAAGTGTTCTGAAGATGTCAATTCAGTCCATCGGGTTCAGTGAGTCATGTAATATTGCTGTGTCTTTGCTGATTGTTTGTATAGAGAATTTATCCAGTGATGCCAGTGGTGTATTAAAGTCCCCTACTATGATTGTATTGTTGTCGATCTCTCCTTTGATATCTTCCAGGATTTTTTTTTTTTATGTATTTGTGTGCTCCTGCATTGGGTACATATATGTTTATCAGGGTTATATATTTTTGTTGTATTGATCCCTTTAGTATTATGAAGTGGCCTTCCTTATCTCTTGTTATGGCCTCAGTTTGAGGTCTATTTTGTCTGATATAAGTATTGCTACCTCAGCTTTTTTTTTTCATTTCCATTTGCCTGAAAGATATATTTTCATCCCTTCACTTTCAGACTGTGAGTCCCTTCTTCTGAGGTGGGTCTCTTGTAGACAGCAAATGTATGTGTCATGTTTTGTTTATCCATTCAGCCACTCGATGTCTTTTGGTTGGAGAATTTAGTCCATTTACGTTTAAAGTTATTATTGAAAGATACTTGTTGTAGCCATTTCTTTTTTGTGTGTGGCTATTTTCTTTCTGAGCTTTTTATTTCTTCTTTTTACACCAGTTCCTTTAGCATTTCTTGCATTGCTGGCTTGGTGGTGATAAACTCCCTTAGCATTTTTTTTTTGTCTGTGAAGCTTCTTATTTCCCCTCAAATTTGAATGATAGCCTTGCTGGATAGAGTATTCTTGGATTCAGTCCTTTACTTTGCATGACCTTGCAAATATCTGTCCATTCTTTTCTTGCCTGATGTGTTTCTCTTGAGAAATCATTTGATGATCTAATGGGAGATCCCTTGAATGTAACTTTCCGTCTCTCTCTCTTGCAGCCTTTAAGATTTTCTCTTTGTCCTGAACATTTGCCATGGTAATTATGATTTGTCTTGATGTGGTTCTTTTTGGGTTCACCTTGTTTGGGACACTCTGTGTTTGAGTGATTTTTTTCTTCCCCACCTCTCGGAAGTTTTCTGATATTATTTCTTTCAATAGGTTTCCTAACCCTTGTTCCTCTGCTGTAGTTCTGGCACCCCTATTATTCATATGTTCTTTCATTTCATGTTGTCCAATAGTTCCCTTAGGCTCTCCTCCTCTCTTTTATTTTTTTCTCCAATTGCTGTTCAGTTTGGGTGTGTTTTGTTTCCCTGTCTTCTAATTTGCTAATTCGGTCCTCCACTTCTCCTAGTCTACTGTTGAAACTTTCAATGCTGTTTTCTCTTGCAGCTATATCACTCTTCATTTCTTCATGTTTATTACATAATTTACTGATTTTTGTCATCTGTTTCTTCTTGCTTCTTGCATAAGTTGTTGATTTTTTCCTCCATCTGATTTATGCACTCTAGGACAATTATTCTGACTTCTTTTTCTGTCATGTTTCATGCCTTTGTATCACTTAGCTGCTTTTCTGGTGAGTCCTCCTTTTCTTTTCTTTGGGGTTTTCTTTGTCTACCAATGTTTATCATACCACCATATCTAGATGTTGAGTCTTTCAGTGGCTGCTCCTTGGGTGGCAGTGGCTCCTTGGGCTGCGGTTGCTCCTTGGGCAGTTGTGGTAGCAGTTGCTCCTCAGTTGGTAGCAGCTCCTCTGGTGGGTGCTGTTCACAGTTGCGCTGGCTCCTCTGGGCTTGTTCGGGGAGACTTCACACACAGCTGCTGTTCCTCAGACAGAGGGTGTGGAGATCAGGATTGCTGCTGTTCCTTGGATGGGGGCGGGCTACACAAGCAGCTGCTACTTCTTCGAATTGTTACTTTTAATCCCACACTGCTTCATTTTGTATGCAGTTCACTTCAAAGAATTATGCACTTATGGTCAAAGGCACATTGGGAAATTTAGGGGCAAGACTTCAACTCACAATCCAAATACATTGGTTTTATGTGTTTGTAGTAAAATAAGACAAGGATTCCCTTTTTGTGGAAAACTTTATTCTGAAGTTGTTGTTTTTTAATTTTATTGTTTAAGGTATTACAGATAGTAGTACATATGTCACTCTTTTTATTCTTTGTCCCCAATGACCTCCCCTAGGTCTCCCCAACCCTCGCCCTAGTGTATTGCCTCTGTTGGTTGTGCTTATATTCTGAAAATTTTAACAATACAATATGTTCAGTTTAAACATTTAAGTATACTGTAATTTAAATCAGCACTTATGAAACAACCTTGAGTAATTCAAACTTTGCATCCTATCCACAAATTTCATAAAGGGACCTACTATTCTTGCTTCTTCCCCAAACCCACCATTTGCTTTTACCCATTCTTAACTAACAGAAGACCTATTTTTTAAAAATTAAATATCACCCGTACCTTAGCATTATTTTTAATTTAACTGTCTTTCCCCCTGACTCCCCCAGAAAGAGCCCAATAAGTTGAGAAATTGTACTGAATAATTCACGAATTCTGTTATCTCTGACAACAGTGTGCTCGGGACCTCTTACAGAGGTGTCCCATCTGCTGTTGTAATAATTGCCTTGCCCCTCATCATAACCACCTAGTGTGCGGCTATAATAATCATCACAGCAACTGGTTCACTGTAAGTCAGAGGGGGCATTTGTGTTGGTGGTGCTCCACATGAGCCTCCTAAAAAGTCAGTGACCAAACAATGATACTTGAGCCTCTTTATGAATAATTTTATGTCAGTATGACATGACCCTAGTAAAGTCTTAAATATTTAGAAAAGCTATCCTTTATCTGCCTGTGCTGAAAAGGTGTCAGTGATGCTGAGATATTTATTTATTTAAAATACAGCTGAAGAATAATGTTTTAACTTAAATAATTAATTATGAATGAATATGAAGGCACATTCTCTGGAAATGGGCTGAAATTCAGACCTTCGTATTATTTCTATGCTTCTCGCTGTCAGATGCTCCTTCTGATGAAAAAATGTTAAAATATGCCCCCTGGCTGCTGTGTCTAAGTGGGTTGAGAATCTGGCTTGGCATGGCAGGATCCCGGATTTGATTCCAGGTCAAGGACATGTCCCTGGGTTCTAGTTAACCATGATGTTTCTCTCTCTCTCTCTCTCTCTCTCTCTCTCTCTCTCTCTCTCTCATCTTTCTCACTCCCACCTCCCCTTCCATGCTTTCTGTTGAAAAAGGACAACACTAGAAAAAGGTCCTCTACTTGGATTAGCAACAACAAAACACACAGATACATTATGCTGCCTACATATAATAAAACCCACACTGAAAAAATTCTCCATCCACCTAAAAGTGACTGAAAATCCCAGTGCACCAATGTCTAAGGGAAAAAGGGATTGAGAGGCTTCAGGGCCATAGCACAGGTTTAGAGATGGTAGAAGGCTTGAAAGAGGCTGCTTACCCAGCTTCTAGCCTGAGTGGGTCCTTATGGTACCAAGCCCCAGTTTTAGTTTTCAGAGTGGTGTTGTTTCTCTTATAAAAGGGAGATCTGCTTCTGCAATAACATGGAGGCCCCCAGCTTCCCCTACTCTTCTCCTGTTCCTATGCTCCTTGCTCATCCCTCCCGCAGGCATGATGGTCATCTTTCATATTCACTGTGCCAGGCCCTTCCCTGCCCCAGACTGAGGGTCAAAGTATGTAGCAACAGGAACTGACATTGACCAACTAGAAGCACACCCTGCCGAGAGCTTCAGAGCTACAGCCCCACTGGGACTGAGAAAACACCATGCCCTGGGATGTCTTGGAGGCTTGGGCCCAGTGGTCTTCTCTCACCACCACAGGCAAGTGGCTGTGATGTTTGTTCTCTGGGCCCTCTGCTTGTGCTTAAGCTCGGCAGGTATTGGGAAGTGGAGCAGCAGTGGCAGGAATCACTCCCACCTCCGCCGCAGTGCTAGTAATGTTTGGCAAGCAGGATTAGGCCGAAGCCGTCAGTCGGACATCCCCTGAAGGCTCCTGGACTGCAAGAGGGTACAGGACTGGGTGAGGGACTCCTAGTGTACAAAGTTCATGCACTTGGCCTCTAGTATTAGAAATAAACTACAATAAAATGTAACAACATCAAATACTTGGAGGCTAAATAGTCTGTTATTAAATAACTAGAGGCCCAGTGTATGAATTGCTGCATGGAAGCAGTCCGGTCGGCCTCCCCAGATGGGGGCCCATCAGGGCCAGGCTGGCAGGGATTAGTGGCCACTGGCATTTAGCCAGAAGGCCATGCCTCCAATCTGTGTGTTAGGGGAATATAGGGGTGGTGTTAACCAGGTGGAGGAGCCATGGGTGGTTTTCTTTTCAGTCCCGCCCTGAAATGGTTATTGGGGACAGATGGGAGGTCAGGCTGGCCAAGGCTATGGCCAATCAGGGCCTAGATAAGCCTGGTTGGCTGCTGCAATGCAAGTCTTAGCCACTGTTCATTCTGGTCATTCTTCCACTCCAGTCACAGGGATTTTGTGTATAAAGATAGATGACTGGGTTACCAAAGAGATCAAAGAAGAAATCAAAATCATCCTGGAAACAAATGACAGTGAAAACATAAAAATCCAAAATGTATGGGACATACTGAAAACAGACTTAGAGGGAACTTCATAGCATTACAGGCCTAACTCAAAGAACAAGAAAAACAGTTAATAAATTATCTAACTCTACAACTTAAAGAGTTGGAGAGAGAGAGCAACAAGAAAATCCCAAAGTGAGCAGCAGGAAAGAAAATGAAGATCATAGCAGAAATAAGTGTCATAGAGACCAAAAAAGCTACAAAAGATCAATAAGACCATGAACTGGTTCTTTGAAAGGATAAACCAGATTGATGTACCTCTAGGTCGGTGCACCAAGAAGCAAAGAGAGAGGACCGAAATTTAAAAAATCAGAAATGAAAGAGGAAAAGTAGAAAAAGACCCCACAGATATAAAAAGGATTGTAAATAAATACTATGAACAATTCTACTCCAATAAACTGATCAACCTTGAAAAAGTAGACATATTTCTAGAAAAATACAACTTTCCTAAACTCAATCAGGAAGAATAAAACATCTGACTATGCCAATAACTACTAAGGATATTGAAGTAGTCAAAAAACAACAACAACAACAAAACCAATAACAACCTTGCAGCAGACAGAAGCCTGGGCCAGATGGCTTCACAGGGGATTTTTACCAAGTGTTTCAACAATAAAATAAAACTAAGACCTTCTTCCTCAGACTATTCTATAAAATTCAAAGGAATGAGCATTTCCAAATACTTTCTATGAAGCCAGCATTACTCTAATTCTCAAAACCAGATAAAGACAATACAAAGAAAGAAAAATGCAGGCCAATATATCTCTGATGAACATAGGTGTTAAAATTCTCAACAAAACTCTAGCAAATTGGATACAACATTACTTCAGAATGAGCATACACCATGACAAAGTGGATATATTCTGGGGAAGTAGGGATGATACAACATCCAGAAATCAATAAACATGATGTATCACATAAATAAATTGAGAAATATTCATAGGAATTGATGCAGAAAAAGCATTTGATAGAATTCAACACCCAATCCTATATAATAAGACAGAAACATGCAAATTAACCATCCCTCTGCTATGCTCAAGCCACACCTACACGCCACGCCCACAAGCCAATCAGGAGTGAGTTTACAAATTAACCCAACTAAGATGATGGTGGCCACGGAGCTAGAGTAAGCAGGAGGCTTGGGTTGCTCCCGGCAATGGAGGAAGCCAAGCTTCCCGCCTGCTCTGGCAAGCGCTTGGCTCCACTCAAGACTAGAAAGTTTCAATTATAGAAGATAAATAAATTCTGATACTTGCTTCCAGCCAGCCTCTGCTCAAGGCAGGGCTGGGAGCCTGGGTTGCCAGAGGCAACACAGGTTTCCAGCCAGACCTGGGCTGTGCTCAAGGCTACAAAGTTTTAATTATAGAAGATAAATAAATGCCAGAAAAACAGAAAAAGCAAAAAGAGAAAGGCTGGGAGCGTAGGTTGCCCAGGGACCTGGCAGGCCTGAAAATGGCCATCAGCCCCTCACCCAGGCTGGCCAGGCACCCCAGCGGGACTCTCCCACCCTGAAGGGGCTGTGAGCAGCCTGAAAACGGCCCTGAGCCCCTCACCCAGGCTGGCCACACAACCATGTGGTGAGGGTCCCTACTGCGGGGCTTGGTCAGCCTGCAAATAGCCATCAGCACCTCACCCATGGTGGCCAGGCACCTCAGTAGGGACCCCCCCAACCCTGAAGAGGATGTGGCCAGCATGAAAAAAGCCCTCAGCCCCTCACCCAGGTGGGCCAGGCACCCCCACGGGTTGAAGATCCCCACTGGAGGGCTTGGACAGACTGCAAAATGCCATCAGCCCTTTACCCAGGCTGGCCAGGCACCCCAGCGGGACCCCCACCCTGATCCAGACACACTTCAGGGCAAAACGACCGGCCCCCACCCGTGCACCAGGCCTCTGTCCTCCTATATAATAAAAGGGTAATATGAAAATTGACCCTAACAGCAAAACGACTGGGAATTTCTGGTCAATATGACGCACACTAACCACCAGTGGATAGAAACTTAATGCAGGAGCTGCCCGCTGGTGGTCAGTACCCTCCCACAGGTGGAGCTCTGCTCAGCCACAAGCCAGGCTGATGACTGCCAGCACAGCAGTGGTGGTGGGAGCCTCTCCCGCCTCCTCAGCACCGCTAAGGATATCCCACTGCAGCTTTTGCCTGCACCCTCTGGCAAGTGGATATCCCCAAGAGCTCCCGGGCTGCCAGAGGGAGATCTGACTGCCAGCTTAGGCCTGATCCCTCAGGCATTAGGCCTAAGCCAGCAGGTGGACATCGTCCAAGGGTCCCAGACTGCAAGAAGGCACAGGCCAGGCTGAGTGACTACCCCCCCCCCCCGCCCCACCGAGTGCACAAATTTTTCTACACTGGGACTGTACTTTTGATAAAAACTCTCAGCAAAGTAGGAATAGAGGGATCATACCCACTATATGACAAACCTACAGACAACATTATACTCAATGGGCAAAAAATATTAAGAAGAGGAACAAGACGGGGATGCCCACTCTCACCATTTCTGTTTGACAGAGTACTAGTAGTGCTAGCCAATGCAATCAGACAAGAAGAAGTCAAACAAGGCATGCCCACTGGAAAAGAAGAAGTAAAACTGTCATTATTCACAGATGGCATGGTACTGTCCATAGAAATACCTAAAGGATCCATCAAAAAATTAGGAGATTTAATAAATGAATTTGGCAATGCAGCAGGATACAAAATTAGCACCCAGAATTCTATGGCTTTTTGATATACCAATAATGAACTTACAGAAAGAAAAACTAAAACAACAACAACAACAACAAAAAATCCCATTTGCATTTGCAACAAAAAGTTAACATACCTAGGAATAAACTTAACTAAGGAGGTAAAAGACCTGTTCTTAGAAAACTACAGGAAATTTAAAAGAGATAGATGAAGACAAAAGCATATAGAAGAACACACCACATTCATGGATTGGTAGAATCAACATCATTAAACGTTCATACTACCCAGAGCAATCTATAGTTTTAATGTATTCCCCATTAAAATACCAATGGCATATCTCACAGACCTAGAACACAGTCTCCAAAAATTCCTATGAAATTAAAAATGACCCCAAATAGTCACAGCAATCTTGACAAAGAAGAACAAAGTTGGATGGATCACAATACCAGATATCAAGCTATATTACAAAGCCACCATTCTGAAAACTGCCTGTTACTGGCACTAAAACAGACATATAGACCAATGGAACAGAACAGAGAACCCAGAACTCAATCCAAGCAGTTATGCTCAATTAATATTTGACAAAGGAGGCAAAATCATACAATGGAGTCATACTGTCTCTTCAGTAATTAATGTTGGACAAATAGCATAGATACATGCAAACAAAAAATGAATCTAGACCACCAACTTACACCATACACAAAAATAAACTGAAAGTGGATAAAGGACTTAAAGGTAAGTGGGTAATCATGAAAATCTTAGAAGAATCCATAGGCAGCAAAATAGCAGGCATCTGTCTCAGCAATATCTTTACTGATACAGCTCCTAGGGCAATGGAAACTGAGGAGCAAAGAAATAAATGGGACGACGTTAAATTAAAATGCTTCTGCAGAGAAGAAGCAGTCAAAAAATACAACAACAACAACAACAACAACAAAACAAGGAAGTCCACTGCCTGGGAGAAGATATTTGCCAATGTTATATCCGATAAGGACCTATTCTCCAAAATTCATACTGAACTCATTCATTTAAACAAAAGGGAAGATTAATATTCCAATCAAAAAATGGGCATAGGACTTAGACACTTTTCGAAAGTGGACATACAGAAAGCCAAGAGACATATGAAAACATGCTCCAAATCACTAATCATTCAAGAGATGCAAATCAAAAGGACAATGAGATACCATCTCACACTGTTTAGAATGGCTATCATCAACAATTCAACAAACAACAAGTGCTGGCGAGGATGGGGTGTAAAAGGAATCCTCTTGCATTACTGGTGGGAATGCAGACTGGTGTAGCAACTATGCAGAATACTATGGAGTTTCCTCAAAAAATTGAAAAAACGGAGCTCCCATTTGATCAGGAATCCCACTACTAGGAACATATCTCAAGAAATGACAAACACCACTCAGAAAGGGCATATGCACCCACATATTCAGAAGAAAAGACAGTGAGAATGAAAGAAATGAGATGCAGATAGCAAAGCAATCACCTGCAGGCCCAGAGAATGAGCCCTTTTCTTGGCTTTGTTCTCCTAAGCCTTGGATCTGCAAGAATAGAGGCTACAGTCCCCTATAGCCATAGGCCTTGCCCTTGGCTCCAGCTTGGACCTCAGAGACCTTCCAGGTTGGGGTGCCCTCTCTTGTTGAGTGTTTCCTTCCACGCCCTGCGTGGAGTAGGGTTCGGTATCTGAAAGAGGAGCCGCACCGCAAATGAGAGAAAAAGACACGAGATAATTTTGCAAAATTGGGGGACCAGGCGGCAAGTCCCAAAGGACTTCTTCTTTGCTCAGGCCTCACCAAGCTTTTATTGATCTGGGATGCACCCATAGCATAGCCCTTAGGCAGGTGACCCCCTAGTAACAGGCAGACTAGCCCATCAGCAAGGATTTACATAATAATAAATGGGGGAGTAGTTTCAGCTACCACTGTCTGGACAAACAGAGGTGGCGCCTAGCTCCCACCTTTGGGAGGGCTTCAAAGGCACCCAGCCTTCGGGGGTTTCCGGGAGTTCTCTGTCTATGCTTATCAGATAGTGAAGGCAATAAACAGTTTCCCACACTCTCTTGCCCAGGTCCTATGAACCTGTTTATTATTACATTTTTATTTCTCACCCCAGGATATGTTTACTGCTGAGAGAGAGAGAGAGAGAGAGAGAGAGAGAGAGAGAGAGAGAGAGAAAGAAAGAAAGAAAGAAGAAGAAGAAGAAGAAGAAGAAGAAGAAGAAGAAGAAGAAGAAGAAGAAGAGAAGAGATCCCTTTCTTCCCTTAATCACCCTGACCAGGAATCCAACACAAAACCGAGGTGAATTCCCTGACCTGCCAGACTAGCAACCTCTGGTGTTTGGGATCAGGCTCCAGCTCATGGAGACACCAGCCAGGACTGTGACTGTCCATTCTACCAGGGGCAAATGTGTACCAGTCTGTAAGTGACACAGAAAGCAAATTCTCCATGTGCAAACTCTGGCGCTTGCATCAATGCGAAAAGCAGGTGGTGACAGCCAGGAAAAGGCCAGAGGATTATATATACTTCAGAAGGGGGGGCAAGGAGGAGTTTGCATGGAGATTGGTGGCCAGCAGTGGTGCTGGAGAAGGGAGGGGCGGAGCAGAATGGGGTCAAGTGCAGTCTCCCTCACTGATTGAAGTTCATGTGCAAAGAGCATCTTGTGCATGGCCAGCGCACCCAGCATAGCTAGTGCATCCTCCTTTCCATGAGATGGCCCCAAACCCCCTCGGTAGGAGAATTACCCTGTGAAACCAAGACTATGCCTGAAGGATCCAGATAAGGGACCTGGGCACATGCAGTGAGCTCCAAACACTGCCACCTGCTTGTTGGCAGCTGCACAGTTCAGGACCAGTGCCATCTGGAGGTGGGGGGTTCGGGGGAGGGGGGCGGGTCCTGCTGGGTCAGTACACTGCAGATCTCGCCAGCACTTTGTGTCAGAAGTGTACCCGCAAGGGCCCTTCGGGTGAACACAGGAGCTTGTGTGTACAGGTGCAGGGTGGGGCGTGGGAGGGACCACGCAGGCCAGGGCAGGATGGGTGGCGAGGTAACCTCCATGTTAAGCGTGAGGCTGTGCAGAAACCAAGGCCCTAGGAGGCGAGGGCCCAGGTGCTGCTGGGGCGGGGCAGCTACTGGACGTGGACCTTCTCTCCCAGGTGGTGGAAGCTGAGGCTGGGGACAAAATGAGTGCAGCAGAGGAGGCGGTGTCCCAGGTAGAAGCAGAGGCGAAGCCTGAGGAGCAGTGAGCAGAGCCAGGGCCCAGTGGGACAAGCACCTGGCCCACACTGGAGGTGCTGGCGGCCCTTCAGGTCCAGCTGAGCACTGAGAGCGCCCGAGCCAGCAGGGCCTACGTTCAGGTGAAGCGCAAGACCTCTTGGCATAGAAAGCCCATTCTTGAGTGCAGAAGGGCCATCATCCAGTGCATCCCCAACTTCTGGGCCCAAGCTGTATCCTTGCCTGAGCCCTTCCAGCTTCACTGCTGACAAAGACCACAGGAAGTAAGTGGAGGAGGAGCCAGGAGAAGGTGAAAGGGAGGAGGACAGAGGAAAGGGCCTCCCCTCCCCAGTGGCACAGCACTGGGCAAAGCGATGGCCGGCTTCTAGGTGTCAGGTCAGGAAGTATGGGCACAACGTACCACACCACAATCAGATAGTGGAAGGGCACCTTTTCTGGGCAGTGGAAAGATCTTTGGAGGTAGTGTTTTGTGTTTCTTCCTTTTTGACCAAAAAGCTCAGTGTAAACACTCAGCTCGTTTTAGCCAGGTTTAAGGCGAATGCTTCCAGTGTCCACTCTCAACACATCAGATGCCCATAGGAATTCCAGGCAGGCTTCCTCCCTCTTCCACAGACACACACACAGGTATACACAAAGGACCAGAGGTATACACACACACAAACACACACACCCGTTTATTGCAACTCGTGTGCAATAAAAGGCTTATTTCCAACCCGGAATGAAGCCTTTGTGACCCACATGGACCTCTAGAAGTTGTGTGCTGCCACTGTTTCTGGAGACCATACATTTCGTGTAGGCGATCCCAAGGGACAAGGCCAGAGTCCATGCAGACACCCTAAGCCAGTGGTTCTCAACCTTCCTAATGCCACGACCCTTTAATGCAGTTCCTCATGTTGTGGTGACCCCCAACCATAAATTTATTTTCGTTGCTACTTCATCACTGTAATGTTGCTACTGTTATGAATCATAATGTAAATATCTGATAGACAGGATGTATTTTCATTGTTCGCGACCCACAGGTTGAGAACCGCTGCCCTAAGCACTGCGTCATCTGCACAGGCACACAGAGGACAGGGAGGTCTCAGAACATGTCTGGAAATGAACCCTTCGATTGTTAGGGCAGGTTCATGCTCAGGTGAACATGAACCCACAGGTACCATTGTTGTGAGCATGTGTGAAGAAAGGTAGGCGGTGAGGAGGTTGGAACAGGGGCAATGTCTGCCATCCACGGCCAACTCTCGTATGCCCCCAGGATGGCTCCGTGGCTTTTAGCTGCCCATTTCGTTTCACAGCCTCTGAGAGCTCCTTGACCAAAAGCAGATCCGGAACCACCCGCAGATATCAGCCATCATCACTGAGGAAGATGAAGACCTGCTGAACTACTTGATCAATGTGGAGGTCAGACTGGGAGGCAGAGTGGAGCCTGGGATGACAGCTTTGGCACCCAGTGGGATGTGTCCGAGCAGAAAGAAAGGGAGGGGAGGTGGGTGATTCCTGCAGGCAGGCTCACTCCAGAAGCTGGCAGACAAGACACTTTACTATTTGCATCTCTTGGCAGGTGAAGGAAGTGAGCCTTCCCAAATACCGCTGCAGGTTGATGTTTTTCTTCTGGAGCAACCCCTACTTCCTGAATGACCTGATCATTAAGCAATATGATGTCAGCCTTGCAGGTGAGTGACAGTTCCCAGGATGGGCCTTTGGAAGAGCAGGAAAATGGTGGGTGGGTGTGGACATTGGACCGATGGGAATCCAGCCTTCTGGCAGGGTACAGGGCCTCTAGTTCCACTCCAATCCTCTGGTTCTGGGATTATGAACGTGGAGCCCCCAGCCGCTGGCAAGATACAAGGAGCGTCAGCTTCTTCAACTGGTTGTCTGAACATACCCTGCCCGGGTCAGGCAAGATTGCTGAGGTGATTGATACTGCTCTGGCCACTGTCAGAAAATGTGATGGTGGAAGCCCCACGTGCATGAAAAGCAGACTAGCAGACTGGTCTGGTCCCCCTCTGCCCTGTGTTCCTTCCCAGATCATCAGCGAGGACCTCTGGCCCAATCCTCTGCAGTACTACCCCGCAGACGCAGGACCCAGAGGAGGGAGCTGCCGAGGGGACCTGTTGGAGAGGAGAAGCCCTCCTGCTGGGCATTAAAAGGTGAGTAGTTGCCCCTGTGAATCTCCTTAGAAAAGTGAATATGGAAAACCGGGCCTGGGTAAATTGGAGGTACCCTAGTGCGCCAGGAATGTGTGTGAGAGCAGCAAAGGGAAACTGGGAGTCCTGGTGCCCACAGAATGTAAGCAGATGGGGGTGCTGTAAGCACCATGGCTTTCAGGATGACTGGCCTAGGGCCCTGGGCAACAAACATGGTTCTTCATCATGTTTCTGCAATCCTGTTGTCGGTGCTTTCGTCACTCACTTAGGCCTCTTGCCACTCCAGCGGAGTCCTACCCTCCCATGCCTTACCCGTTTTCAGTGCCTCTAATTCACATTTCTTTCAGTTTTTATACCCACCGCTCAGTTCCGCTGAGCTGAGCCCACAATGTTGGCAATGGCAGGAGGATCTGGACGAGACTTTTGAAGTCCTGGGGTAGGAAAGTTAAACAGGCCCGGAAAAGGCACGGTGTACTGACTGTGGACATGTGCTTCAGAGGGGCCCCACACACCTTCAGGCGCATGCCAGTGTCTGTGAGTGTGGGTTGTGTGTTTAGAAGGGGACACTCCAGATTCAGAGGAGAGGGAGCAGAACATCAAATATGGCCCCGAAGGACAGAAACGATGCAGTGTGTGGGCACACACCAAGGTTGGCTGAGGGATTCTGTCCATTCCCTTTACACAGGAGGAAAAGAGGAGAAAAGGATCGCCTGCGGAAGAGTCAGAGAGCATATGCCACCTAACATGAGTGTCACTGAAAGAACCATAAAGAAGCTTGCAAGGTGTTGCTGACTCTGCGTTGTTGGTAGCAGGGAAATGTAAAAGTATTGGGCAAAGACCTCACAAGGGGCTGTGGGAGCAGCATCTCCAGCATTTCAGCCTGCCTGGAAAGAGGCAGGGCTACAGAAGAGGAGACAGCCGGCCTCTTCTTTCAGGGTGTTGTCTGGGAGGAGGAAGGAAGAATGGCTGACTTCTGATGACAAGTATTATAATTTGGCCAGGGGACAGGGACCTTGTACACTACAGGAGTGCAGGGGGCAGACTTTAGATCCTGACCCTTAGGTTCTCAACTCCCTTGGCTTGGGTGGTCACTCACATAGACATGCCATGGTCAGACAGAAGACAGCTGGCCTTTTCAAGATGGAGGCACTGCTCAACAGAAGCCATTGGCCTGTCCTGTGAACGTGAAAGTTTACAGGTAGAGCCACCCTCCCTGTGTGGGGCAGGCTTGTGAGGAAGTGAGCAGGGGTGTGGGGCAGAGGAGAGGAATTACACGCCAGGGAGGGTGCTAAGGCCTGGGGTGTATGGAGGCAGGTGCGCACTGCAGCACCCTGCATGGGTTGCACTTGGGAAAGGGAAAAGGTCAAAACTCTGCCAGTAGACCAAAGCCTTCCTTGTACACAGACAACCGCATAAGCCAATCAGAACATTCTAGAGGGGGGAACCTCAACACAACAAAGTTTATTTTCCTGTCAAGCAAGAATGAAATGGGAAACCCATTCCCAAAGGAGGCAATCACATGAACAAAACTTGCCTTTTGTTAAAGTGGGGGACTGGCATGCCTTTCTCCATTCCAGCTTTCACACTCAGCTTTTTTGGGGGAGGATTTTCATGTGTGAAAGTGGGTGGGCTTCCTCAGGAACCTTGGGCTGCAGGGGCCAGGTTCATACACCAGTGCTGAGACTGGGGGGTGGAGTTGCGCAGGGTGACGCCCACTGCCCTGCCCTTGATTGGAGGGGACTTTTCAGGAGCCCATCCAGAGACTGCAGGCTGGGCCTGGCCAGGTGCCTTCTGTACCACATGCTCACATTACCAGCGCCTGTGCATGGGCCCAGTGTGCACCCACTCAGCACACCAGGGCCTGGATGCATGCACCAGTGAGCGAGCGCTTTACCTGGAATCAGCAGGCTCTGCACCACCTGCTCCTTCACAGCACCAGTCTCAGAGCCAGGGGGCATCCAGAGTCAGGCTGTGTTGGGAGACTGAGGGGCTCCTGGGGGCAGCGCGCTTCTCTCAGTTCCACTTGGGGGCCTACAGCTGCAGGGCGCCTGAGGACTCACAGTGCACCCCAGGGCCTTTGCACCAGGAAGGACAGGGCAAGCAGGATGGCCCAGAAGGCTTTTAGCTTCACCTCGGTGCAGGAAAGTGGTGATACCCAGGACACAAGGACACAGGAGGTTTGGAGGAAAGCTATAGGGCTGGAGAGGGAGGATTTCATGCAGGTGAGGGAGGCTGTGATCCTGGAGCTGAGGTTGGATGCAGGCAAGAAGTTTGGCTAGATCTTGAGTGGGGGGCAGGGGAGGACTGGGTGGCTGCAGAGCACTGTGTGCAGAGAGAGGAGAGTGAGGTGCAGCAGGGAACCCAGAGTGAGGAGCAAAGGGAAGACAAGAAGGGCCTGGGGGAGGAGTTGCAGGCACAGGCTCAGTTTGTCCCATGGTCAGAGGGCCTTCTGCAGGTGGTGCCATGGCAGGCAATGTGGGCAGGGGAGGAGGTTTTCCCACATCTGCAGGTGGGGAGGCAGGAGGAGGTGGTGAGTAAAGAGCTGAGGCTGGAGGCACAGGCTCCAGGTGACCTGCAAGGGAGTGACCACCAGGAGGAGGGGCGGATGGAGGAGCAATTAATTGCAGGGGAGCAGTTTGTCCTGCAGGGGGAGGGGAAGTGCACCATGAAGGCAGTGGAACAGGTGGGAGAGGTGGAGCCTCAGTCCAAGGCCAAAGCAAAGCCAGAAGAAGAGGAGCCAGTGCATCAGGAGCAGGCCCAGTCAGGGCCCGGGGCCAAGTCACCTGGTCCCCTCTGGAGGTGCTCCTGGCCGTCCAATTGGAGATGGAGCCCGTGAATGAGCAAGCCAGCAGGGCCTTCTCTTGGCTCAGGTGCAGGACTCGGCAGAGGCTCAAGCCCTATTTCAAACAGAGAAGCCTCAATATCCGGCGCATCCCTGGGTTCTGGCTCACAGCTGTATCCTTGAGGGTAGAGGAGCAGGATCACAAGGAGCATGGGACAGTGCAGGAGAACCGTGTAAGCGGGGATGGTTCCCATAGAAAAGAACATTGAGGACAAGCTAGGGGCAGTGCGCCCCGGTCTGGCCCAGGATCCTGGAGACACCCTCTGTCTTGTACAGGAACCATAGAAGCATTACCAGGGTGTCCAGGGGCAGAGCTCCAAGGCAGAGGCACGCATACACCAGGGGCTGATGCCCACAAACAGGGCTATGTTGCACGGGCTGTTCTGGGACTAACTAATACTGCCTTACAGGCCATCTCTATGTCCAGTTCCTCAGTCAGAAGCAGGAATGTGTGATGTGTAGACTGTCAAGCCCTCAGCACAACACAGTCTGGTGGGCATCAGGGTCTGTCAGGAAACAGAGTGGTGCTGTGCCCCTTTCTGCCGTTAAAGTGGAAGGAGTGGCCTTAAGGGAAGGAGAGGCCAGGCCAGGCTGCTCTTTCTATCTGGTCCATGCCCAGCTCCCAGGGTGCAGGTTGCTTGACCCAAAGCTGTTTGTCCACCACCCAGACTTATTGCCAATGATCAGGGAGGAAGCCCCTATGACAGAAGAATTAGACACTGAAATTAAAAATGATAAGGTACAGACAACATTTTATTGTAAAGGATTTGGCTTCTGTTATTTAAGAATGACTAAAAGCAAATGGTAGGTTTGGGGGAAGCATCAAGAATTGTAGGTACCATTATGAAGTTTCAGGATTGGAGGCAAGGTTTGAATTATTCAAAGTTGTTTCATAAGTGCTGATTTAAATTACAATATACTTAAATGTTTAACTTTTACATATTGTATTGTTAAAATATTCAGAATGTATTATTTTGTTTACTGGGGTCCTGTTGGTGAGCCTAGCTAGAGGTTAATCAATGTGGCTTATTCTTTCAAAGAAATAGCTCATGTCTTTATTAATCTTTTGTGCGGTTTTTGGACTCTATGCCATTTATTTCTGCTGTTATCTTCATTATTTTCTTCCTGCTGCTCAGTTTGGGCTTTGCTTGTTGCTCTCTCTAACTTTTTAAGTTGTGCGGGTTAGATAATTTGTTAACTGTTTTTCTTGTTCTTTGAGTTAGGCCTGTAATGCTATGAAGTTCCCTCTAAGGACTATTTTCAGTGTGTCCAATAGGTTTTGGATTTTTATTTTTAATGGTCATTTATTTCCAGGATGATTTTAATTTCTTCTTTAATCTCTTCGGTAGTCCAATAATCTATCTTTGTACATAAAAGCCCAGTGACCGGAATGGCAGAATGACCAGAATGGGGGGTGGCTAAGACTTGCATTGCAGCAGCCAACCAACCTTATCTGGGCCCTAATCGGCCATATCCCTGACCAGCCTTGCCTCCCATCTGCCCCCAATGACCCATTCAGGGCATGACTGATAAGCAAACCACTCACAGCCTTTCCCCTGGTCAGCCACACCCCCTATATGCGCCTACGCCCAGATTGGAGGCATGGCCTTCTGGTTAACCACCAATGGCCACTACCCGCTGCAGGCCTGGCCCCATGTGCCCCCATCTCGGGATGCCGACCAGACTGCTTCCTTGCAGGAATTCATATCCTGGGCCTCCATTTATTTAATAAAAGACTATTTAGCCTCCAAGTATTTGAATTCTGTTATATCTTATTGTAGCTTATTAGTAATATTAGAGGCCCAGTGAACGAACTTTGTACACTTGGCAGAGTCCCTCACCCTCTGGAAGTCTGGGAGACCTCAGGGGATGTCAGAATGATGGCTTAGGCTTAATCCCAGTTGCCAAACATTCTTAGCACCTCTGTGGAGGTGGGAAAGATTCCTGCCACTGCTGCTCCACTTGCCAGTTGTCAGCAGAGGATCCAGCTGAGTGGTGCTGCCCTTGTGGGAGTTCACTGACCATCAAGGGCAGCTCTTGCATTGAGAGTTTACCCCCTGGTTGTCAGAGCACATCATAGCAATTGGTCTTATCTCTTTTTTATGACCTTTACTTTGAGATTTCTTTTTTCTTTCTTTTCTAAATTGCTTTATTCCTTAAAGTATTACAAAGGGTATTACATATGTCTCCTTTTTCTTCCCCGCCCTGACAATCCCCTGGCCTCCCCTACCCCCCAGTGTCTTATGTCAATTGGTTATGCTTATATGCATGCATACAAGTCTTTCGGGTGATCTCTTACCCTCCCCGACTGCCCCCAAACCCTCCCCGGCCTTCCTGCTGTAGTTTGACAGTCTGTTCAAAGCTGCTATGCCTCTATCTATTTTTATTCATAAGTTTATAATGGTCTTTATTATCCATAAATGAGTGAGACCATGTGATATTTTTCCTTCATTGACTGGCTTATTTCACTTAGCATAATGCCCTCCAGTTCCATCCATGCTGCTGCAAATGGCAAGAATTCCATCTTTTTTACAACAGCATAGCATTCCATCGTGTAGATGTACCACCGTTTTCTAATCCATTCATCTGCTGATGGGCACTTAGGCTGTTTCCAGATCTTAGCTATGGTGAATTGTGATGCTATGAACATAGGGGTGCTTATATCCTTTCTGGGCTCAGAGGTGTGGCAAAGTTTCCTGCACCGATCCATGGTTTTTACCTTACCAGAGGAACTCTGCCCTTCCTGGCTGCAAACTGTCTGACCACCTGAGTGTACATTGCCACTTCCGGGTGGGTGTTATTAGTTTCAGCTGCTCACTCCAATTGCTCCCGGACAAGCCCTGGGACGCGTCTGCCTATTCCATCGCCATCTTGGCTTCTTGAGATTTATTTTTTCAAATATAATTATGGCTCCCCTAGATATTTCCCCTCCTTGCCTGAAAAGTATTTTCTCTCCTTCCACTTTCAGTCCATGTGAGGCCCTTATTCTGAGGTGGGTCTCTCATAGACAGCATACATATGGGTCTTTTTTTATTATAATTTTGGCCATTATATATCTTTTGAATGGAGTGTTTAGTCTGTTTAGGTTTAAGGTTATTTTGATAGGTACTGATATTTTGCAACTTTTTTCTTTATGCCTGTGTTTCTTCTGTCTCTTCTATTCCTTCTTTTTACAACAGTCCCTTTAGCATTTCTTGCATTGATGGTTTAGTAGTGAAACACTCCCTTAGATTTTTTTTTTTCTTTGAGGACACTGAATTCCCCTATAGTTTTGAATGATTGCCTTGCTGGATAAGTATTCTTGGATTTGGTCCCTTGTTTTGCATCACTTTGTGTATTTCCTTTCATTCCCTCTGGTCTGATGTGTTTCTGTTAAAAATCATTTGATAACCTAACAGGAGAGCCTTTGTAGGTGACTCTCTGTCTCTCTCTTACAGCCTTTAAGATTCTGTTTGTGTTGTTACTGTTTGCCATTATAATTACAATGTGTCTTGGTATAGGTCTTATTGGGTTCATCTTGTTTGGGACTGTCTGTGCTTGTGTGACTTTTTCTTCCCAAGATCAGAAAGTTTTTGTGATTATTTCTTCTAATAGGTTCCCTAATCCTTGTTCCTCATCTTGTCCTTCTGACACCCTTATTATACACATGTTACTTTGTTTCATGTTGTCCCCAATCTCCGTTAGGATATCCACCTGCTTTCTATTTTTTCTCTCCAATTGCTGTTCAGATTGTGTTGTTCCAGGTGTGTTACTCTGCCGTGTCTCCTAAATCACTGGTTCAATCCTTTGCTACTTCTAGTCTACTATTGAAACCTTCCATCATATTTTTTTATTGCAGCTATTATCAATGTTTTTCATTTTTCCTTGATTCTTATGTAAGTTGTGGATTTCCCATGCATCTGGTGTATGAACTTTATGACCCTTATTCTGAATTCCTTTTCGAACATATTGTATGTCTCCATTTAATTGAGTTCCTCTTCTGGCAATTCCTCCTTTTCTGTCCTTTGGGGGTTGTTTGTTTGTCTCCCCATTTTAGCTATCATTGCAGAGTCCAGGTGCTTGAGTGCGATGGGCCAATGGCCACAGAGTGCATCGGCAATTCAATTGTACACTCTAAGACTCACAGGAGGCAGTGGCAGTGGTGGGGGGTTGGAGTCCCGGTGCCCGTGGATCTGCTGCTGCCTTAAAAAGGTCTTTGGCCAGTGTGGCTCTCAGGTAATATGTGAGGCCCATCTGGGTGGAGGTGAGGCTGAGTTCCTAGTCATAGCAACTCTCCCCTTCAAGATGGGTTGTTTTCTTAGGACCATATTTAACATCAAACAGTGTACTAACCAAAAAATACTAAAGATTGTGCAAGGAGCCGATTAAAAATAGAATGGAGAAACAAATCAGAACTATGTATACAGAGTTGCATTCATACTCGACATTGTTTTCTGTCATTTTAACTGAAGAAATAGTAAAAGTAAGAAATCTGAGAAGTGGTAGAGGAGCAATAAAGTACCTAATCATTTTTAATGAATGATTGTTTGTTTTAAAATATAGGTTATTTAAGCCGGGTGCACTGGAAAAAATGAAATAGATGTGTCAAAACATAAATGAAGTAACAGATACATCCTAAAAAGTAATCCACAGTGCACAGTCAGTATTACTCAATGGTAGAGGATAGAATCGTGAACCAACATGTCTCATCATCTATACATGGTCAGGACCCATGCCCAGGTTGCAGGCTGTTTTGCCAGTATGAGACATTTAAGGAAGCCGCTGATCAAAATATTTCTCTTTCATCTATGTTTCCATCTCTCTATCCCTCTCTCCAGATAACCAAGAATAAGCCTATTAAAAAACAAGAATAAAATGTATGTGTTTTCCCCTGGAATGTGAGACATTTTAGTTCTTATTACTAGAGGTCTTTGGAGGACTTTTAATAACCAACATATATGGTTCTGTGTTGAATACTACAATGGAATATTGTTAATAATGAAGTGTTTCATAAACTTACCATGAGAAAGACTCTATCATTTTTGAAAGAAATTCTTGGTCTGGGAGAAGAATTTGAGGTAGGTCTTGATTTTGGTTGCAATAATAATTAGTTTCAAACAGTTGCTCATTTGTTCAGGTTAAATGTTATGTAGTGTTGATATTATGTGTACTCATTTTATTCTGTGGGTGGAAAAACAATTAAAGTAGACTACACCAAGAAACGATCTTTTCAAAGTGGGGGTGGGCAGAGGGCACCAGTTCCATCAAGAAATAGAGGTGATGTGAGAAGTCTGGAAGTGGAAGAGGAGGAAGTAAGAGAAGCAAAAGGACCCTCAGGTGGAAAACAGGTAATGTTTCAAAATCTAGGGATGGTAGGAGATCTGACTTAGGTAAAAACATAATGCAATATGCAAATGAGGTATCATAGACTTGTGTACCTGAAGCCTATGTGATATATTAGCTCCTATAAATTCAATAAAGAGTGCATAAACTGTCGTTAACTCAAATGTTTTTAAAAAATTAAAAATAGGTATGAGCATGAAACCATTATTTATGTGAAAACAGTAACATTGAATGAAGAGATACACCTCAATTTCATTCATATCATTCAAAGCAAAAGAAATTTTACCATTCATTAGATTGAGAATGTATACTGATGATCAATATGATTTGTAATTGCTAAAGAGGTATAGCACTTATAATAATGAATGCAATATATAATGTGTGAAACACTCCTAATGACCTTACACGGATAGGATTTAAACCTCAAGCTAAATTCAGTCTATTTTAGCATTACTGTTTGCCTCTAGTCACTTCAACTGTTCTCTGAAGAACTCAGTTCTATTGATCTCATGTTAGAATGTTACACTTTGGGAACAGGAAGCATGTAGGTTTAAAGTGAAGATTCATACTTATTGAACTACTAAGAATTTGTTCTGAAAGTACCCTTCTTTCGTCTGAATAAAGGACATCAGTTCACCTTGGAAAATTCCCACTGAAATAAAAGTTAGTCTAACTACATAAACTTCAAGGACACACACTTCATTATTTAGAATTGGATTTGAAATACTAGTTTTGAGTATAGGAATGTGCAACCCTGTACTGTGTAAAATAATAATCTCTATTATTAATTTGATAAGACGATCTTGTACCTACGTTTGATGTAGAAAAATTTCCATTTGGAAACTACATAAGAGAAATGTCTATGGTATTAAATAGATTCACCAAGGGGTCTCTGACCCAGAAAAAGGCTACAAACCAATGATTCAGCAAGTTTATTGGTGTTTCTTTCTTTCTTTCTTTTATATGAGGTATGTGAAACATGAATAAAAATGTTGATGAGCTATTTTCAGGGAGTTGTCTTTTAATTTAACTATTTACTTATTTGACTGACTATGAAAGGAAAATATATTCATTTCAATATATCTGTAGCAGGAAAAGTTGGTTTCATATTAACCAGTTTTCCCAATTTCAAAGACTTAGTGTCCATTTGTGATAATTAGGTGTGTGACATTTCACGGGAAATTTTCTAAAGTGTTATTGCAGAGTTTGTGCAAGATGAAGGTGAATGTTCCCATTTTTCCCATGTGGGTGAGAAGAGTTTGCCAGTTCATATTTGGCCACATATGAGGATGCTCATAGTTCTTCTTTCCCATGACAAATTACAGAATTGGAAGATAAGCTTCTTTTCAATTTGAAAATGAAAATAGTGATTGTTAATTATGTATTATTCAACATGTTTTCTTTAAATACTATTAAAATAGAGTGTAGTATTCTGATCAAAGAATTATTTTATAAATGAACTGTAGGAATTATATGATAACATTCGTTAAATAACACTTTTTTGTAATGCATCATGTTTTGACTTTTTATATTTTAATTTTTAACTATGACGTTACACGTTTTAAAAGCTTTTATTGAGATGAAATTAATTTGAAGACTAGTTGAGACTGTTTTCTTGTATCTTTTAAATAACTTCTTTCACTTAGTGTATCTGGATTCTCTGCATTCAAATTCCGGTGTGTGTGTGTATGTGTGTTTTGTTTTCTTTTATTGGCACATATATATAATGCTGCTTCAGTTCTTTCTCAGTTATCCAAACTGATTTTCAATAACTCTGAGCACTGTGCTGAAGACATGTAAAGATAGAATTTTATCATTTTGGGCTAACCAGCATGCTTATGACCATCATCCTGTTTAGTAAAGATTTATACACAATAACCAGACTTGACCATTTAACAAATGTTGACCCTACTCAAGTAGAATGATGTTATTTATAACACAGAGGATGGCAGACATACAATTAATCTTCACAGCAGTGGCTCCGGCGTGGATTCCCTTCCACTGCAAAGAACTCCATCTTCAAGAAGTTGGGATCCTCCACCTACAAGACCTGCCCATTCTGTTCCAAAGCAAAGCACTACTGGGATGGGAAGTCAAGGTAAATGGTACAGCCTTTCATGGATTAGAGTAATGAGCTGTTTTAAAAGGAATGCTGTACTTTAATTTCAGGAAGCCATGTGGAAAGTGAGTAGTGGATGGGCATCTGTACTGAACACTATCTTATTGTTTCATTGTTAGGAAATAATTCTTCATCTTCTGATTAGTGAGGTAAGAAGTAGATAACACCAGAGTGAGGAATGCATTCCTTTTAATCCATGTTGATACAGTGTCCCTCTTTATTATATTTACTTTTTTAATATTTTAAGACAAATGGTTTTAGTGTCATGTTACATTCAATAAATGTTAATATTTCCAGAAAAACTATTTCAAATGTAATAATTTTACATGCAATAAGCATTAATATCCCAAGAAAAACTATTTTAAATATAATAATACTGGAGACCCAGTGTACAAATTCGTGCATGCGTGGTGTCTGGCCTGCACACCCCAATTGCCGGGTTGGTCAGGGGGCGGGGATGCAAGTGTTTGGCTGGCTGGCCCCACCCCAATTGAGTGCGGGATCAGATGGGGGAAGATGAAGGCAAGTGGAAAGGGCTGTGGGAAGCTTACTAGCTGGTGGGTCCTCGATCATTGCAGGGGGTGGGGGGGGCAGACAGAACAGTGTGGGGCTGGTTGGAGGGTGCAGCTGGGGACAACAGCTACACAGTCCCACCCCATGGTTGATCTCCTGGTCAAACTCCTGTTTAAAGGGACAATTTGTATATTAGCCTTTTATAATACAGTGTTACATGCAATAAAATTAATATGTTAAGAAAAATAATTTACATATTATATTACCAAAACAGTGCAAACCTATTTTATCACAAAAGTTGTAGGAATTATTAAATATCTGAAAATAATAGGATTCCTTCTATGGTATTCTAAAACGTATTTTTTTTTTTTTACTCTGTCTCTATTTCATTCATCTGTTCCTTTTTTTATTTTTTGAAATATTTGTTATTGATTTCAGTGAGAAAGGGAGAGGGAGAGAGAGATAGCAACATCAATGATGAGTGAGAACCATTGATCCTCTGCCATCTGCAAGCCTCACACTGGGGACCAAGCCCACAACCCAGGCATGTGTCTTTGGCCGGAATCAAACTTGGGACCCTTCAGTCTGGAGACCAATAATCTATCCACAGTGCCTAACCAGCTAGGGCTATTTTTTTCTTTATTGATTAAGGTATTACATATGTGTCATTATCCCCCATTTGTCCCCCCTACCTCCTACTCATCTCATCACCCCCACTGGTGTCTGTGTCCATTAGGCTTATATGCATGCCTATAAGTCCTTTGGTTGATCTCTCCCCCTAACCCCATCTTCCCCTATCTTCCCTGCAGCAACCTTTTGCAGAAAAGATTCAGAATCAGGAAAAGTGGATGAACTCAAATGAATACACTAGACAACAATTACAAATTTAGAAGGCATGGGGAGCCAGGTGAAGATATTTCTCTCTAGTAAAGAGGCACTCTGAAACCCAGGACCCATCAGCTTTTATTTACTTGAATACACATTTGCCCTTTAGCAAAACACACAGGCATATCGATGGTAAAGTTTGGTAAACAATAAAAGTATTATCATGGTAGGAGGTTGCTTTCAGCCATTCTGCGAACAGCAGGGTAACAAAATGCTGATTTTCAGCCATGCTGAATATCAAAGTCTATTCTCCTTCTGTGGGACTTCTCGCATTGATATGTTCACTACTGTTGGTCTTTGCTCCAACATTTCCCCCTTTTTTGCTTTCTTAATTAATTTAGAAAGGTGTATGCCATTAGCTGGGCTCAGATCTTTTAGGACTTCATTCTGCATCTTCATACTGGAAGCAAACATAGAAGAACAAGAAAGAAAAACACTAGTGGTTATTCTAAAAAGGAAATATAGGGAGGTTCGACGACAAGGATTGAGTTCTTTCATGTCCTTCTAAATATTATTGTCAGGTATTTAAGGATTCGTTCATAGTAGGTTTCGTTTGGGGCCATTAGATTTTTATGGATCCCTTTCCCAGTCACAGTTAGCTTGTGACATGACAGCAATGATGTTCGAGTTCTGGATGGTGGACAAATGGTGAGAAATGACAATGCAGGTCTGACCTTTCTTGGCTTTGTCATGGGCAACCTGTACCAATGCACAGCTGATGAGTGCTAGCATGGCAAGCCGTCTTCACCATCCCCCATCTCTGGATGTTTCTCCTCTGACTCCTCAGCATTTTGCTTGGGGCGACTGCTATCTGTGGTTGCAGTAGTCTGGTCAGTTCCTCTCTCAGATTCATGTTGCAGGAATTGGAGGATTTTTCTGGAAATACTCAAGTATATCCTCAACCAAAGGTTAATAAAGGGACCCTTCTATAAACCAGACTCGGTATCTTTCCATTTAAGCAGAACATTTTCCTTTAGCTTACTCTTTCACTAGTGTCTTTCCATGGATGTCTTGCCATCAGCATTACAAGGGAAAAATTTAAAGTAATTAAGGCTTTGTGTAGTCTACTTATAGGAGATTTCACTATTCCCCCAATTTCGTTTTTCAAGTTGGGATTTAGAGGCCCTTGTAGCAGATATAGCATGCAAGGGGGACATTTCTTGATAATCTGTTTTGTCTGCTGCACAATATTTTGGCAGACTAATGTAAAAGTTGATGAGATTCCCCTGACCTGTTTCCTTAAAATAACTAATTGATATGCGTATTCATTTCCTTTTGTTAAAGGACCAGGACTTGTTCAAATAGTATAGATAGGCGTCGGTCACAGCCATTTAAATTGAGTAGTTGCAGTTCTGTTTACCAGGCTGGCAGCATAGGCAGATCAGAGATAATATGAAGAGGCTTTTGGAAATCCTGCAAGTCAGCCTTGATCGTTTCTAATTTGATTCTTTGCACAGAAGTATGACTGGTCTGAATGACTTGGTCTGATTCACTGCATTATAAGCAGCTTTACCATGAGATGGACTATCAGTAAAAACAGTGACTGCTCCAGGAATATATTTTGGCCTATTACAACTAAGTTCCCCTGAATATTCTTTTATTTTCATTTGCTAATTTAAATCAGTCTAAAATAAGGCTTATTTCCTAACTTCCTGTGTCATTGGGTGGGGACAGTAAATGACACTAATAGGGTTTCTGCTAGCAGTCTTTGAGTATATTGAAATAAGCTTTCTTTAAGGAGGCAAAATGCAAATTGTTTACTTTTCTTTTTGAGGCCTAATACATTTATTTTTAATTACAGTTTTCTAGATATTTGAAGGGAATCTCCTTCTGTTTTTTCTTCCAGAGTAATTTCTAGGCCACAATTAGGGAGTTTCTTTTAAAAGCTTTTTTTCTTTCTGTTAAATAGAGCTACAAACTTGGTTCCTTTTCAGAAATACCTATCAGAGAGAGGTATGCTGGCCAATAGCGCAATGCATACAGACTAAGTAAAAGTAACTCTTTTTTTATGTTTTCTTATTAATGGTGCGATTTAATGTTTGAATACTAACTTTTGGTTTCCCTTGTAAATAGTCGCAGAAGAGATTTTTAAATTTCTCCTTTTTATTAAGCTTAAAATTTACTTTTGAACAGCATTCTTTTGGCTATTGCTCATTTGCATAGGTACAGAAATTTTACTCTGGACTGTGTTAGAACCAATTGCTAATAAAATATCTGCTTCTCATATAACTGAGTTTATATAAGACCTTGATTATATTGTAAAAAGCTAATTTATTAAGTGACTAAAGCATGCATCTTTATTGAGGAAGCAAAGTAAGTAAACTTATACATTTGACCTATGAAGTCCAGATGTTGCACTACCCACTGGCCTATCTAAAGATCAGGCTGTCAGGGCACCCATCTTAAAATTCTGCTGCTGAATAATCCGATGTTGCTAAAGAAGTATTCAGCAACTTTGTCCTGCCCTCCCTTAGAGGGTGACACTTTTATAACATTTAAAATACGTGTATTTTAAGAGAACACAATTATTAATTTTTATTTGATGAAGCTTCAAGTGATTTCAAGTATATTAGATCGGCATAATTTGGTTTGAAAATATTTCTTTTCCTAAAATATTTATTTTAAGAAGAGTAAACCCTTGAATTATTCCAGGGCACTTGAAAAGTTTCAAAGCTATCTCTTGGTTAAAGTCTTGAAATTTAACATGGAAAGACTATCACAAATATGTGTAACCCAAATATTACATTATACATTTGTTGTAATTATTCTAAAATAGATGAATTAAATTTAAACTCGTTTTTATATTAAAAATTTGGTTCAGACCAGAGAATTATTCCTCTTTTTTAATCAATCCAATTACATTTTATACCCTAGGATGAAATTTTACCACACATAGTACACATAATTACTACAATATATGTTGTGCTACTAAATTTTTCCAGATAAATCACAAGAATTATTTTTCTTGATAATGAATTTCTAAACTTTATGCATTGTATCATTATAAGCATTTAATTTCTCCCAATTTAATTTGAACTTTTATCTCTTGGAAGCCTTAAATTTTAGGTGGTAAGTTAAATACTTAGCATTTCTTAGATTAGTAATACCTTCACATTTTTAAGGATATGTTTCCAATAAAATTAACAAAGACTTATTTAATTAATAGATTCAAATCTGTCCTTTATTTTTTCATTCGAGTCAAACTCAAATTAATATTTCAGTATTTTGTTCTTTCAAAACAGAGATTTAATAAGTTTTATTCCTTAATGTAAATAACACAGATTTTTAAGTTACCAAAACTTTACAAATGTATGTTTAGACATATGAGGTTGCTAAAGAAGTAGGGGGAGAAGGGAAGAAGGCCTGTAGGCATTTGAATTTTAAAACCACCACATTTTTCCTTCAGAGATAAGATATAAGGTTGCTCTGCCAGGTTCTCTGCTTTTACAGGGGGAATATCCACTGGCCCTTTCCTCCAACACAGAGTGCAGTCAGCCTCTCCTCAGTGACTGCACCGTCACCATCAATATATTTATTTATAATTATTACTGAAAAGCTTTGCCACAAAGCCTTCATTTTAGGTATATCTATCTATTTAACTTTTAACAATTTTGAGATTCCAAAGCCAGTCATCACCATCTAAGGTGCTTTACTTGGGCAAATTTTGCAGCAGAGAAAACTTACTGGCTTTCATTGGCTTTAATGTTAACCTTGGAATATGGTCCATTATTATTTCAGAACTGCCCCTTATTATGGAAACACTAATCTTATTGCCTAAAAGCAGCCTGTCTATTTTCCTTGTGTCATTTCACCATCTTAATAAGAAAAACAGTCTTGGGTTTGTACTATAGCATCTGTGAAGAGATGGGGGTCAGTCCAAGAGGCCACACAAAATCGGGTGGGGTGCGACTTCTCTTAAGCTAGCGTTTTTCTCTTCACTGGTACAGAAATCCTAGAGATATCCCTTAAATTGTGAGGAATGTCTCATCTATCCAAATTTCAAATAACGATCTGGGAAATAAAATGAGACTTTTAATAACACTCTCGAGAGTGGGCATACATTTTACAGGATCACCAAAAGACTAGTAATTAATGGGTTGGGAGGTGTTTTAGATATTAATAATGGCCTGTCCATCTACTCTTTCTTTTCTTATTAAATTAAATTGAAGGCATGCTTAATAGACTAACAATAAACAACCAAGACAGATTGATAATAATCAACAGACAAGTGCCCGTAACATAGAGACAAGGCTTAATAAATCAGAGTAGTTTTCATAAATCTTATCCTATTCTGCTCTTCATGGCACTGGCTGTCCTCTAAAGTTATTTTAGCTAAAATCTGCCTGTCCCAAGGTGTCATATGGTAATTTTCAGACAAAGCATTAAAGGGTCCTTTTGTAAAATGACTGTTAGCCCCGTTTTCTCTAGCTGCTGAGCCTTTCCACACTAGAGGTGGAGGACCCAGGGCTTAGGTATTACAGACTTTTGATCCCCAATACGAATTAGGCATAATGCAGTGCAGACAAGAGCCCACATAGTTCAAGATGACAATGTTACTTTTTTTTCCTTGAGCCTGATTTAAGAGAGTACCTTTTGATATTTTAATTTCCTTAACCTTGAGCGTACAAGCTATATGTTTACAATTTTTTTTTTTTTGCCATATACTCAAACTTTCCTCATTGTAGCCTGGCAGAAATGAAAGATTTTCCACCCACTTTATGTCACAATTTCCAAAGCTGGCATGGGCTTTGTGCACAGAGAATTTTCCCCACCTTTTCAGTGCACTTCCCAGCTTTCTGGTGAAATGTCTTTATTTTTCACTCTGGTGCAATTTCTTCTCCAGATGCCCCACATTGGGTGCCAGAATGTTGTAACCTTTTGCAGCAAGGATTCAGGATCAGGTAAAGGAGCTGCACACAAATGAATACACTATACAACAAATATAAATTTAGAAGAAATGGGGGAGCCAGGCAGAAACCTTTCTTTCTAGTGGAGAAGCTCTCTGAAACCCAGCACCCATCAGCTTTTATTGACTTGGCTTTAGGTTTCTCATATATGCCCTTAAGCAAAGCAAACAGGCATATCAGCAGTCAAGTTTGCTAAACATTAAAAGGGTTATCAGGTTAGGAGATTACCTTCAGCCATTTTGCCAACAGCAGGGTAATATAATGCTGATGTTCAGCCCTGCTGAATATCAAAGTTCATTAGCCCTCTATGGGAGATATATATACATATACGTATACGTATACGTATACGTATGCATATGCATATGTATATACACAGAGATATATGTATGTAGGTATATGTGTGTGTGTATATATATATATATATATATATATATATATATATACTAGAGGCTCAGTGCACAAAAATTTGTTCACTGGTGGGGGGATGTCCCTCAGCCCCACTTGTGCCCTCTCACAATCTGGGACCCCTCGGGAGATAATGACCTTCTGGCTTAGGCCTGCTCCGGTGTGGCAGAGGGCAGGCCCAATCTCTAGGTGCAACCCCTGGTGGGGCTTAGAGCAGGGCCGATTGGGAGTTGGGGCTCCGCCCACTGTCATGCACAGAGCAGGGCGGATCGGGAGGTTGCGATGCCACCCCCAGTCATGCTCAGGGTAAGGCCGATTGGGGGGTTGGGGTGCCACCCCCTGTTACACTCAAGGCAGGGACGATGGGGAGGTTGCAGCACCACCTGCTGTCATGAACAGGGCAGGGCCCATCAAGGGGGTTGGGGTTCTGTACCCTGTCACACACAGAGCAGGGCCAATCAGGGTGTTTGGGAGCTCCCCCCTGTCACGCACAGAGTAGGGCCTATAGAGGAGTTGGGGCACTGCCCCCTGTCACACACAGAGCAGGGCAGATCAGGGGGTTGGGGTGCCTACCCCTGTCACACTTAGGGCAGGGCCGAGGAGGTGGTTGTGGCTCCACCCTGTCACACACAGAGCAGGGCCCATGGCGGGGTTGGGGTGCCTCACCCTGTCACACACAGAGCCACAGGGTGATCAGGGGGTTTGGGCACTGCCCCCTGTCATGCTGCTCCAGGGGCCAGGAGGCCTCGCGGCTCCGCTGATCAGAGTGCTGGGAGGCGTCGCAGCTCCGCTTGACACAGGAGCAGTGAGACCTCGCTGCTCCTCTGATCCCATTGCTGGGAGGCCTCACGGCTCCCCTTGACAAGGGGCAGTTAGGCCTCACTGCTCCACTGATCCCGGTGCTGGCAGGCTCCACTGATCCCGGCTTCAGGAGGCCCCACGGCTCTGCTCTTCCCGGTGTTGGGAGGCATATTACCCTCTTACTATGCAGGATAGAGGCCTGGGGCACAGGTGGGGGCCGGCTGGATTGCCCTGAATGGTGTCCTGGATCAGGGTGGGGTTCCCGCTTGGGTGCCTGGCGGGCCTGGATGAGGGGATGATAGCTGTTTGCAGCTGGTCACACCCCCTTCAGGGTCAGGTTCCCCACTGGGGTTCCTGCCCAGTCTGGGTGAGGGGCTGAGGGCCGTTTCAGGCTGGCGGGAGACTGAAGCTCCCAACCTCTCCTTTTTTTCTTTTTTTATTTTGGGATTTGTTTACCTTCTATGGCTGTCACTGGAACTGAGAGCCAACTTCAGTTCTGAGGCTTGGCTACAGCGCTGAGGCCTCGGCTGCTGAAAGCAGGTATCTGGATTTGTTTGGGTTCTATTATAGAAACTCTGTTGCAACTCCAGCTCTGCCGGCTGGCTGAAAGCATGGGGTTTGTTTAGTGTCTATAATTGCAACATAGCTGCTTAGAGTGCAAGCTCACAGCCCAGCAGTGACAGGTGGGGAAACTTGGCTTCTTCCTTCACTGGAGCAAGCTAGCCTCCTGTTCCCTTCAGCTGCCTGGCTACCGGCCACCATCTTGGTTGACAGTTAATTTGAATATTGCCCTGATGAGCCAATGGGAAGCATGCCAGAGGTACCGTTAATTACCATGTTTGTCTGTTATTGGAAAGGATATATATATATATATATATATATATATATATATATATATATTAACTACTGTTGGTCTTTGCCTTACTCTGAGGTTTGACAGTCTGATCGATGATTCTTTGTGTCTGGATGTCTTGTTGCTCATCAGTTAATGTTCATTATATTCCACAAGTGAGTGAGAAAATGTGATATTTATCTTTCTGTGACTGGCTTATTTTGCTTAGCATAATGTTCTCCAAGGCCATCTGTGCTGTTGCAAATTATAAGAGTACAATCTTTGTTACAGCAGTAGAGTTTTCCATTGCATAGGTGTTCCACAGTTTTTTAATCCGTTCCTCTGCTAATGGGCACTGAGGCTGTTTCCAAATCTTAGCTATTGTAAATTGGGCTGGTATGAACATACAGTTGCATATATCTGTCCTGATTAATGTTACTCATTTCTTGGGATATATATATACCTAGAAGAGAGGGTACTTAATCAAATGGGAGCTCCATTTTCAATTTTTTGAGAAAAATCTATACTGTTTTCCACAATGGTTGCAGCAGTCGGCATTCCCACCAGCAGTGCACAAAGTTTGCTTTTTCTCTGCATCCTCTTCAGCACTTGTAGTTTTTTATTTTTTATTTTTTTCTGACAGCTATTCTGACAGGTGTAGATTGGTACTTCTCTCGTTTTGATTTGCATCTCTTGGACTGTTAGTGCCTTTGAGCATTTTTTCCTATGTCTCTTGGCCTTATGTAGGTCCCCTTTCAAAAAGTGTCCATTTAAGTCCTTTGCCCATGTTTTCATTGGATTGTTTATCTTCCTATTGTTAATTTGTGTGAGTTCCCTGTAAACTTTGAAATTCCACACTTATCTGAGGTACCATTGGCAAATATGTTCTCCTATGCAGTGGGCTTTCTTGTTGTTTTGTTCAGGATTTAGATTGCTGTGCAGAAGATTTTTATTTTGATGTAGTCCATTTGATTATTTTCCCCTTTGTGTGCATTGCCATCGGAACTGTGTCAGTAAAGATATGCTAAGACATATGTCTGATATTTTGCTGCCTATGCAGTCTGCTAAGTTTTTTTTTTTTTTTTATTGATTCCCAACTAACGTTCAAGTCCTTTATCCACTTTGAGTTTATTTTTGTGTATGGTGTAAGTTGGTGGTCTAGTTTCATTTTCTTGCATGTTTCTGTCTGATTTTCATCATTTATTGAAGACTCTGTCTTGAATCCATTGTATGCTCTCGCCTCCTTTGTAAATTAATAATAGAGCATAATGACTTCGGTCCACTTCTTGGTTCTCTGTTCTGTTTCAGTGGTGTATATGTCTTTACTAGTGCGTGTAGCAGGCAGTTTTGAGAATGGTGGCTTTATAATGTAGCTTAATATCTGGTATTGTGAGCCTTCCATATTTTTTTTTGTTCCCTGGATTGCTGAGGCTATTTATACTCCATAGGAATTCTTGGAGAGTTTGTTCTTTGTGAATTATTCTGTTGGTATATTAATGGAGATTACATTGAATCTCTAAATAGCTTTGGGTAGTATGGACATGTTAATGATGTTAGTTCTCCCAACGGATCAACACAGTTTATTAGTCCATTGGTTGATATCTTTATCTCCTTTTCAATGTTCCTTTGTTTTCCAAGTGCTGTTCTTTTACTTCCTTCATTGAGATTTTTCCTTAATTCTTTTACTGCAATGGTAAGTGGGATTCTTTTCTTAGTTTCCCTTTTTGTGAGTTCATTCTTGGTGTATAAAAAGACATATATTTTTGGGTGTTAATTTTGTATCCTGATACATGACCAAATTCATTTATCCTGTGCTTTTCCGGTTGGGATGATTTTTATTTCTTCATGAACACTATGGTAGCACTTCCTGTCCTATGTCAAACAGGAATGGTCAAAATTGGCATCACTGTCTTGTTCCTGTTCTTTTACAGGAAATGGTTTTAGTTTTTGCCCATTCAGTATGATGATGGCTGTGGGTTTCTCATATGTGGCCTTTATCATGTTGAGGTATGCTACCTCTATTACCACGTTGCTGAGAGTTTTTATCACAATTGGGTGTTGGGTTTTTTCCAATTCTTTTTCTGCGTCTATCGATATGATCATGTGATCTTTATCTCTCAGTTTGTTTATGAGTTGTATCATGTTTATTGATTTGCGAATATCATACCAGCCTTGCATCCCTGGAATATATCCCACTTGATCATGGCATTTGGTCCTTTTAATATAATTCTGGATGCGATTTGCTAATACTTGGTTGAGGATTTTAGTATCTGTCATCATCAGCTATATCGGCATGTAATTCTCTTTCTTTGTAGTGTCTTTACCTTGTTTTGGAATTAGAATAATGCTGCCCTCATATAAAGAATTTGGAAGTATTCTTTCCTCTTTGATTTTCTGAAATAATTTTAGGAGTATAGATTGTAGTTTTCTGAATGGTTGGTAGAACTCCCCTGTGAAGCTGTCTGGACCTGAGCTTTTGTTGATTGGAAGTTCTTTGATTACTGCTTCTATTTCAGCAGTTGTTATGAGCCTATTCAGGTTTCTTAATTCTTTCTGAATCACTTTTGGTAGATGTCATTTTTTACTGACTTCATCTATTTCATCCACATTGTCCAGCATTTTGGCAAGTAGCTGTTTATAGTATTTTCTTACAATCCTTTGAATTTCTGTGGTGCCAGTGCTTACTCCTCCACTATGGTTTCTGATTTTACTTATTGGAATCATGTCTGTTTGTTTCTTAATGAGTCTGGCAAATGGTTTATCAATTTTGTTTATCCGTTCATGGAACGAGCTTTTGGTTTCATTGAATTTTTTGTCTATGTTATTTTTTCTGCTGTAATCTTTATTTTTTCCATCCTTCTACTTACTCTGGGCTCTGGTTGTTGGTCTCTTTCTAATTCTTAAGTTATAGGGATAAATAGTTTATTGCTGATTTTTGTTATTTTCTGAGATATGTCTATAGTGCTATGAACTTCCCTCTCAGGACTGCTTTTGCTATTTCCCAGAGATTCTGTGTTGTTATTTGTTCATTTTCCTTTTTTTCCAAAAAGTCTTTGATATTTTCTTGATCTCATTGTAACAAATTCATTGTTTAATAACATGCTATTTAGCCTCTAAGTGCTTTAATGTTTTTGGGTATTTTTACTCTAGTTGATTTCTCATTTCATTCCACTGTGATCCAAGAAGATGCTTGATAGGATTTAAATCTCCTTGAACGTGTAGGGACTTGTTATGTGTCCTATCATGAGGTCTATCTTTGGGAATTATCCATGTGCACTTGAGAAGAATGTATATTCTGCTCTGTTGGGGTGAAACGTTCCAAAATGTCTATTAAATCCATCCGATGCAGTGTGTTCTTTAGAGTCTCTGTATCATTATTTTGTCACATGGAAGACCTCTCCAGTGAAGTCAGAGGAGTGATAAAAGTCTACTACTATGACTGTCCTGTTTTCAGGCTCTCCATAAAAGATCTCTAGAAGTTTTATTGTTTATTTTTTGTTTGCTCATTTGATTGTGTATATATATATATATATATATATATATATATATATATATATATATATACCTGACTGACACCAGTCTGAACCCTCTTAGCCAATAGTTAAGAAATAAAGGCAACCAAGATTCTTCCACCCTAAGCTGCCTTTTGGGATATTGATTTTCAGCTGTTTATTTAGAAGCCAAGAATCAGAGAGAACCTTTGGGCAACCCCTACCTGCTCCTGCCCAAAAGATTCAGAGAGAGAGACCCTCTTCAGAAGGTTGTTGCCTTTGCCTGATTGGAGTGAAACATGGTAAACAAGAGGGCTTCAGCAGATGTCTATTAGCAAGGTACCCCTCCTCCCCTGTGATACCATCAATCAGGAGTGTGGGAGCGGTTCACAGACATTGTTGGTCCCAGGAGGCAGGGTTATAAATTCCAGTGGCTGCTGTGTCCAGTGCTGGAATTGGTGGCAGTTCAGCTTGCACAGCACACCTCATGAGCCCACAACTGGACAGGGCAGAGGCTGGGTCCAGCCTGGCTGGGCCCAGGGCCTGGAGAAGAGGGGGAAATGCAGAGAGGGATGATTCAGGTGAACCTGGAGGGGAGGGAGAGGCGTCAGTGCTGGTACCCAAGAACTGTCCTTGGGAAAGTTCACGTGTGTCCTGAGTAGAGAGAGGGGAGTAGAGCCCAGCCATGGGGAAGCCCCTCAGGCCTCTGCCCTCTGACACTCTGACACTTGAAAGGACACTGACCACTGACTCTTTCATCCCCTCCCCAACCAGGTTCGCAGGTGAGGAGGGATATCCATGCAAATTGTTCCTGCAGTCTGAGGATTCTAAGTATTTTGTTCCAAGCTTGAGGTTTAGCAACCAGGGGAGCAAACAGTGGACAACCTGTACAAGTAGGATTGGACCAGGACCGGTAGGGCAGCCTACATCGCCATCCCAAGAAGTTGCTTTGAGGCTGGGCCAAGGCCCTGGAGCTATGAGAGCCCTGTATCTCAGTGAGCAGCTGGCCTTCAGCTGAGTGTTCCTCTCCACACACCCAACCTCTCCCCCAACAGTTACTCACATGGGAAGGGTTCTATCCTCTTCAAGTCCAGTCTCTGGGAGGCCCGAATCTGGGAGAAGGGATGCCGCCCAGGGATGAAGGTTCCTACCTTTCCCACTGGGCTCCTCGAGAGCTACGCCAAAAGAATTTTCAAAAGGTGTGGTTCACACAAATCGGGCCACACACTGTGGCGAATGCACTCTGGTCACCCTGAATTCTCTCCAAGAACTTTCACAACATCTATTCCTGCAGAGAACTGGACGTCCAGAGGCCATTGCAGGTGCCTCTAAGGACATCAGGAGCCTGTTGTACAGTGGGTGTCATGGAAGCACAAATCAGCCACAAATTCCTTCTTGATTTTCCCTCCCTGCTTTGGACCCATGTTTAATCTTCCTCATCTTAGTATCTTCACCTGAAAACAACTGACAGCATTAAAGTTCAAAATGTCCTGGCAGGAGTCTGGCTACAAAATCAAAAGGCTAAATATTCCTTAGTCAAAAAGGGCTGTATGTTTTATCCACATCCACATCAAGCATGCTTAGTTTGAGAATGCAGCTTCTTTCCCCCTTAGGCTTACTGTAGGTGATTGTAGACAAAAGTATGTACCCCTTTCACCTCATCTCTATTTCATCCCCTCACAGGACAGGCTAGACTCAGCCTTTCTCAGCTGTGCAGGAGTGTGTGTGCGCACACACACACACACACACACACACACACACAGACAGCAGCTCCTTCAAAAGCATCCGGCTTCCCTCTCTTCCATCACTGAAGGGTTTTTAAGTCACAATGGTGATCATTATAATGCAGTGCTGGTTGACTGACACTTTTAATCTTTCTAAAATGAAAATAGCTCTTCACCACTAGTCCAGGAGAGGCAATTGTGATAGAGAAACTTGTAAAAACTACAGGAAGATATTTTACGATAACTAGCATTATCACTTTTAGTGGCCATGTGGACTGCTTTACGAGGTTCATAAATAGGAATTGCTGATTTCCCAGGAGAGTGGGGCCCGGGAACTTTCAGTCTCTCTTCCTTATGCAGGCTTACTGTCACCTAGGAACATGGTGAACATTGTGAGGCAATGGGTGAGGCAATGAAATAAATGAATGTTACATTCACATTTAATTTTACAAGAATAGGGTTGCATTATGTAATCAGTCAGGTGGCCTGCATTTTGCTTTTCATATAACAGACCTCTTCTTTTTAGTGCATCAAGCTCTGCAATGCTGACAAGCAACCGGATCATCATGAACATAAGGGTGGACAAACTTCAAATAGATTCCCTTTGAATTTCGCCTTCCACGATGCATCCATTGCCCTCTGTGTCACTCTATCAACCTCCCCTGTGCCCCAGTGTCTCTTGCATTCTCAAATTGGCCAAGCACTTTACTCTCTCAGAAATTGTGCAGTCTGTCCTCAAGCCCTGAACAGGATCCTTCCAAGCCCCTGATGGCCCCTCCTTGTACAACCCTCAGGCAGGAGTCTCCTGCCTCTGTAACTTTCCATACCAGCACCTTCGTTTTCATGGCAGAATTAGTTACAAAGAGCCATTTGTAGACAATGGTCTTGTTGGGTTTAGCTGTGTGTGTGTGTGTGTCTGTGTGTGTGTGTCTGTGTGTGTGTGTTTTATTTTCATCCTAAACTCTGTGAGGAGAGACTGTGTGTAGCTCAGAGCATGATATTAGCAGCCACCCCAGGACTAATAGTTGCCAAATGCATCTAGGAGAGAGGTGCGAGTGCTAGGCTGAATCTCTAGTTCCCAGGTGAAATAGTGGAGTTGTTTCTGTTTCTGTTTTTTATCTGCTCTGCTCTAGGTGACAATCCCAGATCCACTGGGGCTGCGAGCAGTCGCCTCATTTGTCCTCATTCCTCCATCTATGTAGCTGGAAACCTTAACCTCTGCTAGTTCATAGGCATGGGGAATGTCTGGAGGAATGGCAGGGTAGGGATACACAAGAAGCAAGCCTCAAGACCCTGCTGTTACGCTCCGCCCCCACAACCTCCCCACAGCCTATGGTGAAGAGATGCAGGGTCACCTGCATGACAGGGACACAGTGTCCTCTGCCCATGCTCTCTCTCAGAAAAGGTCTCAGAGTTTGCAGAGTCTGAATATTCCCCAAGTCTGAGTGAGGAAAAGCAAGGCAGCACAAAGTGTCTGAAACTGCCTGTCACTACTAGAGCCAAGTTAAGCAGAGACAGGGTTGAACCATACACGGAGTGTTTATCCAAGGATGCGGTCAGTATGGGGAGAGCAGTTGCTCACCCTGGAAATTCAGCTCTCAGCCTCTTGGTAGAGAAGATAGCTACCTGTAGCTGCCAGCTGCAAGTGTCACATGCAAAGGGGAGGGGAGGGCCTGCTGTCTGCCCTTCAGGAGCTCAAAGGCTGACCACAAGATGGCTAATCTTCTAGGACTTTAGGAACAGCTCAGCCCCTTCCTGGGATGAGATTGGAATGGTTAGCCTTCCTGAGAAAGACCCCAGGGGGGGTTCAGGATGTGGGCACAGCTGCCAAATCAAAGCCTGTCCTGTGCCTGGTCTCTTCGCAAAATGCAGTTCTTTTCTGAGTAATGGGCCATGGAGGCAGCCTATGTTTTCAGTAGAGCCTGTTTCATCCTCCAGTGTCCCAGGGCCTCGTATTTAGGGTTTGTAAGTAATGATTAAACAACTGCGGCTCTATTCTTATTACAAGCCCTTCCTCACTAAGAAAAGCTGATTTCCAAGGACACCCAGGAGATGCCTCAGGCCAGCTTGGATGACAGGGCTGGGCCTCAGCTTTGCTCGTCCCCTCTCCCTCTCTCCTCACAAGCCTGACTTTTGTCTCCTAAAGAGACTATGGAAAAGCAGGCAGCAAAACCTGTCAGACTGAGCATGCCAGGCCCCCTGTGTGCCCTGGAGGCGCCACCTGAGAGGAGAGCCCTGGGTTAAGGTTCAGCTAAGGGGCAGCTCTGCCAGAGCCTGAGCACCAGGCTGTGGCTGGTGCCTCCCCACCTCCCCTCAGCTTTGTTGGCCTGCTCCTCCTCAGGAGCCTCCTGCCCACTCTTCTGCTTTCAGGCCCAGGTGTGACTTTGCCAAAGGGATTTGTTGGTGAGAGGAGAACCCTTTCCTGAGGGGGCAGGAAGGCAGGGAGGCTGCCATCACCTGAAGGCTTAGGGGAGGTGAGCAGAGCAAAGGCTGGATTCCAGGCTTGTCAAAGAGCTCTGGTGACCCATACCCCAGGGGTAGACTGAGGAGGGCACCTGTGGAGAGAGACAATGTAATTGCATCTGGCCAGCTCTCCTCTGCCCCGGGGGTTACTAAAATGTCCCCATCCAGACAGTAGGGACAGTGGGCTAGCCCAGGGCAGGGCGCTCTTTTCTAGACAGAGGGCTGCGGTGGGGTGGGAGTGGGGCGCCAAGCCTGGCCCAGGGAAAGAGGTAGGTAAGTGGCAGCCACAACCACAGAGGGAAAGGGGTCCCCAGAAACATAGACCAGGGGTGGCGAGTGGGAGGTAAGCTGGGGGTCGCGGCCTCCTGTTTCTCCCTCCACATCCACAGCCGCCCCCACCATCATGCCTGGAAGCACAGGGTTCCCCCTGACAGTCCCCCACCCTCTGCCACCCCTTGCAGCCTGGTGGGAGTGGCACAGGCGCCCCTGTCCCCACCTTCTCCAGGCCTGTTAAAACACGCCCCCCCGCCTCCTGCTCCAGATCTTGGTTCGCTCTGGATCTCATGATCTCGCGAGATTCGTCCCCAATGGAAACAGGGCGCAGCCCCAGGAAGCTAGCCAGGTGCTGGCCCCCACCTCTTCCTTCCCGCCAGCCTCCCTGCTGAGCAGGAGTCCATGTAGTGAGGAGCTTGGCCTGTGGTAAAGGTAAGAGCACACTCTGGGTTCTTGCTGTCTGCGGGGGTGAACTTGCTGTCTCTTGGGGTGAACTTGCTCTAGTCACTGGCAACCCGCAACCCCTCCCCCGCAGGCTCTTTCTATCTGAAAATGAGTTCCCACCTGGTTGGAGTGAAGGCCTGAGGTCCAAACCCCGCCCGCTGCGCCAGAGTGGGAGCTCGCTGAGGGGACTTACACGCAACAATTCATGGAACTCTGGCGTCGGCCTTTATTGTGTGACCTCAGCTGGCCGAGTTTGCAGTTGACCAAGGGCGTCCCCACAGCCCTCGGCGCCAACTCCCCCGGGATCTGGCTCCTCAAGTCTGTGGGCTCTCAGGCCAGCCCAGCCCTGCTCAGGGCGTGGGGGACAGAGAGGGGGCAGAAAAGTGGCTGCTGGACAGTGGGCAGTGTCCAGGAGGGAAAGGTTGCTTTCCACAGAGCACCAGGCCTGTCACTCGTCATTGTCCTCTGGTTCAGCTGGTGAGAAAGCAGTGGTCAGGCTGGGAGATAAGAGGTGATTCCCACTGAGAGCAGCAGAGCCCTCTCCTGGTGTGAGTGTGCGTGTGCCTGAGTGTGCGTGAGTGTGAGTGTGTGAATTCTCACCTGATTCTATGTTCCTGGGTTCCTTTTCTTTCTTTCATATTACTGACTAAGGTATTACATATGTGTTCTTATCCCCCACTGCCCCCACACCCCAACCCCCACCCCGGAAGCATGCCCTCACGCTCACCCCCTGGTGTCTGCGTCCATTGGCTAGGCTTATAGGCATGCATACAAGTCCTTTGGTTGATCTCTCCCCCTTAAGCCCACCCTCCCCTACCTTCCCTCTGAGGGTGTTGGTCTGATCTATGCTTCTCTCTCTCTGGATCTGTGTTTTTTTTTTAATTAAATTTTTATTAGAATATCTAAATTGAGGGCTGAGGCTTTTTAAATTGTTTTGTTAGCTATATTTCTTTTTTTTATTGCTTAAAGTAATACATAAGTTATTACATATGTGTCCATTTTTCCCCGCCCCGCCCTAGACAGTCCCCTAGCCTCCCCTATCCCCCAGTGTCTTCTGTCCATTGGTTATGCTTATACGCATGCATACAAGTCCTTTGGTTGACCTCTCACCCCCCTACCTCCTGTCCCCCACCCCTCCCCGGCCTTCCCGCTGCAGTTTGACAATCTGTCTGAGGCAGCACTGCCTCTGTATCCATTATTGTTCAAAAGTTTATAATGGTCTCTATTATCCATGAATGAGTGAGATCATGTGGTATTTTTCCTTCATTGACTGGCTTATTTCACTTAGCATAATGCTCTCCAGTTCCATCCATGCCTTTGCAAATGGTAGGAGTTCCTTCCTTTTTAGAGCAGCATAGTTTTCCATCGTGTAGATGTACCACAGTTTTCTAATCCATTCATCTGCTGATGGGCACCTAGGCTGTTTCCAGATCTTAGCTATGGTGAATTGTGCTGCTATGAACATAGTGGTGCATATATCCTTTCTGATTGGTGTTTCTGGTTTCTTGGGATATATTGCTAAAAGAGGGATCACAGGGTCAAATGGGAGTTCCATTTTCAGATTTTTGAGGAAACTCCATACTGTCTTCCATAGTGGCTGCACCAGTCTGCATTCCCACCAGCAGTGCACAAGTGTTCCTTTCTCTCCACATCCTCTCCAGCACCTGTTGTTTGTTGATTTGTTGATGACAGCCAGTCTGACAGGTGTGAGATGGTACCTCATTGTTATTTTGATTTCCATCTCTCAGATGATTAGTGACTTTGAGCATGTTTTCATATGTCTCTTGGCTTTCTGAATATCCTCTTGTGAAAGGTGTCTATTTAGATCCTTTGCCCATTTTTTGATTGGGTTGTTTATCTTCCTTTTGTTAAGTTGTATGAGTTCCCTATAAATTTTTGAGATTAGTCCCTTATCAGATATGATGTTGGTAAATATGTTTTTCCATGCAGTGTGCTTTCTTGTTGTTTTGTTGATGGTCTCTTTTGCTGTGCAGAAGCTTTTTATTTTGATCTAGTCCCATTTGTTCATTTTCTCTTTAGTTTCAAGTGCCCTAGGAGCTGTATCAGTGAAGAAATTGCTTCGACATATGTCTGAGATTTTGTTGCCTTTGGATTCCTCTAGAATTTTTATGGTTTCCTGTCGTACATTTAAGTCCTTTATCCATTTTGAGTTTATTTTTGGTATGGTGTAAGTTGGTGGTCTAGTTTCATTTTCTTGTATATATCTGTCCAATTTTCCCAACACCATTTATTGAAGAGACTATCTTGGCTCCATTGTATGTTCTTGCCTCCTTTGTCAAATATTAATTGAGCATATTGGTTCAGGCCGATTTCTGGGCTCTCTATTCTATTCCATTGATCTATATGCCTGTTCTTGTGCCAGTACCAGGCAGTTTTGGGAACAGTGGCTTTGTAATACATCTCGATATCTGGTATTGAGATTCCACCTACTTTGTTCTTTTTCAGGATTGCTGTAGCTATTTGGGGTCCTTTTTTTATTCCAGGTGAATTTTTGGAGAGTTCGTTCTAGATCTGTGAAGTATGCCGTTGGTATTTTAATGGGAAGTGCGTTGAATTTATAGATTGCTTAGGGTAGTATGGACATTTTAATGATGTTGATTCTACCAATCCATGAACACGGTAGGTTCTTCCATCTGTTTATGTCTTCCTCTATATCTTTTTTCAACGTCCTGTAGTTTTCTGAGAAGAGGTCTTTTACCTCTTTAGTTAAGTTTATTCCTAGGTAGCTTAATTTTTTTTTATCTCTCTTTCTGAAAGTTCACTATTGGTGTATAGAAATGCGTTAGATTTCTTGGGGTTAATTTTGTATCCTGCTACATTGCCAAATTCATGTATTAAGTCTAGCAGTTTTTTGATGGAGTCTCTAGGGTTTTGTATGTATAATATCATGTCGTCTGCAAATAAGGAGAGTTTTACTTCCTCTTTTCCAATTTGGATGCCTTTTATTTCTTCTTCTTGCCTAATTGCAATGGCTAACAATTCCAGTACTATGTTGAACAGCAGTGGTGAGAGTGGGCAATGGTGTTAGTTTTTATCCATTGCGTATGATGTTGGCTGTGGGTTTTTCATAAATGGCTTTTATTAGGTTGAGGTATGATCCTTCTACTCCGCCTTACTGAGAGTTTTTATCAAAAATGTGTGTTGAATTTTGTCAAATGCTTTTTCTGCATCACTTGATATGACCATGTGGTTTTTTTCTTCAATTTGTTTATGTGATGTATCACGTTTATTAATTTGCGGATATTGTACCATCCTTGCATCCCTGGGATAAATCCTACTTGGTCATGGTGTATGATCTTTCTGATGTACTGCTGGATCTGATTTGCTAAGATTTTGTTGAGGATTTTAGCATCTATGTTCATGAGGGATATTGGCTTGTAATTCTCTTTCATTGTGTTGTCTTTACCTGGTTTTGGTAATAGGGTTATGCTGGCTTCATAGAATGAGCTTGGAAGTGTTCCTTCCTCTTGAATTTTTTGTAGTAGTCTGAGAAGGATAGGTTTTAGTTCTTCCTTGAATGTTTGGTAAAACTCCCCTGTGAAGCCTTCTGGTCCTGGGCTTTTGTTTGATGGAAGCTTTTTGATGACTGCTTCAATTTCTTCCATAGTTATTGGCCTGTTGAGATTTTTAGATTCTTCCTGATTGAGTTTTGGAATGTTGTATTTTTCTAGGAATTTGTCCATTTCCTCCAGGTAGTCTAGTTTGTTGGAGTAGAGCTGTCCTTAGTATTTTTTAACAATCATTTGTATATCTGTGGGGTCTGTTGTTTTTTCGCCTCTATCGTTTCTGATTTTGTTTATTTGGGTACTCTCCCTTTGCTTCTTGGTGAGTGTGACTAGAGGTTTGTCAATCTTGTTCACCCTTTCAAAGAACCAGTTCTTGGTTTCATTGATTTTCTGTATTTTTTTTTTGGTCTCTATGTCATTTATTTCTGCTCTAATCTTTATTATCTCCTTCCTTTTGCTCACTCTGGGCTTTTCTTGTTGCTCTCTTTCTAATTCTTTGAGTTGTAGAGTTAGATGATTTACTACCATTTTTTCTTGTGTTTTGAGATAGGCCTGTAGAGCTATAGACTTCCCTCTCAGGACTGCTTTCATTGTGTCCCATAGGTTTTGCATTGTTGTGTTTTCATTGTCATTAGTTTCCAGGATGTTTTTAATTTCTTCTTTGATATCATTGGTAACCCAATCAATATTAATTAGCATGCTATTCAGCTTCCAGGTGTTTGAGTATTTTGGGTTGTTTTTATAGTAGTTTATTTCTAATATTATGCCATCGTGGTCTGCGAAGATGCTTTTTTATGATTTCAGTCATCTTGAATTTGGGGATATTTGCTTGTGACCCAATATATGGTCTATTTTTGAATATGACTTATGAGCACATGAGTAGAATGTATATTCCCTGGCCTTGGGGTGAAGTGTTCTGAAGATGTCAATTAAGTCCATCTGATATAGTAAGTCATTTAGGATTGCTGTATCTTTGCTGATTGTTTGTCTAGAGGACTTATCCAGTGCTGTCAGTGGTGTATTAAAGTCCCCTACTATGATTGTATTGTTTGTGATCTCTCCTTTGATATCGTCCAGGAGTTTTTTTATGAATTCTGTGTTCCTGCATTGGGTGCATATATGTTTACCAGGGTAATATCCTCTTGTTGTATTGATCCCTTTAGTATTATGAAGTGGCCTTCCTTATCTCGTTATGGCCTTCAGTTTGAGGTCTATTTTGTCCAATATAAGTATTGGTACCCCAGCTTTCTTTTCCTTTGCATTTGCCTGAAAGATATTTTTCCATCCTTTCACTTTCAGTCTGTGTGAGTCCCTTCTAATGAGGTGGGTTTCTTGTAGACAGCAGATGTATGGGTCATGTTTTTTTTACCCATTCAGCCACTTGATGTCTTTTGGTTGGAGCATTTAGTCCGTTTACGTTTAAAGTTATTATTAAAAGGTACTTGTTTGTAGCCATTCCTTTTTTTGTGTGGCTGTTTTCTTTCTCAGCTTTTTATTTCTTCTTTTTATATCAGTCCCTTTAGCATTCCTTGCAATGCTGGCTTGGTGGTGATAAACTCCCTTAGCCTTTATTTGTCTGTGAAGCTTCTTATTTCCCCTTCAAGTTTGAATGATAGCCTTGCTGGATAGAGTATTCTTGGATTCAGACCTTTGCTTTGCATCACTTTGTAAATTTCCGTCCATTCTTTTCTGGCCTGATGTGTTTCTGTTGAGAAATCATTTGATAATCTAATGGGAGATCCCTTGTATGTAACTTTCCGTCTCTCTCTTGCAGTCTGTAAGATTCTCTCTTTGTCCTGAACATTTGCCATGGTAATTATGATGTGTCTTGGTGTGGGTCTTTTCGGGTTCACCTTGTTTGGGACTCTCTGGGCTTGTGTGACTTTTTTCTTCCCCACCTCAGGGAAGTTTTCTGATATTATTTCTTCAAATAGGTTTTCTGATCCTTGTTCTTCTTCCTGTTGTTCTGGCACCCCTGTTATTCGTATGGATGCCCCAGTCCTGTGCTCAGGGGTGTCTCAGCGCTCAACTCACTGCCACCTCTCCCGGCCCCCCTTCTCTCCTCCGTCTCTCCGCAGATTCCACTCCTCCGCACCCTCTCCCTCTCTTCAGCACCGGTGTGTGTCTGTATCCAAAATATCTTATGAACAGGATTCAGTGAAAACAAACAAACGCCGGCCACGGAAACGGGAAATGCTTGGTTTCTGTAAGCTCTTCTCTTACCGGCACTGCATGGTCTGGTCAGCTCTTCAGGCTGCCCCCTTTAGGCTCAGTCCTCTGTGATCACAGAACCCAGCTCTCAAATCCCCCGATGGCACCAGGAATCCCGCGGATCTCCTTTCCCCAGTCAGGGGCTATGCCTGTCCCAAGGGACACGGCTGTCTGCCACGCAGTCTCGATCCGACCCTCTGGGCTCAGAGGTCTGGCAAACTTTCCTGCCCAAATCCCTGGTTTTTTTTACCTTTCCAGGGGAGTTCTGCCCTTCCCAGCTGCAAACGGTCTCACCAGCTGAGCAATTTCGCCAATTAGGGTGGGTGTTATTAGTTTCAGCTGCTCACTCCATTTGCTCCGGGACACGACCTGGGACGCGTCTGCCTATATCGCCGCCATCTTCAGAATCCTGGATCTGTTTTTGTTCATCAGTTTATGTTGTTCATTATAATTCACAGATGAGTGAGGTCATGTGATATTTATCTTTCTCAGACTGACTGACTGGCTTTGCTTAGCATAATGCTCTCCAGCTCCATCTATGCTGTTGCACATTGTCAGTGTTTCTTCCTTTTTGCGGCAGCATACTATGCCAGTGTGTAGATGTACCACGGCTTTTTAACCCACTCATCTGCTGACCAGCACTTAGGCTGTTTCCAAATCTTAGCTATTGTAAATTGTGCTGCAGTGAAATAGAGGTGCATGTATCCTTTCTGATTGGTAATTCTAGGTTCCTGGGATATATTCCTAGAAGTGGGATCACTGGGTCAAATGGGAGTCCGTTTTTAGTTTTTTGAGGAAACTCCATACTGTTTTCCATAGTGGCTGCACCAGTCTGCATTACCACCAGCAGTGAAGGAGGGTTCCTTTTTCTCCCCATCCTCACCAGCACTAGCCCTTTGTTGATTTGTTGATGATAGCCATTCTGACAGCTGTGGGGTGGTATCTCATTGTCCTTTTCATTTGCATCTCTCAGATGATTAGTGACTCTGAGCATGTGTCTCTTGGCCTTCCTTTAGTCCTCTCTGGAAAAGTATCTTTTTAGTTCCATTGCCCATTTCTGTGATTGCGTTGTTTATCTTCCTTTTGTTAAATTGTATGCGTTCCCTGTAAATGTTGGAGATGAAACCCTTATCAGAGAGAACATTGGCAAATATGTTCTCCCATGCAGTGGGCTTTGTTGTCTTGTTGATGGTTTATTTTGCTATGAAGATGCTTTTTATTTTGATGCCATCCCATTTGTTTATTTTAACTTTATTTTCCATTGTCCCAGGAGCTGGTTCGGTGAAGATATTGCTTCAGCATATGTCTGAGACTCTGCTGCCTGTGGTTTCTTCTAATATTTTTAGTTTCCTGTCTTATCTTTAAGTCCTTTATCCATTTTGAGTTTGTTTTTTGTGTATGGTGCCAGTTGGTGGCCTAGTTTCATTTTCTGCACGTATCTGACCAAATTTCCCAGCACCATTTATTGAAGAGACTGTTTTGTCTCCATTGTATGTTTTTGCTTCTTTATCAATATTAATTGAGCTAGTGGTTTCGATTGATTTCTTTGTTCTCTATTCTATTCCATTGGTCTATACGTCTATTCTTGTGCCAGTGTCAGGCAGTTTTGAGAACAGTGGCTTTGTAAAACAGCTTGATATCTGGTTCTGAGATCCCTCCTACTTTGTTCTTCTTTCTCAGGATCGCTGCAGCTATTTGAGGTTTGTTTGTTTCTTAAATATATTTTATTGGTTTTTAATAGAGAGTAAAGGAGAGGGATAGAGAGTTAGTAACATTGATGAGACAGAAACATGGATCAGCTGCCTCCTGCACACCCTCTACTGGGGATGTTCCCCCAACCAAGGTATATGCCCTTGATCAGAATTGAACCTGGCACCTTTCAGTCTGGAGGCCGACGCTCTATCCACTGAGCTAAACCTGTTCGGGTTCAGGGTCATTTTATTTTTATTACAGATGGATTTTTGGAGAGTTCATTCTAGGTCTGTGAAATATGCTGTTGGTATTTTTACGTGGAGTGTATTGAATCGATAGTTCGTTTTGGGTAGTACAGCAATTTTCATGATGTTGATTCTACCAAGCATTAACATGGCATGTTCTTTAATCAGTTCTGTCTTCCTCTATCTCTTTTTCAACGTCTTGCAGTTTCTGAGTAGAGGTCTTTTACCTTTGTAAAGAAGTTTATTCATAGGTATCTTAATTATTTTGGTGGGATGATAAATGGGATTGTTTTTCAAACTCTCTTTGTGTAAGTTCACTATTGGTGTATAAAATACCATACATTTCTTGGTGTTAACTTTTTACTCTGTTACGTTGCCGAATTCATTTATTAAGTTTACTAATTTTTGAAGGAGTTTTTGGGGTTTTCTATGTGCAGTATCATGTCATCTGCAAATCATGACAATTTATTTGTTATTTTCCAATTTGGGAGCCATTTATTTCCTTTTCTTGTGTGATCACTGTGGCTAGCATTTCCAGTACCATTTTGTAGAGAAGTGGTGTAAGTGAGCATCCCTGTCTTGTTCCTGTTCTTGAGGGAAATGGATTTAGTTTTTGCCCATTGAGTATGATGTTGGCTGTAGGCTTTTAATATAAGGCTTTTATATGGGGAGGGATGATTCTTCTATTCCCACTTTGCTGAATGTTTTTATCAGAAAAGGCTGTTGCACTTGGTCAAATGCCTTTTCTGCACCAAATGATATGATTGTGTTTTTTTTTTGTCTCTCATTTTTTTTTATGTGATGTATCATGCTTATTGATTTGAGGATATTGTACCAGCCTTGCATCCCTGGGATAAATCCCACTTGTTCTTGGTGTATGATCTTTCTAATGTAATGCTGGATCCAGTTTGCTAGAATTTAGTTGAGGATTGCATCATCACTGTTCAACTGGAATATTGGCTTGTAAGTCTCTTTCTTTGTGTTGTCTTTTTCTGGTTTTCGAATTAGGGTAATGCTGGCTTCATAAAAAGAGCTTGGAAGCGTGCCTTCCTCCTGAATTTTTCGAAAGAGTGTGAGAAGAATTGGTTTTATTTCTTCTTTGAATGTTTGGTAAAACTCCCCTGTGAAGCCATCTGGTCCAGGGCTTTTGTTTTCTGAAAGCTTTTTGATTACTGTTTCAGTTTTCTCACTAGTTTTCGGCTTGTTCACGTTGTTTGCTTTTTCCTGATTTTGTATTGGAAACTTGTATTTTTCTAGGAATATGTCTATTTTGTCCAGATTGATGAGGGATGTTTAATGAACCAAAGACTCAGAGGTAAGACGGCCATAGAGGATGATTGATGCCAGACAGAGGGCTACAGCTCTCTTAGGCATGTAGCAAACTTTGCACTCTCACCATTGCTTTTATTGAGGTTTGGTACAAGGTTAGTGAATCAGCAGTTAATCAATTAAATCTTGTTTTGTTCTATATTATTACAATAGCTTATTGAGGACAACTTGCAGCTGTGCCCTCCCTTTCTGTTCTACACCCATGACTATTTAATCCTAGCCTTTCTCATGGAGGAAAATGTTCCTGGAACTCAAGATTGTGTGCAGTGTTGACCCAGCGTGACTCGCTTGAAAGTCACGCTGTGCTCCTGATAGAACATTCACTTCTTCTTGGCAGGACTTCAGATCCTTGTTTACAAATGTCCTGCTACAAACCCCCCCTTTTTTTTCTTGCTTCATTTGATGGAGCATCAGTGAAAACACAGCTGTTTTTCTCCTAATTAGTTGCTTGGTTTTCCCGAGTCCTTGGAAGACTAAATATAAAATGATACAGAGATAGAGTATTAATAATAGTATTCCAGCAGGAGCTCCTAAAGTAGCTTGTAAATGGGGTATAGGATTTAATTGTTGCAATTCCTTAACCATATTTTTAACACTTTTTTCCCAGTTAATTTATGCAATTTCTTTTGAAATATTTTTTGTATATGAGATTGTAAATTTAGAATTTCTTTTGTTAGATTTTTATGATTGAACATATGTTTTTTAACCTTTTCCCATGGAAACAGACTTTCATTCTAAGGTACAGGAGTAATGCAAATTGATGAATAATTCTAGTTATATTTCATATGCATTTGTCTCTGCAGACTTACAATTTGATCATCTATCATTAATAAAAATGTTAATCGAACACAGGCTTGTGCAAAGGCAGTTTTGTTAGCATAAAATTGTAAGGTGTATATCCCAGAGTTATTTTTATAGATTTGCTTATTTTATGCAAATATATGCTTTCAAAGAGTGTAAGGCAGACCCCAGTTTCCATAAGTCAGATTCAGCAGGATGTCCTTCTTGATGAGGTGTTGGGGGAGCAAATCGTCCATCATGCCATACGATGCTTACATTCGCTTGCGTGGATATGGACTTGTTCTCTCCTCTATGCCATCGTAGATCAGCTCCATTGGCTTTGGAAGGGGCAGAACCTGAAGGGCTCCAATCAGTGATGCTTCCATAGGAAGTATTAGATAAAACCCAAACTGTCTCTCCTCTACAGGATTCCCAATGGACTCAATCAGACAAGTGTGTAAACATAGGAACATGACATGGTGGAAGTAATGGAGGTGTACTGTTGTTATCCCAACTAACATTTTTAAACCCATGGGCACTCAGAAGAATCAAATGCCTGTTTTTTGTTGCGGTAATAGTGTTTTCAAAATGTTCAGCAGGGCTTGTGCCTGTATTGTTGAACAATGGTCTCCTTGACCTAAGCATATTGGCACTCGCTGAGTTCCAGTGGTATGATTTTCTATGACTCTACCTTCCTCTTCTGGTTTTAATGGACCTCGATCATCATAAGGTCCGGGTAACCAATTTGAGTCATTAACATAAATTCGAACCTTTGAATCCAACCAAGAAACACCTCTATTCGGTGGGGGATTAGGACTGTAAGCCCAGTATATATGATTCTTAGCATTTACCTGAGTGGTTATTAGTGCAAGTATAGCAAGGAACAAAGTCGATGGCGTCACTTCTTTACCATGATGCCAAACCAGTTGTTCTCCCTCTTTCGTAAGATTCTTCACCTGACCCCAGGTTGGTACAGATGAATGTTGCGTTGAACATAGAGCTTTGCGGGTAGGAGACCCCATCAAGGTCATCTCTGAGAAATCCTTAGTCAGGGCACTTAAGTAGAACTTCCTTTTGGTTCCCATGTCTCCGCTGAAGACGCCTCTCAGGAACCCAGAACTTTTCTTTACCTGTAAATATAAGCATATCCTTGCCCCCATCGTAGGACCCATGCAGGATCCCATGACTGAGAGGACTCATTATGATAAAACACAGGTTGATTGAATTCTTGTGAAATATCCTTTACCCAGTGTCGCTGAGCAGCAGTACTGTCAGTCTCATCTTGATTTAAAAAAATTAAAGTAAATAGAGCTGTTAATAGTCTTCATGTAGGGGATTCTCCCTGTTTTTGTTTTTTGATCATTTCCTTTAAGGTGTGATTTTGTCTTTCAATAATAGCTGGTCCTGTATTGTTACAAGGGATGCCAGTGATGTGAGTGATATGATGAAATTGAAAAAAAATGTTTGACATTTTGTAGATAGATATGCAGAACCATTATCAGTGTTAATATTTTGAAGTATTTCCATTACTGCAAAAGCTTTTAGTAAGTGAGTAATTACTGCATATTGAGAATCAGTGACAATATTTACAGCTTGAGGAAAATGTTGTAGTAATAAAACAATGGCAAATAGTTCTGCGCATTGTACTGAAGTGTATGGAGACTGAATTACCTTTGTTAGCTGTTGAAAATGAAAACCAGCTATTCCTAGCTTGTTTGCATTGGTATAAACAGTGGGGCCTTGAATTGGTTCATAAGCTATAATATGATGAGGCCATATTCATTCAGTTTTCTTAAGAAATTGTCACCTTTTATTTGTAGGATAATGTTTATGTATTTTCTCTAAAAAATGAGCACAAGCAGTTTGCTAGTTATCACATATTCGAAACAATTTTTGAATTTTTTTGACAGTAAAAGGTACTCACAGAGTCACCCAGGAAATGTCTGTTGGGGTGGTTGGGCTCAGGAGGCCTGGACACTGGAAAGGTGCAACTGTGGTGTCCAGAGTTCTGCAGCTGTTGGGTGGGAAGACTCAGTTTTTGCTGCGGTGTCCGTGGTTGGATATGCACGTCCAGTGGCGGCTAACAGGGGCAACTGAGGTACATTTGTCAGTGCGGCGCACTGACGCAAACTGAAAGGCCCTGGCTCTGAAGCCGCACGACTGAGGTGTCTGTGGGCAGGTATCCAGGGAGAGGGAATTTAGAATTTCTACTGCTGGAGCAGTGCGCCCTTGTTTGGCTAAGAGTGTGCCCAGCAGGTGCTCTCAGCAGCACCCAGAAGAGGCCTGTGGAGGGTGGGCTCAGAAGGCCTGCGCTCAGGCAAAGCGCAACTGTGGTGTCCAGATATCTGCTGCTGGGGTGGGGCGATGTCTCACATACTGTTCTGGGAGGCCAGTACCTTTGGAGGTGGAGGTCCTAGGGTCTACTGGTCTTTGGGTGGGGCAGCAGGATTTGGGCTGGCATGGCTGCCGGGTTGCGGGCAGTGTTTAAGGCCTGTGTTGGCAGTGGTGTTTATGAGTTCCTACAAGAGGCTGCTCCTCACTTCCAGATGGTGTGGAATGTCCACGGAGGTGGTAGGTGCTCCCTGTCCAAGAGAACTGGTTCTGCCAGGCTCTGATACTCCTGCCATATTTAACTGTCCCTGACTCACACACAGACACACAAACACACACACGCACACACACACACACACACACACACACACATCCACACACTCTCCTTTCCCCTTTCACTCACATCACCTTTTCCCCTCTGTCCTGCCAGCCGCCACCTTCTCAAGTAATCTGGGTTTCTTTTCTTTTCATCCATTTGACAGAGAGAGAGGAGTGGGGGAGAGACAGGAGAGAAATACTGTTGACTCCTGTACGTGCCCCGACCCTGTGCCCTTCTACTAGTAGGACGATGCCCAACCAGCCAGGGCACATCTCCAGTTTTCAGATTCCTCCACGGTGTTCTAGAAGATTTTCCCAGGAGCCCATGGCTTCCTACGTACATGCGTTAACATGGTGTTTCCTTATTTGGGGACCATTTGGTTCTTACTCTGACCTGGGTTGACACAGGTGACTGAGACCATGGACCACCAGGGCAACCAAGTACTGGAGGGCGTGAGGCCATTCTGAGCTGAGCCAGCATGGAAGGAAGACATCTTCAGGTGTGCTGGTTACGGGAGCCTCCTTGAGTGTCTAGAGAAGCCCTGCACCTCTTCCATTCTCATCATTAGGGAAAGAGGTGGGATCTGCATCCTCAGGCTCCTCCTGGGGGAGCAGAAACAGGAGCAGCCGTTGTATTATCAGGTCATGTCCTCCAAAACTCATTTGTTCTCCTGTGTTTTCATGGGGTAAAAGAGAGCGAGCGTGAGACAAGAAGTTGTAGTGTGTTAGGGACCCCTTGTTCAGCAACTCTGCTCGGAGCAGGGCTGGCATGAGAGCCCACAGACTGACTTAACTGGTGTTTGGTGACAGGTAAGTTTTGGTCTCTTCCCCTGAGCTTGCACCACTGAGGGTAAGGGATGGTTCTTGAAACAAAGTAACAGTAGTGCACCACCTGTCCCCTGGCTACAGCCCAAGGAGGTCAGGGAGGCCTGGGAGCTACAGAATGGGGATGGAGAGACCTCGCCCTCATGCATTGGGAGTATCAGGCCTCACACAGATGCTGCTGGTACTAAGGTCACCTGGTGGTAACCCCTCGTGTTACTAGTGTCTCAGCCACATTGAGAGTGGCTATTTAAGGACATACTGGTCGCAGGACCCTGAGAGGAGAGATCAAGGCCATGACTCTAGAGTAGTTTGGGCTCGGAGAATTGTCAGCCCTGGGCTGCCGGAAGGTGCCCTCCTTAGTATGATCCACCTGTGCAGAGGATGAGGCGGCGGGGCCTAGCGGAGCTCAGGCCAAGAGGGAGACACCCTGGAGCTATGCCTCCTGTGGCCCCAGCGCTGAGCTGGGTCCCCCACCCCTTTCTTTCCCTCTACCTCAGCTGTTGGAGGGGCCTCCATGCACAACTGCTACCCAGATCTTGTGGGTGGCACCTCATCAGTAAATTTACATACTCTCAGGTCATTCCTAGTTCTCCCTGAGAATATCAAACCATCACCTACCCTATCCTCCTGAAGACCTGACTGGGTCCCTACACCATGGCTGAGCACAGACCTGCTGAGCACCTGGATTGTGGCAAGTGATTGTCACCTAAATGGGTACTCCTGCTCTCTGCCCATGACCCTGATTGTGTCCACGGCTGCCACACAGAGAGTGGCATGTTCCCATTCACTGGTGACTTCTCTAGGCATACTCCCATCGGGCTGGCCCAGGTGATGGCCATGGGAGCCGTACATCAGGAACCAGGGCCTTGTTCTTTTGTCACCGTCCCATGACTCACTCAGAGATACGAGTGCAGGCGACTGATTCAGGCCTCAGTTACTGCACATGGAGAAGGTAGTCAGTTGATGGCCCCGGCCAAGGTCCCTTGTCTGGAGAGAGAAGTAATGAGACTTGGAAAGTGAAATGCTTCCATAATTTCTTAAATTCTGCCAAACATGAGGAATTACTTTTACTCATCATCGTGACTCAGAACCCAGCTTCTGGTTCACAACGGCCAGCTCCCAGAGAAGTGTAAATGAGCGACATGGTTGTGACCAAAAAAAAGGATGGAGAGGTCCCAGGGTAAGCCATGAGGCCAAAGAGCTTCACACTAAAGGAACTCTCCCAGAGACATGTGCCCACGTAGGCAGCAGGAAGGAATGGGACCTTGGAAGCTTATCCAAACCTAGAAAGAATGTGACAGTTGACCAGGGCATGGAAAAGACTCTCACTCTGTGTGGAAAGTTGTATGAGCAGAAGACCCGCAAGCCATGTTTAAACTACTCAGGAAATAGTTTGCAAAGCGCATGTCAGTTTTTAATTCTCAAATATTTAAAATCACAGGGTGCTAAGTAGTGATTTTAAAACTTTATTTATTTGCATGTATGGTATGTTTCTAACAGAGTTTTTAATGTTGTGATAAAAATTTGTAATGGCCATTGAAAAATGACAACTTTTCCTATGGTTATTAGGATTGCTGGGCAGGTTATACCTGGAGGTACCATTCTGTGAGGCATGCTCTACAGGGCAAAGCAAGACCAGCCTGTGATTTACACATTTTCCCGCCCAGTTGTTTTGTTTTTTCATTTCTCTACTCAGACAAGTGAGGGTTCGTGCCTCAGAGATACTCTGAGGAAGACCGTGACATTCTCATGAAGTGTCCCTGCAGGTCACCCGGAATAGCAGTGAATGCACCTTAGGCACTCAGTGACTGTTCTTGAGTAAATCATGTATTGAAGAGAGAGAGGAGAGGAGTCTGTCTTTGGTGGGCGAGGATCGGTCGACCCGTGGACATCCCTGAGAACATGTCCACTCTGTGCCAGTGCCTCCTGCCAGCCCTCCTACAGCGTCCTTGGCATTCAATGGCTAGACCCAGGCATGTCCTGGATGTGAGGCATGCTCTCCTTGGGGAGCAAGAAAGAGAGGCAATCCTTTGTTTAGATCTAGATGTCATTGGGTCTGAAGTGAAACCAGGTATTGTTGGGCACAGGCAGGTCAGGTAGTGCCAGCAGAGACTTGTGAGTTTGAAAAAGGCACAGAGGACAAAATAGGTCAGTGTAGGAAGAGGTCTGACTGCAGAGGGAAAGAAGCCAGCTGGAAGGGTATCTGCTCAAAGGCTGGGTGAAGAGATTGGACGATGGGAAGGCCCATGCATGAGTACTGGTCCCCAGGGCCTCTGAAGGCCCACAGAGGCAGGGCTTGCTGTGGAACCCAGGAAGGGCATCGTCCTGCCTCTTTGGTGCCTCTTTGGATCCAGAAAGGCAGCTGGGATGTTGATTTTCCTTCTATACACTGTAGCTTGTCACGTTCTCCAAAACAGCTCCGAAGAATTGGGGAGAACTCCTGATTTCTGTTGTCAGTGGGTGTCCCCAGCATCAGGTTCCTGATGGGCTGACTGACATTCCAGGGATGCATAAAGAGGGTCCCAGACTTGGAGCACATTCTAAGGACCCCCTTTCTTAAAAAGAGGTCACAAGGGCAGATGACCTGGGATCACAGTAGCAATTTTTTGACTGGAGAAGGCGGTTGCACAGGATGGCCCTTCTCATGGGCTCAGAGGCTACTGTGTCCTGTACATAAGTGAGTGCCATGATGAGAGCAGGTGGCAGGTGACCAGGATGTGGTGAAAACATCCCCCAAATTCATGTGTGGGTGCTGGGAGTCAGCGGAGCCTGTCCAATACTGGGCATGAAGTTCTCCTGCCCCCAGTGCCACAGCACATGCCCTGGGAAAGCAGGCTCCGTATGGGGGGGGTGGTGGATAGAGGAGTATTTCTTGCTCATGAAGAAGGCATGTTCGCTCACACTTTGTTTCTAGGTCATTCTAAGTGGTCCCTCCTGCCTCCTTGTATCTCCTGGACACTGGAATCTCATAGAAGCTGCCTGAGCTTGGGCTCCTCCAATTTTCCAGTTTCTGCCTGGTGCATGTAATGTTTGTGTTAAAGAGAAAATCTCACCCCAGGTGGCACCACTCCGGCTTTAAGCCCATGATACCAAGTCTAGACTCAACTGCTGACCTCATTACAGTTTGAACCACTTCCAGAAACCTCATCAGCCAGTCTGGAATTTTCAGGTCAACACCACTGTGGTAATCTGTCACGTGGTCCCTCTGCCTGGAATATGAAAGTTGTTTGGGCATCACAATGCAGGGGGTACAGAAGAGCCTACAGAAAAGTTGCTCCTCCCTGCCTCTGTCTCTCTCTCTCTTGCCTCCCCCCCGCCCCCCCCCCCCGCCCTCTGGCTCTCTCTCTGTCTGTGTCTCCCTGGATTTCAAAAGATCCAATGTGTGACTCAGTACAGCATGGGGATATCCCAAACTATGGCAGATCCTTACATGCCAAGTACAGCTTCAAATCTTCTGAAGGGGAAGGTGTATCAGTGCACTGTGCTTAATCCTGAGAGAGGACATTTTCCCTCACAATCTGAGTGAGAGTTGTAGGCCTGGGCCCAGAAGGAGCTTTCTGAAGCCAAATTTGCATGGCTTGTTCCCTGGGGTTGAGAAAACATTAGTTATTTATACAGACTTTGGCAGTCATGTTTAGGGCCCCGGCCCCTGGAACTTGGCTGGGAATAACCTGTTGCCTGTGAAAGGTTGGGATGTAGAATAGGATTCCTGAGCTAAAATGAATGCCCTTTGTAGTAGCTCCTTGGTAAGGATACACAGGTATTTTGGCCCACATTTATTTTTTACTGTGCCTCCAAGATTCCAAAGAGCCCACGACTCTCAGCCCTCAGTGGCTTTCAGGATTGTATAAGTCACATCCCAGGTTCAGCTGCCACACCCCTCCTCTGGCCTCACCACAACCCACATTTTCACATTTAATTTTCTCAAGCCAGGTTGCTGAGCTGATCTGGTTCTTCTGAGAGGAAATGCCCTTTACCTCCACAGAGGAAGGGTGACAGAATCTCCTGCCTATACGCCCCGTCAGCTTGGGTTTAAGGGATCCACCCAGTTTCCTACTTCACCACTAGCCTTTTAAGTTCTCAAGTTGATGCAGTCAGTGTCTTTGAGTTTCCCCAATGTTCACCTTGTCCTGGGTAATTCCCTTTGTCTCATTCCAAACGTGCAGCCCCTCCCTTCTCCTGATCAATCCCTAGATGTGATTTTGGCCTGACCTCCTCTCGGGAAGGCTTGCTCCTCAAAATCTGGAAGACCAGCTGTCCCTCTGTTCCCCTTTGAATGGGTACGGGATTTGCAATTGTAGGTAACATCAAGTCTCAGGGGCTGTTTGGTACTCAATACAGTTGCATTGAAATCCTTTCGCTCTTCAGATGATACACTGTCTCCCTAAAGGTGTGTTAACAGGAACATTAGGGAATTTTGATGTGGCACCAACACCCACATCAAGTCTACTTCCAGGCTGGTTTCCTTTTCTTTTCCTTTCATGAATGGACCTAGGGTTCAGTTGGAGGTGTGGAGAGTGCAAAACCCCATCAGGATTAAATGCCTGGAGATCCAGGGCTAAGGTTTTGCTCTCAGGTGGAAGTAGCCATTTCAGCTAGGACCTCAGAAGGAAGGTGTGGTCAGACGGGGCATAATGGCTTCTGAGGAGGCAGAGGAGGAAACAGAATCTAGAGCGTGAGAGTCAATGTCCAGCTCTGAGCACAGGGCTCCCTGCACCATGCTGCTCTGGTGAGTCAGGAGCCTAAGGCGGTCCCCAACGACCTGTAGGCCAAGAACCCAGAGATTTGTCCTTTCTTCCATACAAATGAGCAGACTTTGCCTTTGCCTCTGGATGCAGGTTTGCCTTATTCTAAAATGTTTTGATTTCTGTTTTGGCATTTGCCATTCATAGAGGTTCAAAGGGTAAGTTTTTGCTGTGTCTGAAAGTCAAGTATTGCTAAGGAACCTATTGTAGGCCAAAGTGGCAAAATCCTTTTTGTAGTTTTTAGCGGCTGGGCTGTCTGTGTGAAAACAGGTCTTAATGAAAGTCTTTCATAACAGCCAATTGATGTTTAGAAAGAGAGGAAGGGAGTGGGCGGAGAGAGAGAGAGAAACATTGATGTGAGAAACATCCATCAGCTGGCTCCTGCCCACCCCCTACGGGGGTTAGGAATGGAGCCCTCAAGAGACCTTTGGCGGGCACGGGAGGAGGCTCAAGGCACTGAGCAACACTGACCAGGGCTTGCAGCCTCTCATTGAGAGGAGCCTTAGTGGTGACATGTGAGCCATCTGTTGTCATGGATAAAGTGGTCATTCTAATATTCAGAGAAGGGACACACAGTAAAATGTACATGTTGGAATTAATCGTTATTTTTCTCACCTCCAGCTCCCCCTTGCTTCAGGAAACGTTTGTGCTGCTTTTATATTCCTCATTTAAAATGCGTCAAAAGCCTCAATGGTACCCATTGTGTGGGTGTTCCTTAATCTTCCACATCTATTTTATTTCCTGGAAATTAGCAAGAGGCAGTCCTGGGCCACGGGCTGCTCCCTACTCCAGGCGTTTTCAGTCCTTCAGTGATCCTCAGAAACTTTTTTTCTGGAAAGGGTGGAATCCTCTCTATGGTGTCCCAGTACTCACTGCACAGCAGAATTCCAGCTAGCCAGTGGGTAGATGCGGGAGGTGTCCAGTTGTCATCTCACCCCTCCTTGGTGCCTGGTTCTTGTCCTGCCAGTGGCAGAGGAGAGGCAGGGCTGAGTGGCTTTGAGATTCTAAGCAGAAAACGGGGTTGGGGTAATTTGGGGGGCGCTCCAGTTGTTGCTGGAGGAGTGCCTTTGGCCCTCAGCTGGTCCCTCTGAAGGGAGAAGGGCCGGGTTTGCTCATGCTCAGCCTGACAAGATGCCTTGCTCCTGACTGTCTCCCATGATCTCTTTCATAGCAGCTTCATGGGGATGAGCCTCCCAGCTCCACGCAGACTCCTGGAACTGGCATGTCAGAGCCTGCTGCGGGATGAAGCCTCAGCCATCGCTGCTCTGGAGTGGCTTCCTATGGAGCTCTTCCCACCTCTGTTCATGGCAGCCTTCGCTGGGAAGCACAGCAGAGTCCTGAAGGCCATGGTGCAGGCTTGGCCCTTCCCCTGCCTCCCTCTGGGGGCCCTGATGAACCATCGGCAGCCTTACCAGGATATCTTGCAGGCTGTGCTCGAGGGACTCGATGTCCTGCTTGCCCAGGACACTCGACACAGGTATGGGGGATTCAGTTGCCTGGTAGCACCCTGGGGATCTGAGCAGTTACAGCTGGGATCCGGGAGTGTGCAGGGCCAAAGGGAGAACTGAGGCAGGCCTTGGAGCCACTGCTGGGGTCATTGTGGGAACAGGCTTCGGATATATACGGCTGGTAAAAATGCCGAGGGTGACCGAAGGGACACGAGCCCACTCCTTCCTGGTGGCACCTAAATGTACCAGGAATGGGGACCATGAAGGATCCCAGTAGCACCAGGAGCAGGTGATTCTGGGACATTGAGTCAAAAGTCCAGTCAGGTGTCTGGCCCAGCTGCCCAGATTCCTAGACTCATGGTCTTATTCCTTGTTATCATAATGCACCCCAGCATAACTCCTATTTTCTCCACAGGAGATGGAAACTGCAGGTGCTTAATTTACAGAAGAGAGTTCATCAGGAGTTCTGGATTGTGTGGGCCGGAACCAGAGCCCATCTGTGCTCACTGCTGGAGCCTGAGGCCCCGCAGCCCATGAGGAAGAGGGGGAAAGTGCGCAGCTTAACGGCCAGGCCAAGTCCACCCTTGGCCCCCGTGGAGCTGTTAGTAGACCTTTGCCTCAAGAAAGGTGTCCTTGATGAGTCCCTCAGCTACCTGATTAAGAAAATCAGCGAGAGGAGAGGTTTGCTGCACCTTTGCTGTAAGAAGCTGAAGGTTTTTGCGATGTCGAAGCAAAACACTAACATCCTGGATATGGTGCAGCTGGACTCTGTCCAGGATTTGGAGGTAAACTGTACCTGGAAGCTGTCCACCCTGAGGAAGTTCGCTCCTTACCTGGGCCAGATGGGCAATCTGCGCCGGTTCCGTCTCTCCCATGTCTTCACGTCTTCTCACACCACCTTGGAGGAGGAGGAGCAGTGTGTTAGCCTGGTCACCTCTCAGTTCCTCAGCCTGCCCCACCTCCAGGAGCTCAATTTGGATGATGTCTCCATCCTCAGAGGCCGCCTGGACGAGATCCTCAGGTGAGGGGTGGCGAGCTTTCCCTGACGACCAGATCGAGTCCCTTTCCATTTCAGTGCACAGTGATGGGCTCTCCTGTGTGCAGTCCCTCAGCAGTGCTAGAGTGCCTGAGCCACTAGACGGTCCACACAGTCAGTGTCTTGTTCACCGCTCTGTCACCTTGCATGTTGTCACATAACCCCCCAGACAAAGGTAGGACATATGCACTAGGACAGAGGCTACTAAAGGGACTCCTTGCTAGGAATTGGCGTAATGGAGGCTTCAGGCCAGGGGATGGTAGCTTTGGGCATCCTTGTAAGTGGTGTGGAAGGGAAGATGATGCAATAGAACCAAGTGAGGATTGCAATGACAAGGGGAAAGCCAATCAGAGGTGAGGTTTCAGGGGTTAAGTTCCGCACTTAGAGATTTGGCCATGGCAGCCTTTCACTCCAAAGCTGCCTCATTCACCTGTCTGCCAAGGGTTGCCATAGGCTCTTGCAAACAGAATGCGTGGTAAATGCAGGGTTCCTGAGGGAGTCATTACGAAATTGGATAGGTGGTTTGTAAACAGTGCAGTGATCTAAGTTCCTGGAGGGTGTCAGCTCTCATTTGATGTTGCCTGACTGTGCCCAGGTTAGCCCTTTCTGCACAACTGCCAGAGGCCTCATTGGGCTAAGAGATGATGGTGACAGGGGTCTAGGCTGTGGCTGGAAGGAAGCCCGAGTTGCAGGCATTTCAGGACATGTCTCCAATACTAAAATGCACTGGTTGCCTCCTGCTTCAGACCCTGGGTCAGGCTCCTTTCTGAGCTCCTCCCATCTTTACCTCCCACCTTTATGTTCAGAACACCTGTGTGTTTGGGCTGGGCTGTATGATGTGCTCCACTTGACGGATGAGTAAATGGAGTGTGTGAGGTTTCATCCAGTTGAATCCATCACGGAGCAGATAACAGATGGGGAAAGATTCCACTCAAATTTGCTCTGACTTGAATGTCACTTTTCACTGTGCAACATCCTGGGTTTGATCATCATCCGGAACACTCTAGGCTTTGGTGACATGGGCCTCTTTACCCTGAAGGCCTGCATCATCCTCACCTGCCTCTGCCCACCAGGTCCATCCCCCACATGTAACTGTTCTATGTCTCCCCAGGTGCCTGAGGACCCCCTTGGCGACCCTGTCCATCACTAACTGCCTGCTTTTCGAAAGAGACTTGAGACATCTATCCCAGCAACTGAACGTCAGCCAGCTGAAAGGCCTGAGTTTCAGTGGGCTCAACCTGACCAATATCAGTTCTGGGTCACTCCGATTTCTTTTAGAGAGAGCCTCCCCCACTCTCCAGGACCTGGACTTGGATAAGTGTGGGATCATGGATGCCCAGTTCCTGGACATCCTGCCAGCCCTGAGCCACTGCTCCCAGCTCACAACCCTAAGTTTCTGTGAAAACCCCATCTCCATGATCGTCCTGGAGGACCTGCTTCGCCACATTGTTGGGCTGAGCAAGCTGAATTGCGTGATTTATGCGGCCCCCCTGGAGAGTTACGAGGAAAGGAGCGGCACCATCAACCTGGGCCGACTTGCCCAGATGCATGCCGTGCTGAAGCATATGCTGCAGGAGTTGGGGCGGCCCAGCATGGTCTGGCTCTGCGCTTACCCCTGTCCTCACTGTGGCTGTAGTACTTTCCTTGACCCAACTCCCATTCTGTGATCCTGTTGCTTGAGTGTCCAGCTGGGTGTACATCTCATAGGCTTTACTCTGGGCCCTTGGGCACTGAAACCCGGACATAAGTATACCGTACAGGAACACAGCAGCCAGTTTCAGACAAATACTCAGGGTGGGGGGAAATGCTGACAGGGGACTCAATGGTTTCTTTGGGGAGATTTGTCCTAAGGAGTTAGAAATATCCACCTGAATCTCTCAGGGGGAGAGACTGAGGTTTGGGTGGTAGATGCGGGGATTACCTTTGCTTGAATGGTTGTGAATAAATGTCAGTAATAAAGAGAACTGGATGTTAACCATCTGGTGTCCTCCATGACATGTTAACCCAACTCTCCCACCTGCAGTTACTGGCCAAGTAAGAAGGCATGAGCATCGTGATGCGCAGACACTAGGCTGGTTGAGGTTGGTCCCAGGAGATCACATCACCATTTATACTTTCTGGTTTGGTGGTTCTTTCTGGTGCACCGGTACCTACTCACTCACCTCTGTGACTGTTCAGTGGGTCAGCGCACACAAGGTGCGTCCACAGGGATTGGAAAAAGTGGCTTCCAGTGAGCACCACTGTGGTACAACTACTCTGGGGCCATCACAGGTAACTAGTCCAGTCCCTGGACTAAAACTCCTCCCTACTGGGAGCCTCCATCGCTGGCCTGTGGCCGCTCCATGGTAGGGCTTCCCTGTGCACCAGTCAGGCCCCTAGTACTGAAAGGGATATCAGCCTGCCAGGGACCCAGACTACTGGCCTCACAAGTCCAGGCCTGTCATTCCCCTGGATACATCCCCTTCTTGAATTCAAGTTCCTGTGGCCTGTAAACACATTTACATTCTTTTCAGCAAAATACTAAGCTGGCATAAACCCCTGCTTTGTTCTGTGTCCTGTCCTAAGAATACGACATCCTTTTGTAGAGGATGGTCTAATGTTCGAAGACTTTCCCCTCATGATCCTCCTTCCCATCAATCAAGGAGGTGGTAAAGCATCTCTGAGCCAGTGACAGACTCCGGTTCTAAAGAGTGGACAACCTCAAGCCAGTTCCCGGAGAGCACTTAAGTGGACACAGGTGAAGGTCACACCGGGGAGATGGGGGTATGGAGGGCCACCCTGAGGGGCAATACAACCAAGTGAAAGGGAGATGTCCTAGTGTGCTGTTGGATCCCACAGTCAATGGACAGTTAGCTGCTCAGCATGGAACAGGCTCCCTGCCCACCTGCCACCTCATTCTGGCCCTAGGCTGTCTCAGTTTGCTCACTGAGTCGCCTGCCAGAGGACCACCTAGGGAGAAGGCCACACATCCAGGCCCAGGGGCAGGGCTCCATTTGCCTGTATGTCTCCCTAAATGTGAGGAAGTCAGTCCTGGTTTTTCTCCTTCTACTGCCTCTCATTCAGTGCCAGCCACTCATGTGCTTGCTGCTCTCTGCTGGGTGTCAGCAGCTTCCTAGCTTGTCACATACAGCACCTGGCCCTTCGTTCTCTTTTTATTGCCATTCCTTTCTTTTTCTTCTACCTTCCACTCTTCTAGCTTGGGCCCATCAGCATATAAGCACATTTTTCTGTTTGTTAGTACAATTCTTATTGTTTTCAGAGAGGAAGGGAGAGGGAGAGATGGATAAAACATCAATAATGAGACAAAATCATTGGTTGGCTTTCTCCTGCACATCCACCTGGAGATCCAGGCGTAAACTCCAGCCCCTGCTCCAACTGATAATTGAACTAAGTCCTCTTGGTTCATAGGCCTACTGAGCCACACTGGCCAGGCACAATCTGCTTCTTTTAGTAGGAAGAGAAAATGCCAAAGTCTCTGTAACCTTCGGTGAGCTCCCCACCCCCCATAAAAGGGGATAAGAGAACATGGGTCAGAAAATGTATATCTCTTACAGCAAACGCTCTCTTTCTCTTCCTCTCTATTATTCTCTCTCCCTCTCCCTCTCCCTGTCCCTCTGTCTGACATGCATCTTTTCTTCCCATCCCCACCTTGACAGGGAGTAGTGTCCATGATGGGAATCAGAACCTCTGGCATTTGAGAAAAATCATAAAAATTGGCAGGTTCTGAGGGAGGAAGGGCAAAGGCAAAACATCCTGTGGTCAGGGTGTTAATTCCTCCACACATACAGATCATGCCCATTGCCTTGTGGGGAGATTCACCTGTGGGGCCAACTTATGTAAAGCTCTTGTCAGCATGTCCTCCTCTGGAATTGCCCACTGTTATTAGCATTGATGGTATTTATTAACCACCAGATGCAAGATAAGGAAGAAAATAAAAGTCAGTGCACCCTGGCCAGTGTGTCTGGGCATTGTCCTGTGCACCAGAAAGTTCACCGATTTGATTTCTGGCCAGGGCACATGTCCAGGTTGCAGGTTAAGTCCCCAGGCATCCAACATTGTTTCCCTCTCACATGAATGCATGCTTCTGTGCCTGTCTCTCTTCCTTCACCTCTCTCTAAAGAATCAATTTTAAAAACCCACCATATTAAGACACAACAAAAGAAAACTCATTGCTGCATGTTGCCTCTAAAACCAAGTGTCCTGCACTTGACGCTTTATTTGTTCTCGAGACCACAACTGAGAAATCCAGAAAAATTCTATATTGGAATCTGGACTTTTCCATCAAAATATTCAGAAAAGCATAGTATCAACGCAATGATGCTTAGAAACCTTAGATAAAGACTGCATCTATGAAGATGGGCAGAGAAGAGACCTGGATAGGAGGTGACTGCTGGTGCACAGAGATCATGTACATGAAGGCCCTATGGGCAGAGTCTCTAGGGCATTAGAAAACAAGCACGGAGAGTAAGGCACACATAGTAGGTTCCTTACTACTAGAATGTACCCCAGAGTCCACCAATCTGCACAGCAGTCAGGTAGGCTGGATACAGGGCAGCTGGAGCACACGAATGTCAAAGGGAAGACTCTGAATAAAGAAGAGCCAAAACCTGGCCTGCTTGGCTCAGTGGATGAGTTTTGACACGTGAACCAGGAGGTCAGTATTCAATTCCCAGACTGGGACATGTCCCCGTTTTGGGCTCTTAGCCCAGTAGGTGTCTTATAGGAAGCAGCCAATCAAGGATTCTCTCTCACCATTGATGGTTCTAACTCTTTCTCCCTTTCCCTTCCTCTGTGAAATCAATGACAATAAATATGTCTAAAAGTATGTACATAGCTTAAGGTTTTGATACCCAGAATATCTGTTTAGAAATACAAGACGTAGCCTTTTGTCATGGTCAGGATTTTTATGCTGTTCCTTCTTCCCCTTTAATCTTCCTTTCTAGTCCACTTCCCCATGGTATTGTATATAAAGTGATCTATTTCATGATGTGAAGTTTTGTATTGTTTGTCTAGTATTTCTCTACACCATAGTACGTTATCAGTACAAACCTACAGTGGTAAAATTAAGCTGAGTAAATTTGGCATCCAAATGGCTTTATTAGGTATTTCACCAATCCAGCAGCATTCCAGCTGGCAATGAAAAAGGGGCTCACTGAGCCATACCGACCAGGGTTTGTCCCACTACCATCCCCAAGTCTAACAGGATAGACATTAAAGTCCTTCAACAGTTGAGGTTCCAGCTTCCAAAATTAATTTCCCATTCAGTATTCCAGTAAAAATAACTAAGAAACAAAACATTTTGGGGGAGATTTTTAAAATTGAAGTTGGAAAGCTTGTTGATAACTATACACTCAACAGTCCAACAGGTGAGTTTTTAAAAATTTTCCCAGTTGGGACATTTGTTGACATTCACTCATAAAAATACTGAGGCTTCAAGATAACTCGATGTGTGGAGAGCATATATTAAATGTCAAAAAGTTGAAGAGGAAGTGCATGAGCAGTTCTATAGAAAAATACATATCTCAATCGACGGGCACTTTTGTTTATTTAATTCAGAGGTATATTCAGGAAAGCTTGTTAAGTGGCAAATTCTGTTTCAGTCTTGTTATTCCCACTTCAGAAAGGTGCTGATGGCATTTCAATAAGCCAAAGGATGCTTACATTTAGATTTGTTCAAACATTTATATTATTCCATATGTAATTTTTCTTCCTACATATACTATTCCTTTAAAGATTGAGGACATACAAAATGCCACAGGAAGGAGGTGAACAATTGCTTTACAGCCTTGTTGGAGGTGCCTCAATTCTTTTTTCCAGTTAGGTTTTCCAAGAATACGTCATTTGATTACCTCCCCCGGACAACTGGAAACAGGGCAGCATGCCATGAAGAAGTAACACAACGCTTCATTTTGTATGCAGTTCACTTCAAAGACTTCATGCACTTGTGGCCAAAGACACCTTGGGAAATTTAGGGCCTAGAATTCACCTCACCATCCAAACACATTGCTTTTATGTGTTTGTAGTAAAATGAGACAAGAAATCCCATTTAGTGGAAAACTTTATTCTGAATATTTTAACAATACAGATATTCAATTTAAACATTAAAGTATATAGTTATTAAAATCAACACTTATAAAACAACCTTGAAGAATTCAAACTTTGCATTCTATGCAGAAGTTTCACAAAGGGATCTAAAATTCTTGTTTCTTCCCCAAACCCACCATTTGCTTCTATTCATTCTTAAATAACAGAAGGCAATTTCTTTTCAAATAAATGCCTTCCATAACATAGCATTATTTTTAAGTTCAATTTCTATTTCATCTGTCACAGGGACTTCCCTCTTGGCAGCCCTTGAGAATCTCAATAAGCTGAGCTACTGCACTGCATGATTCACACTCTCTTGCATAGATGGTGAATCCTATGATCCCCACCAGCATCACACTCACGGCCTCTTAAAGAGGTGTCCCATCGGCTGTTGCAGTAATTGTTATGCACACCCCCCCCCCATCATACCCATCTCCTGTGAGGCTGTAATAATCATCCCAGTGACTCCTTCCACCATAAGTCAGAGGAGGCCCTTGGGTTGGTGGTGCACCACCTGTGCATCCTGTAATGTCAGTGACCAAATAACAATACTTAAACATCTTAACGAATAATTTTATGTCAGTATGACATGAACCTAGTAAAGTCTTAAATAGTTGGCAAACCTATGCTTTTATACATCTGCGCTAAAAATATGTCAGTAAAGCTGAGGTAGACAAGGGAGCTTACAATTATTTAAAATACAGCTGAAGAATAATGTTTTGACTGAAATAATTGACTATGAATATATATGAAGGCACATTTTCTGAAAACGGGCTGGAATTCTGACCTTCCTATTATGCTTCATGCTGTCAAAAGCTCTTTCTGATTAAAAAATTATACAATACACCCCTGGCTGGTGTGCCTAAGTGGGTCGCGCACCGGTCTTGGCATTGCAGGATCCCTGGTTTGATTCCAGGTTAAGGGCATGAGCCTGGTTTGCAGGGTCCATCCCTGGCCCTGGTTGGGGATTATGCATGGGGAAACCAATCAAAGTATCTCTCTCACATTGATGTAGCTCTCTCTCAGCCCCACTCCCTCCGTCCACTCTCCCAAGATCAGCAGAGATATATCCTCAGGTGAGAAACAACAAAAAAGAAAATGTTGCACTTCATTTCTTTAATAAGGAAAATAAATGAGTATGATCCTTCACTCCTGAAAGATTTGGACTGTTCCAAATGAGCTACTAAGAAAAGAATACAAGACTTCCAAGATAATACAAAACACATACTGCATATAGTACTCCCTGGGGCAAATAAAAGTAAAATTCCAGTTAAACACAAGATGGCCTGTTAATTCCAATCCTGTCACTTACACGCAGTATATCTGGACACATACCACAGCTGTCATATGAACCTCTGTAAAAATAGGAAAAGGCAAATGGACAGAAGGCTTCAAGAGTCATTTCTCCAAACACGATACACAAACAGCTAACAAGCTCATGGAAAGAGCATCAAAATAATGGATAGTTAGGGAAATGCCAACCAAAACCTACGTGAGATACCACTTTATTCCTAAGTAGGTCCCAATGTTTGAAGAGGAAAATACCAGGGCTTGTTGGGAATTTAGAGCCACTGGAATCCTGTACACAAGGAACAGAAAGGGGACAAGGCGTGGCTGCTGTGGAAAATAATGGAAACTCCTACAACAAACATTTAACACTGAATTGCAATATGACTCCGAAATTCCACTCTAAATTTTGCACCCACAATAACTGGAGACTTCTATGAAATACTAGTCCAAAATGCTCACATCAGTCCTCTGGTGGAAAGGACCCCAACGGTTGAAGTGGTAAACGAGCTGTGTCCACTCACTAGAGCTGCAAGGGAATATTTAACCAGCCATAAAAGTGGCGGTGAACTGATTACTGCCATATGGATGACCCTTGGACACATTTATGGTAATGGACACAAGCCAGGCACAAAATGTCCTATCCTGTATCATTCTGATACTATGATCTGTGGAAAACAGGTGAATCAATACAGACAGAACCCTGGTTGGTTTTTCATAGAAGCTGGACTGAGGAAGAGAATGGTAGCGACTGCTTTACCTGGAGAGCTTTTATGTATGAGTGATAAAGATGTTTTGGACATACTCAGATACAGTTGTGACATAAGACTCTGAATATACTACATGCTACTTAGTTGGTCAATGGTAAATATTTAGTGTTATGATAGATGAAATTCACCTCAACAACAAACAGTGTATAGTATAGTTTAGGTGTCTTACGCTTTATTGCCCATTACCTATAACTAGTAGTGCAATCATCATCTCTTGGAGATATATGGTAATTTCTCCTGGAAGGGATTGTCTCTTTGCAAGGAACGCCTGCATAACTTCCTCTCCCACGTGACAGCGTTCCTGTAAATGACAAATATTTATGTGAGGATATCACATTGGAGAGCAATGTTTTATGGGAAAACAATAATTCAAAACAACACTTTATTTCCTCTTTCCACAACAATGTTTAAATTTACTCTTAGACTCTATTTAGGCTCATGCTTGTATGTGCTGTGATATGTTACTCTGGAATGTATTATCTTCTGACATCTTGTCCTCCCTGTACATCTTCCTTAATTTCTTAAATGACCATTGGTGGGAAAAACCTTTCCAATTCTGAACAAAGTGCAAGGAATTCCATGATGTCCACATACATATTTATCAGTGCCTACCTATAGCTTGACAAGCCTCTATCGATTTTTCTCCTTCTCTACTTTGCTCTGTTGCTCACAATCTCTTTTCGACATTACTAAAAACTTCCTAATTTTCCCGTTACACTCACTTCTTCATGCACGTTCCCCTAAGAACTAATAGTTATTTCGGTATGCAAGTATTGAATTATTAGCATTTAGGTTAAAACACTTTCATTGCTCCTGGATGCCCACAATATAGAGGCAAGTTATGTCCATTTACTTTCAAAATTGACTGTCTCACTTACCTTAGAACTTTTATGCTACGCTTTCAACTACATTTTGGACTCAGGAAAAGCCACATGTGCTAGTTGTGCACTTGCATCTATTCTAATACTGGCAAGATATCACCTGTGCATAGTAATATTTTATTGGGCCAGTACATGCCAAATTCATTACACATACAATTTTCTAATTTATCACCAATTTAGCATGGCTCTCTCCTACTGCTGACTACTTTAAATGTATAAACTTAGTTTTGGTAATGATGGCAATATAAATTTTACTGCCTTTAGCTGTACTACGAGCATTTAACAGCTCATGTGAAGAGCCCCAGATCTCCTTCAAAATATGAGAAATATTACATTTCCCATAAATATTACCATGTTTCAGTACTAATTCTTATCCAAAATGTCCACAAATGACCCTTTAATTTATGCGCTCACTAGCACATCCACAATTTAAATGGATAGGCTGTTTGTGTATATTCAACTGCAGAGGCATATTGTTCTTAACTACACTGATTCCCTCAATGGTTTCAACTTTCCAACATAATTAATAGTGAGAGACTCTATGTTACACTTTAAGACATCTTTGTACTGATATGAATGAGTCACGTTTGCCTTATTTTTTCACAACTATGTGCACTCTGTGATTTAGCAACTGGCAATGCCTGACTCTTTCAAGTGTGCCTTTCCACCCTCATTTTTTATTAAAAACAGACCTTATGAACCCACACATATCACTTTTCAGCCTGTTGACAAAATACTTATATTGTATTTATTAAGATGCGTTAATTTGGTTGTCATATTTCCTCAACAAGCATATGATTCTTGGAATCACAAAATATATCTTTATGGATATACCAGTGGCCCGGTGCATGAAATTCGTTCACAGGAGGGTGTGTCCCTCAACCTGGCCTGCACTGTCTCTAATCTGGGACCCCTTGGGGGATGTCTGACTGCCAGTTTATGAATTGAGCCAATCCAGAAGTCACATATCCCTCTTGAAATCCAGCACCACTGCCTCCTAACAGCTCGCCTGCCTGCCTGCCTGCCTGCCTGCCTGATCTCCACTAACCACTCTGCCTACTGGCCTGCTCACCCTCAACTGTCCTCCCACCTCCCAACCACGCTGCCCTTCTTGCCCCCAGCTATCAAACATAGAGAGACTGATGGATACCAAGGCATCCTCCTAAAGGGCCAACACACAAATTTCCCTGTGCTCTGGCAAAGGGAGGTTGAAGTGCACTGGAGCTGTGAGGGAAGAAGCCAGGACTAGGGACTCAGCGGATACAGCTCAGAAGATAGACACCCATGACTCCTGGGAGGAGTCATTCCCTCATGCAGAGGAGGACATCTTTCCCACACAGACATTTGCCTGTCTCGGAATAGGACAGTTGACACACCCGATTGTAAAAAACTTTGCTCTGAGGCAACTTAAGAGATTAAGAATGACAATTGGTCTCCAGTAGAAGCCACTGCCCCACCATGTTGAAAAAAATCTGGTGCCTGAGGATGACTGCCTACAGGGGCAATTCAAGTCAGAAGCCTATAAGTGTGTAGCCAGAGGTGGTCTCCTGAGGCTTTGAGTCTTTGCCTGACCTAATTAGTCAGAAACAGCCTGTAACACTGTCCTGCATGACAGGCTGAGAGGTGTAGAGCAGCGGTTCTCAACCTGTGGGTCGAGACCCCTTTGGCGGTCGGACGACACTTTCACAGGGGTTGCCTAAGACCAATCTGCATATCAGATATTTACATTACGATTCATACCAGTAGCAACATTACAGTTATGAAGTAGCAACGAAAATAATTTAATGATTGGGTCACAACATGAGGAAGGGTATTTAAAGGGCCAGAAGATTAAGAACCACTGATAGAGGATCTACATAACTCATCATCACAAACTCAAACAGAAAGCCAAAAGTAGCAAACAAACAAAAAACACCAAAATGAAAGAACTAGAGAATTCTCAGAAGAGAAAAATGAAGTAGAGATAAGAAATTTATCTGAATCAGAGTTCAGAGCAATCATGGTAAAAATGCTCAATAGCATGAAAAAAAATATAGTAGCTATGAAAAAAGAAAAGTTCTAGATAAAAAATATGACATAACACTAGTAAAGAACACACTGGAAGAAATACACATCATATTTGGGAAGCTGAGGATCAAATCAGTGAATTGTTAGTCAGAGAGAAAATATCACTCAATTAGGAAAACCAGAAAAAAAAAACAATTAATAAACAAGAGGACAGGTTAAAGGAACCGTGAGACTACCGGAAATGTAACAATATTAGAGTAGTGGGTGTGTCCAAAGAGGCAGAAAGGGAGAAAGGCATAGAGAAGGTGTTTGAAGAAACAATGGCAGAACACTTCCCTAACTTCTTAAAGGAAAATGTCACACAAGTGCAGGAACCACAGAGAACCACAAACAAGAAGAACTCAAACAGGCCCATTCCAGATGCATAATAATTAAAGTGCCAAAAATTAAAGAAAAAGAGATAATTGTCAAGGCAGCAAGAGAAAAGAAATGTGTTTCCTACAATAAAGTTCCAATGAGGGCTGACACCTGGTTTCTCATCAGAAACTCTACAGGCCAGAAGGGAATGACATGAAGTACTTAAGGTAATGGAATCAAGGATCTGAGACCAAGATTACTATATCCAATAAGGCCGTCATTCAAAATAGATGTTTCAATAAAGAGCTTCCCAGACAAAGAATGGCTCAAGAATACAACACCACAAAGCCAGAATTACAAGAAATCCTAAAGGGACTGCTGTAATGAGAAGAAGAAATGAGAGGGAAACCTAGGCATACAGAATTAAAATGGCAATAAATCAGTATCTATCAATAATAACCCTTAAAGTAAATGGACTAAATGCTCCAAACAAAAGGCGTTGGGTTGCAGAATGGATTCAAAAATATGACTGAACGATATGTTGTCATCAAGAGACCCACCTCAAAACAAAAGACTCACACAGAATGAGAGTGAATTTTGCATGCAAATGGAAAAGAAAAGAAAAGATAGACTAGAAATAAACATATTGACAAAACAGACTTTAACATGAAGGCCATCACAGGGGACAACAATCCTAAACAACTCACTAGATCAGACAGACTTAATCGACATCTTCAGAACAGTTCACCCCAAAGATACAGAATATACATTCTACTTAAATGTTCATGGGAGATTTTCAAAGATAGACCACTTGAGACTCAAGCAAAGTCTCTTCAAATTAAACAAGATGGAAGTCATATCAAGCATCTTCTCTGATTACAAAGGCATACTACTATATAATAAAGAGGTAATATGCAAATTATTCCTCACGCCCTGACAAGATGGCTGCCTATGACCTGGCTGTCAGGGGGTTTAGTGAGGGACAACCAAATGACTGAACAAGCAGGCTACATGGGGAGACCAGACTGGTGGGGGGGTTAATGAGCCATTACCAAACGACTGGACAGCAGGCTACATGGGGCGACCAGGCCAGTTGCGTCTTGGTGAGGGAAAACCAAACAACTGAACAGCAAGTTGTGTCGGGCAACCAGGCCTGCGGGTATATGAGGGGCAACCAGGCAGACAAGTGGGACGGTAGAATGAAACCAGCCCAGTAGGGGAGCAGTTGAATGTGCCAAGGCCAGCGGGTGATGGGGCAGTAAAAGGTGACCAAACTGGCAGGGAGAGAGTTAGGGTTGACCATACTGGCAGGGGCTTAGTTAGGGGTGTCCAGTCTGGCAGGCACTTAGTTGGGGGCGATTATGCCAGTAGTGTGTGTGTGGGGGGGGGGGGCAGTGAAAGGTGACTAGGCTGGTTAAGGGACAGTTGTCAGCGACCAGGCTAGTAGGTAGGGGGCAGTTGGAGGTGACCTGGTCGACCACAGGGCAGTTAGGGAAGACCAGGCCAGCTGGTAGGGCAGTTAGGGGTGATTAGAATAGCAAGTAGAGGCAGTGAGGGTCAATCAGGCTGTAGGGGCGGGGGTGGGGGGGCAGTTAGAGGTGACCAGGCAGGCAGACAGGCACTTCAGCAGTTAGGAGCCAGCAGTCCTGGATTGTAGAGGGTATAAGCTGGTCTGAAGGAACACCACCACCCCTCATGGAAGAATTTTGTGCACCGGGATTCTAATATTAGATATAACCTACAATAAAAATTAACAAAAATTCAAATACTTGCAGGCTAAATAATACGTTATTAAACAATGTTTGTGTTATCAAAAACATCAAAAAAGAAATGAAAAACATCCTGGAAAGAAATGACAATGAAAACACAACAATTCAAATTCAATGGTTATACTGAAAGCAGTTCTGAGAGAGAAGTTCATAGCATTACAGACACAAAAAAACAAATACAAAAAATAACTGGTAATAAATTATCTAACTCTACAACTTAAAGAATTAGAAAGAGAGCAACAAGAAAAGCCCAGACTGAGCAGAAGGAAGGAAATGGTAAAAATCACAGCAGAATTAAATAACATAGAAACCAAAAACAAAAAAAACAAACAAACAAAAAAATCACTACAAAATATCAATAAAATCAACAGCTGGTTCTTTGAAAGGATAAATAAGATTGATGAACTTCTTCCAGGCTTACCAGGAAGCACAGAGGACCCAAATCAACAATCAGAAATGAAAGAGGCAAAATAACAACTGACCCCAAAGAAATAAAAAGGGTTGTAAAAATACTATTCCAACAAACTGGTCACCTAGAACAAGTGGATGTATTCCTAGAAAAGTACAACCTTCTGAAACTCAATCAAGAAGAATAAAAAAGTCTGAATAGATGGATAAACAGAAGGTAATTGAAGCAGTCATTGAAAAACTTCCAGCAACCAAAGCCTTGGGCCAGACAGCTTCACAGGAGGTTTTACAAAGCATTCAAACTAAAACATATCCTCCTCACACTTTTCAAAAAACTTCAAGAGGAAGGAACAATTCCAAGCAATTTCTAGAAGCCAGCATTACCCTAATCCCAAAGCACATGTAGATACTGCAAAGAAAGAGAATTACAAGCCAATGTATCTCTGATGAACATAGATTCTAAAATCCTCAACAAAATCCTAGCAAATCAGAACCAGCATTACATCAGAAAGATCATACACCATGAGCACATGGATTTATTCTGGGCATGAAATGATGGTGCAACATCCTCAAATCAATACACATTATACATCAAATTGAGAGAGAAAAATAAAAAAAAAATCGAGAGATAAAAATAAGATAATCATATAAATTGATGAAGAAAAAGAATTTGACAAAACCCAACACACTTTTTGGTAAAAACTCTCAGCAAACTGGGACTGGAGGGATCATATCTCAACATAATACAAGCCTTATATGACAAACATACAGCCAACACCATACTCAACAGGCCAAAAAAAAACCAAGTCACCCAAGAACAGGAACAAGACAGGGATGCCCACTGTCACCACTCCTGTTTGAGTGAGTACTGGAAGTGCTACCATATCAATCAGGCTGCTTGTGGCATGACCAAATTGAGGGATGACCAAAGGACAGGTTCGGGGACGGGCCGGCCAGACTGCACCCATGCACAAATTTGAGCACTAGGCCTCTGGTAGAGGATAACTGCCCAATAAATGGGGATTTTGTCTTATTCATAGTCATTATGCAGCATAGTGTGTAGGCTACTAAATATCACTTGAAAGAAGACACTTAGGAATATTGTGTACACAAACTACAATTTCTACTGCTTAGCACTTGAGAAACAACATCAACCATTCTTCATAAATCAAATAAATGGACTTCTGAACTCAAGAAAAATCATGAGATGGAACTGGAGAGCATTATGCTAAGTGAAATAAGCCCATCAATGAAGGAAAAATACCACATGATCTCACTCATTCATGGATAATAGAGACCATTATAAACTTTTGAACAATAATAGAGACAGAGGCAGAGCTGCCTCAAACAGATTGTCAAACTGCAGCTTGAAAGCCGGGGAGGGTTGGGGGCAGGAGGGAGGGAGGTAAGAGATCAACCGAAGGACTTGTATGCATGCATATAAGCATAACGAATAGACATAAGACACTGGAGATTAGGGGAGGTCAGGGGATTGTCAAAGGCAGGTCGGTGCGGGGGGGAAGGACACATATGTAATACTCTTTGTAATACTTTAAGCAATAAAAAAATTAAAAAAAGAATCATTGGGAAAAGAAAGAAAGATCAAGTAATTTGCTGTATCAAAAAAAAAGACAGAAAAATCATGATACAAATCCAAATCTTGGCTGTCGACAAATCCTAAAAGATAAATGCAAAGTAAAAGGATCAATATGTATTGAACTCCTTCAGTGTTCCATAAAACAAGTTCTTCATTTAATAAATGAATTAGGTAATGTAGCAGAATACAAAATTAACACCCAGAAATCTATGGCTTTTTGATACACCAATAAAGAATTCACAGAAAAAGAAACAAACAAACAAAAACAACAATCCCATTTACAATTGCAACAAAAAAATGAAGATACCTAGGAATAAACTTAACTAAATAAGTAAAAGATCTGTACACTGAAAACTATAGGACATTGAAAAAAGAGGTAGAGGAAGACATAAACAAATGAAGAATATACCAAGTTCATGTAATAGTAGATTAAATCTCATTAAAATGGCCACGCTACCCAAAGCATTCTACAGATTTACTGTAATCCCAATTAAAATACCAATGACATATTTCTCAGACCTAGAAGAAAGTCTCCAGAAATTCGTATTCAATAAAAAATAAAAAGACCCGCAATAGTCCCAGTAATCTTAAGAAAGAAGAACAATGTTGGCCGTTCACAATTGCGATGTCAAGTTATATTTCAAAGCCACTGTTCTCAAGCTCGCTGGAACTGGCACAAGAATAGACGTGCACTAGTAGACCAATGGAACACACCTGAGATCATAGAAATAGACCTGAGCCTTTATGCCCAATTAATATTTGACAAAGGAGGCAAGAGCATACAATGGAGTCAAGACTGTCTTTTCAATACAGGAGGTTGGAGAAATTGGATAGATACATGCAAAATAATGAAACGAGACCACCGCCTCACACCATAGAGGAAAATAAACACAAAATGGACAAAGGACTTAATTGTAAGAGGGAAAACATAAAAATCTTGGAAGAATCCATAGGCAGAAAAATATGAGACATATTTCAAGAAGCTCTTTACCAATATAACTCCTAGGGTAATAGAAAATATGGAGAAAAGAAACAAATGGGACGACATCAAAATAAAAATCTTCTGCAGAGAAAAAGAAACCATCAGCAACACACAAATACAAAACACACACACACACACAAAAACCAAAAATAAAAAACCCAAACAAACCAAAACAAGAAAGCCCATGGCTTGGGAGAACATATTTTCCTATGTTATATCCAATAAGGGCCTAATCTCCAAAATTTATAGGGAACTCAGCCATCTAAAAAAAAAAGCAAGATAAACAATGCAATCAAAAAATGGACTTAAATAGATACTTTTGAAAAGTGCACATACAGAAGGCCAAGAGACATAAGAAAACATGCTAAAAATCCTTATTCTTCCTAGAGATGCAAATCAAAATAACAATGAGATACCATCTCACACTGGTAAGAATGGCTATCATCAACAAATCAACAAACGACAAGGGCTGAGGAAGATGTGGAGTAAAAGGAACCCATGTGCACTGCTCGTGGGAATGCAGTCTGGCAAAGCCACTGTGGAGAACAGTACGGAGTTTCCTCAAAAAATTAAAAAGCGACTGCCATTTGATCCAGTACTCCCACTACTAGGAGTCTTTCCCAAGAAATTAGAAACACCAATCAAAGCATATATGCACCCATATGTTCATAGCAGCACAATTTAGAATAGCTAAGATTCGGAAACAGACTATGTGCCCATCAGCTGATAAATGGATTAAAAATGGTGGGATACATCTACACAACAGAATACTACACTGCTGTAAAAAGGAAAGAACTCTTCCCTTTCCAAAAAGCATGGAAGGACATGGACAGCATTATGGTAAGTGGAATAATCTAGGCAGAGAAAGAAAAAATATTGCATTACCTCACTCATTTGTGGAATATAATGAACAACAGAAACTGATCAACAGAAATAGATCCAGAGACACAGAAGTATGGGACTGACTGTCAAAATTCAGAGGGAAGGCAGGAGGCTAGGGGAGGTAAGAAATCAACCAAAGGACTTGTATGCAGGCAAATAACCATAACCAAGGGACACAGACACTAGGGAGGCGAGGGCATGTGATGAGGGTGGGAGTGGCCAGGGAGAGCACAATGTGGGGAGAAGGAGACATATATAATGCTATATGTAATACTTGAAACAATAAAGAATATAAAAAGATGAGTTCCTAGAAATATACCTTTAACTATAGTACTTGGCTAACATACTAAAATTCCTCAATCTCCCAATAACTTCATGATGGTTGATCTTTTAGCCAAATCAATGTAACTTGAGTAAACATAGCTCAGGTCATTGTAATTGCTCCACATAAACTGTTTGGATGTCTGGACCTATTTTTTGGAAACAAATCTGAAGTCACATATTCCACCAAGATGCCTGGCACTGATGGGCAGCGACACAAACTAAACAGCCACTGGACACAGTTCCCACCTTAAGGAATCACTTGAGTTTTCTGGTTCCAAAAAGTTTTCCACATATTTATACACCATGGCCTACTTCCTGACATTTGAGATTCAACAAACATCCCTTGATCCCCTTAATTTTATGAATAGAAACACTATCTCCTACCAATACCACTTCTAAAAATAATTACCCCCTATATTTTTCCTCTTATCTTTTTTGTGCATGATTGTACTTATTTACATTTCCTTGCATGTTTGTTATTTTTACCATAGAAAATGAGTGTCCAATAAGTAGGGATTTTGTCTTATTCAGAATCATTGTGTAGGCTACAAAACATCACTTGAAAGAAGACACTTAGAAATAATATCTACACAAACTACATTTCTTCTGCTTAGAAACTAGGGAAACAACATCAACCATTGTTCATAAATCAAATAAATGGACTTCTGAACTCAAGACAAATCATGAGGCAAATCCCACTCTTGGCTGTTGACAAACCCTAAAAGATAAAGGTAAAGTAAAAGGGTCAATATGTACCGACCCCCTTCAATGTATCATAAAACAGGCTCTCCAAATAAAGGACAGGGACATAAGTGAGTTATGTACTAAAAGTCATTGAAGATCAACAACTTAATATATGGTATAACGAGTATACACACAAATTAACTTAAATATAAGATCAAAAGTGTAGCCAAAGCACAAACTTGATTATTGACATAGAAATCTGCATATGTTACCTTGTCCCAGGGAAAAGTGATTCTTAATAAATCCAAAAGAACGTAGCTTAAAGTAATGGTATAATATGTTGGAAATATCTCAAAATATAACAGAACCAAAGAAAATATGTACCCCAAACTATCGTAAGTGTTACCCTCCACGTCCTGCATGGTTCAGGGTTCGGGTCTGGAAGAGGAGCCACACAACAAATGAAAAAGAAAAGACACGAGATAATTTGGGAATATTGGGGGACCAGGCGAGCGAGTCCAACTCAAGAGGAAGGACTTCCACTGTGCTCAGGCCTCACCAAACTTTTTATAGTGAGAGGTAAACAAGGTAGTGGTTACCAAAATTACACTTTTCATGTGAGTTTCACTTGTTCACACCGTGGTTATACTTCTTTCACTTCCTCAGCCCATTAGATTCCCAGATAAGATCTAGGGAGTGTTATAAGGTCAAGCCTAATTATGCTAAGAGGACTGTGCCCTCTAAGCTAGGACTTGCTTGTGACTTTTCCAGCAGGTCAGTCCAAGGCTTAACCCTATATCAGTTTCCCACACCAAACGATGCCCAAATGGTGTGACTTTCAGGGTAATATTAAGGAATACTTGTGCAACGAGCACCGACAACTTTGAAGGATATGGGACACACTTACATTGGCTAGACTTTAAGATTAAAAAGAAATAAGACTATTTCCCTCACTAGTACATTAAAGACTCATTGAAAGGAACTCTTATCCACTACTTTAAAATAAATCAGGATATATATATTTTACAAAAATCAGTCTTGTTGCATGATTCAAAAATAATTAACCAGAGAAAAGTTAGTTAGGGGCGGGAAGGTCAATTAGTTATGGCACACCCAATGTCCTAACTCACATCAGTTCCTGTCTTGAAGAACTAAATACCTAGCCCGCCTGCTGTGACTCTGTGATGGTTGACCATCCAATTGTGAGCCTGGAGGTCACTGTCCTATTCCTGGTCAAAGAACAAGCCCAAGCCCCTTGCTCAATCCCCAGTGGGGGACAAGGAGATGGCAGCCGTTCAGTGATTCTCTCTCATCATTCATGTTTTTTTTTCTCTCTCCCTCTCCCTTGCTCTATGAAATCAATACAAATACTTTTTTAAAAAGGTATACCAACTTGAGGGTAAAGGGACTACACATACCATATTTTCAAGACCCTTTTTAATGCTATGGAAATGTTAGCATCAATTGTAATAGCTTCTTACCAACAGTGACCTGATTTCTGCTGATATTATATGTCTGGGGTGCACAGGCTGTTCTAAATTACAAAGTGCTTTGAAGGCTTAAAGCCCGATTCCATTTGTATGCATATCCTAAGTAACAAAGCTTAATGTACTATTTTGCTACACAAAACGGACATTTCAACATCCTTCCAACCCCACAGTCCAGCACTTTTGTGAAAAAAAAAAGAAAAGAAAAGGATAGTGATGGCTAAATAATCATGGCTCATATGGCATTATCAAACTTTAAAAACAAGAAGATGGAAACCTGGAAATACTATTACTTGAACCACAGTGCTAGAATTTTATTAAAAGACTAAACATATGTCTGTGTGTATATCATCTCTTAGCACCCATCCATTCACTGTCTTGCATACATCATCTCTTCACCCATTATCTGTCCTGGGTGCCAACCACCATGCATCACCCACCTGCCATCCTCTATCATGCCTCGTCTACCTCTCCCGCGTCAGTTGTTAAGATTAGTAATCCTGAGCCACTTTGTGGGTGCTGTGAGTTTCCCTTTTCACCCGGGCATCACAGTCCTCCATTTTAGACCGTCTACTTTTCCCCTCCCAGGGGCTGTAGAAAGGGTTAAAGAGAATAAAACAGGGGAGAGAAAACCTTATTTTGCTTAGCAGATATCTTGCAGAAGCTTGCAGCCTTGAGCACAGCATAGCCCAGATAACCAGAAGACACCTGGCATGGGAGGACCCAAGGACAGACCAGACCCTCATGTCAGCAGAGCGGCTTGCAGCCAGCAAAATAAATAAAAACTCTCTCTCTCTGCTCTCATGACTGATGACTTTCTCTGTCTCAACCCACCAGCACCCAGGTGTCCAGAATAAAATCTCTTTTGATACATCTTCTACCCCCAGACGTTCTACCTCACACAGGAACAGCACTCATGGACAAGATGAGGGTGTGCCTTTCAGCAGAGGATCCCCTACCAACAGCCATGTCCTGGCAGAATCCCTGTCTGGAACAGAGGACATCCGCTTCCCAGTACCTTCGGAGCTTAAGCACAAGCAGAGGGCCCACAGGAGGAATATCACAGCCACCTGCATGTGGTGGTGAGAGGAGGCCACTGGGCCCAAGCCTCCAAGACATCCCAGGGCATGGTGTTTTCCCAGTCTCAGGGGGGCTGTTGCTCTGAAGCTCCTGGCAGGGTGGTGCTGCAATGTCAGTTCCTGTTGCTACATACTTTGACCCTCAGTCTGGGGCAGGGAAGGGCCTGGCATGGTGAATATGAAAGATGACCATCATGCCTGCGGGAGGGATGAGCAAGGAGCAGAGGAACAGTAGAAAGCTGGGGGCCTCCTTGTTATTGCAGAAGCAGTGAGCAGATCTCCCTTTATTAAAGTCAACACCACCACTCTGAAAACTAAAACTGGGGCTCTGTACCATAAGGACCTCCTCAGGCAGGAAGCTGGGTCTCCAGCCCCTTTCAAGCCACTTCTCAGCTCTACACCTGTGTTGTGGCCCTGCAGCCTCTCAATCTCTTTTCCCCTGAGACATTGGTGCATTGGGATTTTCTGTCACTTTTAGGTGCCTGGAGAATTTTTCAATGGTGGTTTTATTATATTTAAGCGGCATGATGTATCTGTGTGTTTTGTTTTTGCTAATCCACATTACAGGAACTTTTCCACTGTTGACCTATTTCAACATGAGGGGGGAAGGGGAGGGGCAGTGGGAGGGGAAGGGGAGGGGGAGAGGGAGAGGGAAAATGGGAGGAGGAGGGAGGAGGGGGAGAGGGAGAGGGCAAGGGAGAGGGAGAGGGCAAGGGAGAAGGAGAGGGAGAGGAAGGGGGGAGGAAATGAGAGGGAGAGGGAAGGAACCATCCATTGGTTAACTACAAGCCAGGAATATTCCCTTGACCTGGAATGAAATCTGGGATCCCGCAGTGCCAAGGCTGGTGCTCAACCGACTTAGGCACAGCAGCCAAGAGATAATTTAACACTTTTAATCAGAAGGAGCATTGGACAGCGTGAACCATAGAAATAATATGAAGGTCAGAATTTCAGCCCATTTCCAGAGAATGTGCCTTCATATTCATTCATAATCTATTATTTAAGTTAAAACATTATTCTTCAGCTGTATTTTAAATAAATGTAAGCTCCCTTGTCTACCTCAGCCTCATTGATACCTTTTTAGCTCAGGCAGATAAAAGCATAGGTGTTCAAAATAGTTAAGACTTTACTAGTGTCATGTCATACTGACATAAAATTATACATAAAGAGGTTCAAGTATTGTTATTTGGTCCCTGACTTTACAGAAGGCTCAGTTGGAGCACCACCAGCACGAGGGCCCCCTCTGACTTATGGTGGTCCAGTCCCTTTGATGATTATTACAGCCACACAGGAGATGGGTATGATGGGGGCACGGCAATTACTGCAACAGCCGATGGGACACCCCTGTGAGAGGTCCTGAGTGTGGTGCTGGCGGTGATCACAGGATACACCATGTACGCAACAGAGAGTGAATCATGCAGTATAGTAGCTCATCTGATTGGGCACACAGGGAGTCAGAGGGGAAGCCCCTGTGACAGAAGAATTAGACACTGAAATTAAAAATGATCAGGTACAGACAACATTTTATTGTAAAGAATTTGGCTTCTGTTATTTAAGAATGACAAAAAGCAAATGGTAGGTTTGAGGGAGGCATCAAGAATTGTAGGTACCCGTATGAAATTTCAGGATTAGAGGCAAGGTTTGAATTATTCAAGGTTGTTTCATAAGTGCTGATTTAAACTACAATATACTTAAATATTTAACTTTTACATATTGTATTGTTAAAATATTCAGAATATGAGCACAAGCAAAAGACCAACAGAGGGAAGACACTGGGAGTGGGCGACAAGAACAAGAGACTAGGGATAGAGGAAGCCCGGGGGAGGTCAGTAGAAAAAAAGAAAGAGACACATATATTACCTTTGTAAAACCTTAAACACTAACATTACCAAAAATTTTCAGAAGAAAGTGTTCTACAACATGGGACTTCTTGTCTGATTTTACTACAAACACAGAAAAGCAGTCTGTTTGGATGGTGAGTTATATTCATGGCCCTAAATTTCCCAGGGTGTCTATGACCATATGTGCATGAAGTCTTTGAAGTGAACTGCATACAAAATGAAGCAGTGTGTTATTTCGTCATGGCATGCTGCCCTGTTTTCCAGTTAGGGAGGGTAAACAAATGAGGTATTCTCCTTGGAAAACCAAAATGGATAAACGGATTGAAGAACCTCTGACAAGGCTGCAAAACAAGGATTCCTCCAGCTCTGTGGCCCACACTTTGCCCCCTAAGATACTGATAAGGAGCAGGCCGATCCCACTGGCCCCAGGAGGAAGAGGAGACCTTGGGAAATAGGAGATGGTGGTGAGCAGCAACAGGGCAATGTGGCGTGGCAGCACAGCAGCCTAGGCCTCAGCATGAGGAAGATTCACAGACACCTGTGGAAAGGAGTATAGGAAGAACATGTCATGCCAGCCCCTGTTGAGAGGTAGGTGGCAAGGCCTGAAGGTGCTGTGAGCAGCCTAGAGGGAGAGTTCAGAGGAGTGGCTCAAGGAATCTGCTTTGACTCTGAGTTACAGTGGACATGCACACTCCCTCCTCCTGCCTAAGCCCCCCTGCCTGAGCTGGAATTGCACTGGCCTTGTTGTACTGGTAGTTCCTGTCTCAGGCACATACCCTAGGGGCCTGGTGTTACAGGCTGTTTCCCTCCCAGCATTCAGGTGTCCCCGTGAGCGAGAAGTAATGGCCCAGGAACCTGGCAGCACACCAGGGGAGAGCCCAGGCAGCCCCTCCTCACCCGTCCTGTCCGCTCACTGGGGGCCATCGTCCTCTCATAATACTTCAGGGGATTGAGCCACAGGTCCTTGCTGATGATCTGGTAGAGCAAACAGAGCTTCGTCAGGAGAGCACAGGGACCCAAACAGAAACGCAAGCAGCAGGCAGGCACAGGAAGCTGTATGCTGGCATGGCCAGTGACATCCCACCTCAGCAATCCTGCCAGATGCTGCTACACTGTGGTCAGAGAACCAGTGGAAGAAGCTGGCGCTGCTGTCCTGGAGCCTGTGGCTGTAGACTTCTCGTTCACAATGCTGGTACCACTGAATGGGAGTGGCACGGGACAACCTGTATCCTGCAGGAGATGGGTATGTGAAGCTGGGCACATCGCCTTCCATCCCTGCCCACCACCAGCTGCAGCCCATGCAGGGAGCCTCCTCTTCCCTGTGAGGGTGATGAGATACTCCTTCACAATCACATGGTTGCAGAAGTAGGGGTTGCTGCGGAAGTACAGGCTAATGGTGCAGCAACCCCAGGGATGCCTGACTTCCCTCACCTGCAGAAGGAAAGTGGATCCAGGGAGTGAAATCGCAGCCCTGTGCTCCCGCATGTAGCTGTTTTCAGGGACAGGCTATTTCCCCACCTGCTCTCCACCATTCCGTGGAGCCGGTGTACTTACCTTCAAATCGATCATATGGCCGAGCATATTTTCATCTTGGACGCTGATCATGGCCGACAACTCTGGGTGGTTGACAAACTGCTTTGGGTCAAGGAGCCTGCACACTGGTAGCTGGGCATGGACCAGCTAGAAAGAGCAGCCTGGCCTGGCCTCTCCTTCCCTTAAGGCCACTCCTTCCACATAAACGGCAGAAAGGGGCACAGCACCACTCTGTTTCCTGACAGACCCTGATGCCCACCGGACTGCTTTGTGCTGAGGGCTTGACAGGTTACACATCACACATTCCTGCTTCTGACTGAGGAACTGGACATAGAGACGGCCTGTAAGGCAGCATTAGTTAGTCCCAGAAGAGCCCGTGCAACACAGCCCTGTCTGTGGGCATCAGCCCCTGGTGTATGCGTGCCTCTGCCTTGGAGCTCTGCCCCTGGACCCCCTGGTAATGCTTCTATGGTGCCTGTACAAGACAGAGGGTGTCTCCAGGATCCTGGGCCAGACCGGGGCGCACTGCCCCTAGCTTGTCCTCAATGTTCTTTTCTAGGGGAACCATCCCCGCTTACACCATTCTCCTGCACTGTCCCATGCTCCTTGTGATCCTGCTCCTCTACCCTCAAGGATACAGCTGTGAGCCAGAACCCAGGGATGCGCCGGATATTGAGGCTTCTCGGTTTGAAATAGGGCTTGAGCCTCTGCCGAGTCCTGCACCTGAGCCGAGAGAAGGCCCTGCTGGCTTGCTCATTCATGGGCTCCATCTCCAATTGGACGGCCAGGAGCACCTCCAGAGGGGACCAGGTGACTTGGCCCCGGGCCCTGACTGGGCCTGCTCCTGCTGCACTGGCTCCTCTTCTTCTGGCTTTGCTTTGGCCTTGGACTGAGGCTCCACCTCTCCCACCTGTTCCACTGCCTCCATGGTGCACTTCCCCTCCCCCTGCAGGACAAACTGCTCCCCTGCAATTAATTGCTCCTCCATCCACCCCTCCTCCTGGTGGTCACTCCCTTGTGGGTCACCTTGATCCTGTGCCTCCAGCCTCAGCTCTTCACTCACCACCTCCTCCTGCCTCCCCACCTGCAGATCTGGGAAAACCTCCTCACCTGCCCACTTGGCCTGCCATGGCACCACCTGCAGAAGGCCCTCTGTCCACAGGATAAACTGAGCCTGTGCCTGGAACTCCTCCCCCAGGCCCTCCTTGTCTTCCCCTTGCTCCTCACTCTGGGTTCCCTGCTGCACCTCACTCTCCTCTCCCTGCACACACTGCTCTGCAGCCACCCAGTCCTCCCCTCTCCCGCACTCAAGATCAAGCCCAATATCCTGGCCTGTGTCCAAACTCAGCTCCAGGGTCTCAGCCTCCCCGACTTGCATGAAGTTCTCCCACTCCAGCCCCAAAGCTGCCCTCTGAACCTCCTGTGCCCTTGTGTTCTGGGTATCAACAATTTCCTGCACTGAGGTGAAGCTAAAAGCCTTCTGGGCCATCCTGCTTGCCCTGTCCTTCCTGGTGCAAAGGCCCTGGGGTGCACTGTGAGTCCTCAGGCGCCCTGCAGCTGAAGGCCCCCTAGTGGAACTGAGGGGAAGTGCGCTGCCCCCAGGAGCCCCTCAGTCTCCCAACACAGACTGACTCTGGATGCCCCCTGGCTCTGAGACTGGTGCTGTGAAGGAGCATGTGGTACAGAAGGCACCTGGCCAGGCCCAGCCTGCTGTTTCTGGGTGGGCTCCTCAAAAGCCTTCTCCAATCACGGACAGGGCTGTGGGTGTCACCCTGCACAGCCCTGTCCCTCACTCAAAGCTCTGGTGTACTTAGATGGTAGACTCGGAGGTATCCTATTTTCTCTTCATTAGCCAGAAAACGGAGATTTTGAAAGCTTAGAATCTTGACCTGACTGAAAAGAAGGAAGAAATGGTGGAACTTGAAAATGACTTCAGGTTATCTCACTGTGCAGAATAAAGTCAAACACTGCTGCAGTTAAATATTTTACCTGTTGTTCTCCCCACATGAACTACAATAATAATGTGCTTTCTGTTGATATTTACTGCTGTGTTGCTGTCAATTACCTGGAAGAGAAGTTAAGGTGATTCAATGGGTTGGAAAAAGTTGAGCTAAATCAGAAAGCAGGTCTAGTTAAGCAAGTTTATTCTCTATCTATCTATCTAAATACACACACACACACACACACACATATTTATATGGCTAAGGTGACTCGTGCATGTGCCATACATATGAAGCTCTTGCTGGCGCCAATTGCATGCATGTGTTTCAAATCATCCTTGTCAATCTGAATTTGGTTGACACTGCTATTATACAGAAAGGGAAAATAGCAGTATTAAAATATTTCTTCTAATTAATTTCCTTTCAATGTGCACAAATCCACGCACTTGGCCACTGGTATTCTAATAGTGGCAAGATATCATCCGTGAATACTAATATTCTATTGGGCCAGGACATGCCAAATTGGTCACACATATCTATATATATAAAAGCGTAAGCGACATTATGAGTGGTTGGTACAATGCACACCGACCACCAGGACGCAGACGCTCAACACAGGAGCTTCCCCCAGGTGGTCAAGGCTCTCCCACAGCGAGAGCATCACTCAGCCAGAAGGCGGGCTAAAGGCTGGAAAGTGCAGCTGTGACAGCAAGAGCCTCTGCTGCCTATGTGACAAGGCTACGAAGCAGTGGTGGCAGGTGGAGTGGGGCTTGGATGAGCAGGAACAGAGCACCTGGCTCCAGCTTGGGCTCCTGCCCGGCTGCCTGCCGTTTCGTGCACTGCTACATCCCTCAGGAGGTGTCAGACCTAAACTGGCAGTCCCACATCTCCCAAGGTGTCCCAGATTGCGCAAGGGCGCAGGCCAGGCTGTGGGACACCACCAGTGCTTAAATTTCATTCACTGGGCCTCTAGTCATTTTATTATTTATCACCGATTTAGCACGGTTCTCTTCTAATGCTGAATAATTTAAAGGTATAACCTGAATTTTGGTAATAATGGCCATTGAGATTTTACTGCTCTTTAGCGGTATTATTTAATGGCTTATAGGAAGGGCACTAATCTCCTTCAAAATATAAGAACTATTACATCTCCCACAAAAAGTACTATGTTTCAGTGCTAATTCTTTCCACTAATGCTCCTAAATGAGCCTTTCACTAATTTTCTTTGCTCACTAGCTCATCCAAAATTGAAATGGGCAGGCTGCTTGTCTATATTCAAGTGCAGAGGCATATTCTTCTTAACTACACTGATGCTCTCAATACTTTCAATTTTCCAACATAATTTATAGTGAGGGTCTCTATGTTAGACTTGAAAACATCTCTTTACTAATATGAATAAGTCACTTTTACCTTATTTCTTCACAACTATGTGCACACTCTGATTTAGCAACTTTCAATAACTGACTCTTTCAAGTGTAACTTTCCACCCTTCTTTTCATTAAAAACAGACCATCTGAATCCACACTGATCACTTTTCTGCCTGTTGTGATAATGCAGACATTCCTTGGGTTACGTTGGACTCGAAGTACATAAGTTTTGTGGTTACATAGCCATTCCCCATTTATTTATTAAAAAAAAGTTTGATCATTTCTACGTATGTACATATGTGCTTTATGTTTTCTTATTATTCATTTACCACAAGTAAAGGTCAGGAATTGTTATCTTACTTTTAATTTTCCTTTTTTTTTTTTACTGTTTCACGCCATTACTGCTGTGTATGTGTGCTCCATGTGAATGACATACGTGCTTATGTAGGTGGGTTCTGACTTACGGGAATATTGCATTACATCCCACTGCTGGAACGTGTCAACAATGTAACGCGAGGAACTACTGTACTTCTATCCTATTGATTAAGATGTAGTTATTTAGTCTCCATATTTCTTCAATACATATATGATTGTTGGAAGTACAAATTATATCTTTATATATTTATGTGTTTCTTAGAATTTTCATTCAATAAAAATAAATGCCTCGTCCTTATAAAAAGATCTGGCCTTATAATTGAATGGCCTAATACATTTTAGAGTAGGGCACCATTTCCAAAGTATTCTCAGAAGAACATGGCTTGAAATCCAGGGTGTATCCTTTAACACTCTATTGGAAACAAGAGCCTTAGTTGGGCTCCATCATGATCCAAACAGAAACAGAAACAGTAAGAGACATGGCAGGTTTCTGTTACTATATGCCTACTGAGCATGCCTCAATGCACATTTCCTGATGGTGCTGTTGATCAGAATGTGCACTCACAGGACATTAGGGCCTTCATGCACAACTCCATCCTGAAACCACATGAAAGAGAAGCCTATTGGACAAGAATGTTAGCAGGGACTTTACAATGCAGAGGGATTCTGAAGAAGATTGAAAAAGGTGGCAGAACCCTAGCCAGTTTGGAACAGTGGACAGATCACTGGCCTTAAGAATGAAGGGCCCAGATTTGATTCAGGTCAAGGGCACTTGCCTGGGTGTGGGCTCAATCTCCAGTTGGGGCATACAGGAGGGAGCTGCTCAATGAATCGCTCTCATCACTGATGTTTCTAACTCTCACTAGCTCTCCTTTCCTCTCTGAGATAAATAAAAATATATTTAAAAGAATGGTGGCAGAATAAGTGGATGCTGCAGGGACATGCTCCCAGCAACAAACTGATATTCCAACTAAAATACACAAAAACTTCCAGAATAATCAATGGGAAACTCACAGGAGAGAACCCTGACACCCAAGGACCGAACCTGGAGACCACTTAGACACTGGTAGGAGGAGAGGAGGCTTGAAGGCCTGGTACCCACAGACAACAACTGAAGTCCCGGAGAGATATCTCAGCTGTGGAGGACTGCCACTGAGAACTCTGGGTCTAATCCCCAAGCTGGGCCGCCTGGCAGAGAGCACCAGAACTGAGGAGGGTACCCATATAACCTGTGGATGTGAATAGCAGCAGGACACTGTCTGTCAGGGAGAGAGAGCTAGAAATTCAGGTATCCTCTTAAAGGGCCAGCGCACAAATTTCCCTGTGGAGCCACACAGCTTGTGCCCTGGCAAAGGGAGGGGGAAGTGGACTGGAGCTGTGAGGGAAAAAGCCAGAACTGGGGAGTCAAGGGTTCCAGCACAGAAGACAGACACTTCAAGTTTCCTGGGAGGAGTCATTTCCTCATGCAGCAGAGAGAAAATCTTTCCCACTCAGACATTTGCCTTTCCTGCAGGGGACACAATTAACACACACTACTGGGAAACACCTTGCCCTGAGGACACTTAAGAGATTATAAATAACAATTAACCTCCAGGCAGAGGCAACTGCCCCACCCTGTTGGAACAAACTCTTGCTATAACCTGAGGACCATTGCCTTGGAGGCAAGTTAAGTTGGAATCCTATCAGTCTATAGACAGAGGAGGTCTCTAGAGGCTTTGATTCTTTGCCTGACCTACTTAGTCAGAAACATCCTTTAACAATATTCTGCACTAGAGACTGAGAGGTACAGAGGATCTACCTAACTCGTCACCAGAAACCCACACAGAAAGCCAGAAAGAGAAAATAAAGAAACAACCTCCAAATGAGAGAACTAGAGAATTCTCCAGATATAGAGAGAGATGAAGCACAGAGAAGACATTTATCTGAATCTGACTTCAGAGTTATGAAGGTAAAAGAGCTCAACAGCATGAAAAAAGATATAGAGACTAGGAAAAGAAGAACAGTCCTAGATATAAAATACATAATACAAATAAAGAACACATTAGAAGGAATAGGCAGATACTAGGGAAAGCTGAGAATTGAGTCACTGAATTAGAACAGAGTTAAAAATATCACCCAATTAAAAAAAAAGACAGAAAAATTAAGATTTAACAAACAAACAAACAAACAGGAGGACCACTTACATCACAGTATTAGAATAGCGAGTGTGCCACAGAGGCAGGAGGGGAGAAAGGCATAGAGAAGGTCTTTGAAGAAATAATGGCAGAACACTTACCTAACCTGGTAAAGGAAAAATCCCACACAAGATCAAGAGCCAAAGAGAACCCCAGAGAAGAAGTACCCAAACAAACCCGTGCCCAGACACATCATAATTAAAATGCCAAAAATTAAAGACAAAGACAGAATCTTCAAGGCAGCAAGACAAAAGAAAACTGTTAGCTACGAAGGAGTTCCCATAAGGCTGACTCCTGATCTCTCATCAGAAACTCTACAGGCCAGAAGAAGATGGCATGAAGTACTCAAGTTAATGGAAAGCAAGGATCTGAGACCAAGATTACTATATCTGGCAATTCTTTCATTCAAAATAGACGGTCAAATACAGAGCTTCCTAGACAGAAAAAGGCTGAAGGAGTACATCATCTCCAAGTCAGCTTTACAAGAAATGCTACAGAGATTGCTGTAATGAGAAGGAGAAACAGAGACAGAAAGTTAGCCACACAGAAACGAAATGGAAAGAAATAAATATCTATCAATAATAACCCTAAATGTAAATGGGTCAATGCTCCAATCTAAAGGTGTAGTGGAGCAAAATGGATACAAAAACATGATGCAAGTATATGCTTTCTACAGGAACACCACCTCAAAACAAAAGACACACACAGGATGAGAGTGAAGGAATGGGAAAAATTTCCATGCAAATGGAAATGAAAAAAAGGCCAAAGTAACAATACACACATCAGACAAAATAGACTTTAAAATAAAGGCCATCACAAGAGACATAAAGGTCACTGCATGATACTAAAGGGACCAACCAACAAGACGATATAACCCTAGTAAACATATATTCAGCCAACATAGGAGCACCTCTGACTTCACTAGATAGATCTTCCATATGAAAAAATAACAAGGATGCAGAGCCTCTAAAGGACACACTGAATCCATTTGATTTAATTGACATTTTAGAATAGCGGTTCTCAACCTGTGGGTTGTGACCACTTTGTGGGTCAAATGGCCCTTTCACAGGAGTCGCCTAAGTAAAGGGTGTCCCAAAATTCACACAAGAAGTAATTTTGATAGAAAACACAGGTTTATAATTAAAAATTGTAAATTTTTATTGATTCATAAAGAAAGTAAAAGAACTGCACTTGGAAAACTACAGGACATTGAAAAAGAGATAAAGATATCAACCAATGGATTAATATACCATGTTGATGGGTTGGTAGACTTAACATCATTAATATGTCCATACTACCAAAAGCAATCTATAGATTCATTGTAAGCTCCATTAATATACCAACAGAATATTTCACAGACACAGAAAAAAATCCTCGAAAAAATTCAAATAGATTAAAAATAGCCTGAGCAATCCTGAGCAAGAAGAAAAAAGTTGGTGGGCTCACAATACCAGATATTAAGCTATATTATAAAGCCACCATTCTCAAAACTGCCTGCTACTGGCATTAGAAAAGAATATACTCCACTGAAACAGAACAGAGAACCCAGAAGAGGACCCAAGTCATTATGCTCTATTATTAATTTACAAAGGAGGCAAGAGCATACAATGGAATCAAGACAGTCTCTTCAATAAATGTTAGGAAAATTAGAAAGATACATGCAAAATAATGAAACTAGACCACCAACTTACACCATTCACAAAAATAAACTCAAAATGGATGAAGGACTTAAACATCAGATGAGAACCTATAAAAAAAAACTTATAAGAATGCCTATGTAGCAATATATCAGATAGGTCTTCGCAGTATCTTTATTGATACAGCTCCAAAGGCAGTGCACACAGCGGAGAAAATAAACAAATGGACTACATCAAAATAAAAATCTTCTGCACAGCAAACAAAATCCTGAAGAAAACAACCAGAAATCCCAATGCATAGGGAGAACATATTTGCCAATGGTATCTCAGATAAGTGTTGAATCTCCAAAGTTTTCAGGGAACTCACACAAATTAACAATAGGAAGATAAACAATCCAATCACAAAAATGGGCAAAGGACCTAAATTAACACTTTTTAAAAGGAGACCTATAAAACGCCAAGAGACATACGAAAAAATGCTCAAAGGCACTAACAGTCCAAGAGATGCAAATCAAAACGACAATGAGGTTCCAATCCACACCTGTCAGAATAGCTGTCAGAAAAAAATCAACAAACAACAAGTGCTGGTGAGGATGCAGAGAAAAAGCAACCCTTGTGCACTGCTGGTGGGAATGCAGACTGCTGCAACCACTGTGGAAAACCATATAGAGTTTTCTTAAAAAATTAAAAATGGAGCTCCCCTTTGACCCAGTGTTCTCTCTTCTAGGTATATATCCCAAGAAATGAGAAAGGCCAATCAGAAAAGATATACGCAACTGTATGTTCATACCAGCCCAATTTACAATAGCTAAGATTTGGAAACTGTCTAAATGCCCATTAGCAGATGCACGGATTAATAAACTGTGGAACATCTACACAATGGAATACTCTACTGCTGTAACAAAGAATGAACTCTTATAATTTGAAACAGCATGGATGGACTTGGAGAGCATTACACTAAGCAAATTAAGCCAGTCAGAGAACAATAAATATCACATTATCTAACTCATTTGTGGAAATTAATGAACAACATTAACTGATGAACAACAAGACATCCAGACACAAAGAAGCATTGATCACACTGTTAAACCTCAGAGTAAAGTGCTTGAGGCAAAGACCAACAGTAGTATGTGTGTGTGTGTGTGTGTGTATGTGTGTGTGTGTGTGTGTGTGTGTGTGTGTGTGTGTATAGAGGGCTAATGAACTTTGATATGAACTTTGATATTCAGCAGGGCTGAAAATCAGCATTATATTACACGGCTGTTGGCAAAATGGCTGAAGGCAATCTTGCTAACCTGATAATTAAACTTTACTACTGATATGCCTGTTTGCTTTGATAAAGGGCATATATGAGAAACCTACAGCCAAGGAAATGAAAGCTGATGGGTGCTGGGTTTCAGAGAGCCTCTCAGCTAGAGAAAAAGGTCTCCGCCTGGCTCCCCAATGCCTTCTAAATTTATATTTGTTGTCTAGTGTATTCATTTGTGTGCAGCTCCTTTCCCAGATCCTGAATCATTGCAGCAAAAGGTTGCAACATTCTGGCGCCCAATGTGGGACATCTGGAGAATAAGTCTCACCAGAGCAAAAAAAGAAGACTGTCAAGGGCATGTACCTTGGTTGCGGAGATATACCCAGTGGGGACTGTGCAGGAGGCAGCTGATTGATGTTTCTCTGTCATTGATGTTTCTAACTCTCTATCCCTCTCCCTTCCTCTCTGTTAAAAATCAATAAAAATATCTTAAAAAAAACAAAACAAAAAAACTCATTCAAGCATTAAATCTCACCATTAATAAAACACGATAAGTAAAAAGATAGTTTTACTTAATCTGTATGCATTACAGCATTGGCCAGCATATCTCTCTCCAATTGGTATTTCCAAAAAGAAACCAAGTTTGTAGCACTATTTAAAAGAAAGAAAAAGGTTTTTAAAAGAAACTCCATAACTGTGGCCTAGAAATTTCTCTGGAAGAAGAAACGGAAGGAGATTCCCTTCAAATATCTAGAAAACTGCATATAAAAATAAATGTATCAGGCCTCAAAAAGAAAACAATTTGCATTATGCTTTCCTAAAAAAAATATTATGTCAATATACTCAAAGACTGATAGCAGAAATCCAATTAGTGTCATTCACTGTCCCCACCCAATGAGAAAGGAAGATAGGAAATAAGCCTTGTTTTAGACTGATTTAAATTAGCAAATGGAAATAAAAGAATATTCAGGGGAACATAGTTGGAATAGGCAGAAACCTATTCCTGGAGAAGTCACTGTTTTTACTGATAGTTCATCTCATGGTAAAGCTGCTTATACTGCAATGAATTCAGACCAAGTCATGCAGACCAGTCATACTTCTGTGCAAAGAATCGAATTAGAAACGACTAAGGCTGACTTGCAGGATTTCCAAAAGCCTCTTCATATTCTCTCTTTATCTGCTTATGCTGCTGGCTTGGTAAACAGAACTGCAACTACTCAATTTAAATGGCTCAGTGACCGAAGCCATTCTATACTATTTGAACAAGTCCTGGTCCTTTAACAAAAGGAAATGAATATGCCTGTCAGTTAGTTATTTTATTAAACAAGTCACAGAATTTCACAAGCTTTTACATCAGCCTGCCAAAATATTGTACAGCCGGCAAAACAGATTATGAAGAAATGCCCTCCTTGCATGTTACATCTACTACAAGGGCTCTAAAATCCCAACTTGGAAAACAAAAGTGGCGGAATAGTGAAGACATCTCTTGTAAGTAGACCACACCAAGCCTTAATTACTTTAAATTTTACCCTTGTAATGCTGATGGCAAGACACCCATAGAATTACACTGGTGTCAGAATAAGCCAAAGCAAAATGGTCTGGTTAAATGGAAAGGTACCGAGTCTGGTTTAAGGAAGGGTCCCTTTATTAATCTTTGGTCAAGGATATGCTTGTGTATTTCCAGAAAACTCCTCCAAGCCTTTGTGGATTCCTGCAACATGAATCTGACAGAGGAACTGACCAGACTACTCCAACCACAGATAGCAGTGCCCCAAGCAACATGCTGAGGAGACAGAGGAGAAACATCTAGAGATGGGGGATGGTGACCACGCCTTGCCACGCTAGCAGTCATCAGCTGTGCCTAGGTGCCGGTGGCTCTTGACAAAGCCCAAAGAGGTCAGACCTGCATTGTCATTTCTCACCGTTTGCCCACCATCCAGAACTCGAACATCATTGCTGTCATGTCACAAGGGAACAGTGACTGGAAAGGGACCCATAAAGAACTGATAGCCCAAAAAGAAGCCTACTATGGACAAATTCCTTCAATAGCTGAAAACGATATTTAAAAGGACATGAAAGAACTCAATCCTTTTCATTGAATCTCCTTACATTTGCTTTTTAGAATAACCAATGTTGTCTCTCTTTCTTGTTCTTCTATGTTTTCTTCCAGTCTGAAGAAGCAGAATCACAAGTCTTAAAAGAATCTGAGCCCAGAAGATGGCATACACCTTGCTAAATTAATTAAGAAAACAAAAAGGGGGAAATGAAGGGGTAAAGACCAAAAGTAGTTAACATATCAATGGGAGAAGTCCCACAGAAGGCGAATGGACTTTGATGTTCAGCATGGCAGAAAATCAGCATTTTGTTATCCTGTTGTGGGAAAAATGGCTGACGGCAACCTCCTAACATGAAAATTCTTCTATTGTTTACCAAACTTTACCATTGATATGCCTGTTTGTTTTACTAAAGGACAAATGTGTATTCAAGTAAATAAAAGCTGTTTTGTCCTGGGCTTCAGAGTGCCTCTCCATTAGAGAAAAAAGCCCACAGTACACAAAAAGAAAGAGATAATAAAGGTAAGGTCAGAAGAGAAATAAATGACGTAGGGATGAAAAAAAAATAATACAAAAGATCAATGAAACCAAGAGCTGGTTCTTGGAAAGAATAAACAACATTGATGAACCTCTAGTCATGCTCAGCAAGAAACGAAGAGAGAGCACCCAAATAAACAAAAACAGAAATGAGAGAGGTGAAGTAACAAACGACCCCACAGATATACAAAGGATTGTAAAAAATTACAATGAACAACTCTACTACAACAAACTGGACAAGCTCAATAAAATGGACACATTCCTACAAAAAGACAAGCTTTCAAAACTCAATCAGGAAGAAGCAAAAATCCTGAATAGACCGATAAATACTGATAAAATTGACACAGTAATCAAAAAGCTTCCAAAAAACAAAAGCTCTGGACCAGATGGCTTCACAGGGGAGTTTTACCAAACATTCAAAGAAGAAGGAAAACCAAACTTTCTCACACTATTTCAAATATTTCAAGAGGATGGCATACTCCCAAGCTCTTTTTAAGAAGCCAGCATTACCATAATCGCAAAGCCAGAAAAAGACACTACAAAGAAAGTGACTTACAGGCCAATATTCCAGATGAACATTAATGCTGCAATCCTCAACTAAATTCAGCAAACTGGATTCAGCATTGCATTAGAAAGATCATACACCATGACCAAGTGGGATTTATTCCAGGGATGCAAGGATGGTACAAAATCAGCAAATCAATGAACGTGAAACATCACATAAACTATTTGAGGGAGAAAAACCACACAATCATATCAATTGGTGCAGAAAAGGCATGTGACCAAGTGCAACAGCCTTTTCTGATAAAAACACTCAGCAAAGTAGGAATAGCAGAATCATCCTTCCACATAATAAAAGCCTTATATGACAAACACACAGCCAACAACATACTCAAAGTGCAAAACAAAAACCATTTCCCTCTAGGACAGGAACAAGACAGGGACGCCCATTTTCATCATGCCTGTTCAACACAGTACTGGAAGTCCTAGTCAGTGAGAGCACACAAGAAAAAGAAATAAATGGTTCCCAAATTGGAAAAGAAGAAGTAAATTGTCATTATTTGCAGATGACATGATACTGTACATAGAAAACCACAAACACTCCTTCAAAAATTTAATAAACTTTGAAAATGAATTTGGCAATGTAGCAGACTACAAAATTAACGCCAAGAAATATATGGCATTTTTACACACCAATAGTGAACTTACAGGAAAGGAGATTGAAAAAAGAATCCTATGTATCATCCCACCAAAAAAATTAAGACACCTAGGAATAAATTTAGCTAAGGAGGTAAAAGACCTACACTCAGAAAACTAGAAGATGTTGAAAAAAGAGACAGAGGAAGACATAAACAGATGGAAGGACATACCTTGTTCATGGATTGGTAGAAACAACCTCATTAAAATGGCTATACTACCCAAAGCAATCTATACGTTCAATGCACTCCGCATTAAAACAAAAACAGCATATTTCACAGACCTAGAATGAACTCTCCAAAAATCCATCTGTAATGAAAAAAAAGACCCTGAGCCCAAACAGGTTTGGCTCAGTGGATAGAGCGTCGGCCTCTGGACTGAAAGGTGCCTGGTTCGATTCCGATCAAGGGCATGTACCTTGGTTGGGGGCACATATCAAGTAGGGGGTGTGCAGGAGGAGGCTGATCTATGTTTCTCTCTCATTGATGTTTCTAACTCTCTATTCCTCTCCTTTACTCTCTGTAAAAAATCAATAAAATATATTTAAAAAAAAAAAAAACCCAAAGAGCTGCAGCAATCCTGAGAAAGAAGAACAAAGTAGGAGGGATCTCAGTACCAGATATCAAGCTGTTTTACAAAGCCACTGTTCTCAAAACTGCCTGACACTGGCACAAGCATAGACATATAGGCCAATGCAATAAAACAGAGAACCCAGAAACCAATCCAAACCAATAAGCTCAATTAATATTTGACAAAGGAGGCCAAAACATACAATGGAGTTAAGACAGTCTCTTAAATAAATGGTGCTGGGAAATTTGGTCAGACACATGCAGAAAATGAAACTAGGCCACCAACTTTCACCATGCACAATAATAAGGTCAAAATGGATAATGACTTAAACAGAAAGCTGGAAACCAGAAAAATATATAGAGGAATCCATAGGCAGCAGAGTCTCAGATATATGCTGAAGCAATCTCTTCACCAACGCAGCTCCTGGGGCAATGGAAAATAAAGTTAAAGCAAACAAATGGGACGACATCAAAATAAAAGGCTTCTTCATAGCAAAAGAAACCATCAACAAGACAACAACAAAGCCCACTGCATGGGAGAACATATTTGCCAATGTTCTCTCTGATAAGGGTTTCATCTCCAACATTTACAGGGAACTCATACAACTTAACAAAAGGAAGATAAACAACCCAATCACAAAAATGGGCAACGGACCTAAATAGATACTTTTCCAGAGAGGACAAAAGGAAGGCCAAGAGACACATGAAAACATGCTCAGAGTCACTGATCACCCAAGAGATGCAAATCAAAAGGACAAGGAGGTACTACCTCACAGCTGTCAGAATGGCTATCACCAACAAATCAACAAAGGGCGAGTGCTGGTGAGGATGGGGAGAAAAAGGAACCCTCCTTCACTGCTGGTGTGAATGCAGACTGGTGCAGCCACTATGGAGAAGAGTATGGAGTTTCCTCAAAAAACTAAAAACGGAACTCCCATTTGACCCAGTGATCCCACTTCTAGGAATATATCCCAGGAACCTAGAATTACCAATCTGAAAGGATGCATGCTCCTCTATGTTCACTGCAGCACAATTTACAATAGCTAAGATTTGGAAACAGCCTAAGTGCTGGTCAGCAGATGAGTGGGTTAAAAAGCCGTGGTACATCTACACACTGGCATAGTATGCTGCCACAAAAAAGGAAGGGGCACTGACCATGTGCAACAGCATGGATGGAGCTGGACAGCATTATGCTAAGCAAAGCTAGTCAGTCAGTCAGTCCGAGAAAGAGAAATATCACATGACCTCACTCATCTGTGGATTATAATGAACAACATAAACCGATGAACAAAAACAGATCCAGAGACAGAGAAGCATGGATCAGACCATCACCCTCAGAGGGAAGGTAGGGGAGGGTGGGGCTAAGGGGGAGAGATCAACCAAAGGACTTGTATGCATGCCTATAAGCCTAGCCAATGGACGCAGACACCAGGGGGTGAGCGTGAGGGCCTGCTTGTGGGGTGGGGGTGGGGGTGTGGGGGTAGTGGGGGATAAGAACACATATGTAATACCTTAATCAGTAATAGGAATGAAAAGGAACCCAGGAACATATCATCAGGTGAGAATTCACACACTCACACTCACGCACACTCAGGCACCTGCACACTCACACCAGGAGAGGGCTCTGCCGCTCTCAGTGGAAGTCACCTCTTATCTCCCAGCCTGACCACCGCTTTCTCACCAGCTGAACCAGAGGACAATGATGAGTGACGGCCCTGGTGCTCTGCGGAAAGCGACCTCTCCCTCCCGGACACTTCCGACCGTCCAGCAGCCTCTTTTCGGCCCCCTCTCTGTCCCCCACGCCCTGAGCAGGGCTGGGCTGGCCTGAGAGCCCACAGACTTGAGGACCCAGATCCCGGGGGTGTTGGCGCCGGGGCCTGTGGGGGCCCCCTTGGTCAACTGCAAACTCGGCCAGCTGAGGTCACACAATAAAGGCCGACGCCAGAGTTCCATGAATTGTTGCGTGTAAGTCCCCTCAGCGACTCTGGCGCAGCAAGCTGAAGGCCTCACGCCAGCGAGCCAGGTTTGGACCTCAGGCCTTCACTCCAACCAGGTGGGAACTCATTTCCAGATGGAAAAAGCCGACTGGGGAGGGGCTGGGGGTTGCCAGTGACTAGAGCAAGTTCACCCCTGGAGACAGCAAGTTCACCCCTGGAGACAGCAAGAACCCAGAGTGTGCTCTTACCTGTTCCACAGGCCTTGCTCCTCACCACATGGACTCCTGTACAGCAGGGAGGCTGGCGGGAAGGAAGAGGTGGGGGGCTGCGCCTGGCAAGCTTCCTGGGACTGCGCCCTGGTTCCTGCCAGGGCGAAATCTCGCGGGATCACGAGATCAGGAACAAACCAAGATCAGGGGGCAGGAGGGGGGGCGTGTTTTAACAGGCCCGGAGAAGGTGGGGACAGGGGCGCCTGTGCCACACCCACCAGGCTGCAAGGGGTGGCAGAGGGTTTGGGACTGTCAGGGGGACCCTGTGCTTCCAGGCATGAGGGTGGGGGCGGTCGCAGAAGTGGAGGGAGAAACAGGAGGCCCCGACCCCCAGCTTACCTCCCACTCGCCACCCCTGGTCTGTGTTTCTGGGGACCCCTTTCCCTCTGTGGTTGTGGCTGCCACTTACCTACCTTGTTCCCTGGGCCAGGCTTGGCGCCCCACTCCCACCCCACCGCAGCCCTCTGTCTAGAAAAGAGCGCCCTGCCCTGGGCTAGCCCACTGTCCCTACTGTCTGGATGGGGACATTTTAGTAACCCCCGGGGCAGAGGAGAGCTGGCCAGATGCAATTACATTGTCTCTCTCCACAGGTGCCCTCCTCAGTCTACCCCTGGGGTTTGGGTCACCAGAGCTCTTTGACAAGCCTGGAATCCAGCCTTTGCTCTGCTCACCTCCCCTAAGCCTTCAGGTGATGGCAGCCTCCCTGCCTTCCTGCGCCCTCAGGAAGGGGTTCTCCTCTCACCAACAAATCCCTTTGGCAAAGTCACAACTGGGCCTGAAAGCAGAAGGAGTGGGCAGGGGGCTCCTGAGGAGGAGCAGGCCAACAAAGCTGAGGAGAGGTGGGGAGGCACCAGCCACAGCCTGGTGCTCAGGCGCTGGCAGAGCTGCCCCTTAGCTGAACCTTAACCCAGGGTTCTCCTCTCAGGTGGTGCCTCCAGGGCACACAGAGGGCCTGGCATGCTCATTCTGACAGGGTTTGCTGCCTGCTTTTCCATAGTCTCTTTAGGAGACAAAAGTCAGGCTTGTGAGGAGAGAGGGAGAGGGGAAGAGCAAAGCTGAGGCCCAGCCCTGTCATCCAAGCTGGCCTGAGGCATCTCCTGGGCGTCCTTGGAAATCAGCTTCTCTTAGTGAGGAAGGGCTTCTCTAATAAGAATAGAGCCGCAGTTGTTTAATCATTACTTACAAACTATAAATACGAGGCCCTGGGACACTGGAGGATGAAACAGGCTCTACTGAAAACATAGGCTGCCTCCATGGCCCATTACTCAGAAAAGAACTGCATTTTGGGAAGAGACCAGGCACAGGACAGGCTTTGATTTGGCAGCTGTGCCTGCACCCTGTCCCCCTCCTGGGGTCTTCCTCAGGAAGGCTGACCATTCCAATCTCATCCCAGGAAGAGGCTGAGCTGTTCCTAAAGTCTTGAGAGATTAGCCACCTTGTGGTCAGCCTTTGAGCTCCTGAAGGGCAGATAGTAGGCCCTCCCCTCCCCTTTGCATGTGACACTTGCAGCTGGCAGCTACAGGTAGCTATCTTCTCCCCAAGAGGCTGAGAGCCGAATTTCCAGGGTGAGGGACTGCTCTCCCCTTACTGACCGCATCCTTGGATAAACGCTCATTGTGTGGTTCAAACCTCTCTCTGCTTAACTTGGCTCAAGGAGTGACAGGCAGCCTCAGACACATTGTGCTGCCTTTCTCTTCCTCACTCAGACTTGGGGAATATTCAGACTCTGCAAACTGTGAGACCTTATCTGAGAGAGAGAATGGGCAGAGGACACTGTGTCCCTGTCATGCAGGTGACCCTGCATCTCTTCACCATAGGCTGTGGGGAGGTCGTGGGGGCAGAGCGTAACAGCAGGGTGGTGAGGCTGGCTTCTTGTGTGCCCCTACCCTGCCATTCCTCCAGACGTTCCCCATGCCTATGAACTAGCAGAGTTTAAGGTTTCCAGCTACATAGATGGAGGAATGAGGACAAATGAGGCGACTGCTCTCAGCCCCAGTGGATCTGGGATTGTCACCTAGAGCAGAACCGATAAAAAGCAGAAACAAACAAACAAACAAACAAACAAACAAACAGGAACCAACTCTATTATTTTATACTAGAGGCCCGGTGCACAAAAATTTGTGCACTTAGGGGTGAGGGGGATCCCTCAGTCCGGCCTGTGCCCTCATGCAGTCTGGGACCCCTTGGGAGATAATGACCTGCTGGCTAGGCCTGCTCCTGGGTGGCAGAGGGCAGGCCCAATCCCTAGGTGCAGCCCCTGGTCAGGCTCAGAGCAGGGCCGACTGGGGAGTTGGGGTGCCGCCTCCTGTCATGCACAGAGCAGGGCCTATTGGGGAGTTGGGGCGCCGCCCCCTGTCATGCACAGAGCTGCAGGGTGATCAGGGGTTTGGTCGCTCCCCCTGTCACGCTGATCCTGGTGCCGGGAGGTCTCCTTGCTCCGCTGACCCCGGGGCCAGGACCCCTCTCGCTCCGCTGATCCCGGGGTCCTGAGGCCTCGCGGCTCCGCTGATCCCAGGGGCTGGGAGGCCTCTCAGCTCTGCTGACAACCTGGACAGGGAGGCCTCTTGGCTCCGCTGATAACCTGGACAGGGAGGCCTCTCAGCTCAGCTAATCCCAGGGGCCGGTAGGTCTATCAGCTCAGCTGATAACCTGGACAGGGAGGCCTATTGGCTCTGCTAATCCCAGGGGCAGGGAGGCCTCTCACCTCCACTGATAACCTATACAGGAAGGCCTCTCGGCTCCACTGATCCCCGGGTCCTGAAGCCTCTTGCTCTGCTGATCCCGGGGTCCTGAGACGTCTCGGCTCCGCTGATCCCTGGGCCGGGAGGCCTCTCGGATCCGCTGATCCTGGTGCCGGGAGGCCTCTCGGCTCCGCTGATCCCCGGGTCCTGAGGCCCTCGGCTCCGCTGATCCCCGGTTTTTGAGGCCTCGGGGCTCCGCTGATCCCGGGGTCCTGACGCCTCTTGGCTCCACTTATCCCCGGCCAGGAGGCCTGTCTGCTCCACTGTTCCCAGGGCCCTGTGGCCTCTCTGCCCTGCTGCTTCAGGGCTGTATGGCTTCGTTCAGCTTGCAGCCTGAGTATGCAAATTAACCGCCATCCTTTAGCCTCTATAATTAAAACATTGTATCTTTTGGAGTTGTTGCTTCAGGAGCTCAGAGCCCCCCAGCTGCAGATGGGGAACCTTCGCATCCTCATGCTGGGGCAAGCAAGCCTCCCTGTTCCCATCAACTGCCTGGCTGCCGGCAGCCATGTTGGCTGCCAGTTAATTTGCATATCTCGCTGATTAGCAAATGGGAAGGGTAGCGGTCATACGCCAATTACCATGTTTCTCTTTTATTAGTGTAGATTGGAACTAGATATTCAGCCTAGCTCTCCCACCTCTTTCCTAGATGCATTTGGCAATTATTTGTCCTGGCGGGGTTTCCCCCATGGCCTGGGCTCTACTCCCTTCTTTCTCCCCAGGACACACGTGACCGTTCCCAAGGCAAGTTCATGTGGGTGCCTGCACTGACGCCTCTCCCTCCCCTCCAGGTTCACCTGAGTCATCCCCCTCTTCTCCTCTGCATTTCCCCCTTTTCTCCAGGCCCTGGGCCCAGCCATCCTGGAACCAGCCTCTGCCCTGTCCAGCTGTGGGCCTACGAGGTGTGCTGGGTGAGCTGAAATGCCACCAATTCCAGTACTGGACACAGCAGCCACAGGAATTTATAACCCTGCCTCCTGGGACCAACAATGTCTGGGAACCGCTCCCACACTCCTGATTGATGGTGACAGGGGAGGAGGGGTATCTAGCTAATAGAAATCTGCTGAAGCCCTGTTGTTTACCATGTTTCACTCCAATCAGGCAAAGGCAACAACCTTCTGAAGAAGGTCTCTCCCTCTCTCTCTTTTGGCCAGGAGGGTGCTGGGGTGCCCAAAGGTGCTCTCTGACACTTTGGCTACTTAATAAACAGCTGAAAATCAATATCCCCAAAAGAAACTTCAGGGTGGCAGAAACTTGGTTTCCTTTATTTCTTAACCGTTGGCTAAGAGGGTTCAGACTGGTGTCAGTTGGCTAGTTAACCCGTGTCTCATGGTTTCTTAATTTTCCTGACACATGTGTTCTGTTCTTCCTCAACTACCTGCAAATTGCCCATTCTCACTTCTGAAAAATAATGTCCGCCCTTTCTCCTTTGTTCAAAATATATACTACATAGTCCAATCGGCCTGGCTCAGTAGTTGAGCATGGACCTATGAGCCAGGCATCAGCATTCATTTTCCTATCAGGGCACATGACAGTTTTCAGGCTGGATCCCCAGGGTGGTGCCCACGGAAGGCTGAGGATCAATGATTCTCTCTCATTGTTAATGTTCCTACGTCTCTTTCCCACTCCTTCCTCTCTGATATCAATAAAAAACTTGCTTTAAAAACTTTAAAAATGTCATATACCCAATGTTGCTTCAATGTGTTTGTAATTTTATGGCTACGTCAATTCTATGTGAAACCTACTTGCACATGCACTAACCCCTGATGTTTTCCTGTTAATCTCTGTGTGTTAATTTGTCTATTCGCCTGGCCTAGAAGAACCAAGCAGCCACAAATAAAGGACTTGTATGCCTGCATATAAGCAAAACCAATGGACATAAGATACTGGGGGGTAGGGGAGGCCAGGGGATTGTCAAGGGTGGGGGGAAAAAATTAGACATATGTAATACTCTTTGTAATACTTTAAGCAACAACAACAACAAAAAATGTTAATGAGGTATTTTACCTTCAAGTTTTGCACAAAGTCTTCTTAGTTTGATGTCTCTCACAGGCCATCTCACTAAGGATTGAGTGCTAAATTGTATCTTTTTAAATCAGGAATGCTGAGTCTGTATTTGCATTCCCTAGCATTTGATAAAATAGATTCATTGACACACTCAAGGTGTTCTAAACAATAAACAAAGTATATGTTACCTTGATAGATTAAAATAAAAACTCAGCTCCTCAAGTGCACTGCATATATTTCAAGGGCTTAATCATCACATGGGGTTGGTGGCTACCGTACTGGACAGGGAGGCCCTGACCATCTGCTATGTGCAGCACAGCAGGTACTACAAGGCTGAGTACCTTGTTTCCAGGGGTGGGGAGGGACTGCTGTTGGTGAAACTGGTGCCAGGTGAGATGTTGCAAGCACTGGTCAAGGGGAGACACTGCAAGGGTAGATGCTGCAGCTCTGTTTGGCTGTGTGGCAGCTGCAGCCACAATTAGGGACACAGCAGGGAACCTTTGTTTGGGCCCCAGTGTCCCCAACCTCAGTCCAGGGCTCACTAAGTTTTGTGCTGAGCAGAGGTCTCTGGGCTCTGCAAACCTCCAAGTGGGGTGTGTGTGGGGTGTGTGGGGTGAGGCTCCGGGCTCCCTAAACTGCTCCTTATATTTGATTTGCACCCATAGATGAGAAAGTGAATCATGCGCAGGTATCATGAATGTTTGTTTACCAGCTGTTGTCAAACTCTGGGTCAGGAACAATGGAACTACATCCTGCATATCAGATATGTACATTACTATTCATAACAGTAGCAAACTTACAGTTATGAAGTAGCAACGAAAATAATCTTATGGTGGGGGGTCACCACAACATGAGGAAATTTATTAAATGGTCGCAGCATTAGGAATGTTGAGAACACTGGTTTAGACAGTTGTGGAACTATGGAACAAACCTTGGCTCACACTTATTGGGTCCTGTGGTCTCAGCTCTTCGCCCTGAATAACTCTGCTCAGGGGCCTTGTCTCCATGGGGAGCCCCTCCCAGATTTATTTTTAAACATATATACCAGACACACCCTCTTGGCCAGGTCCCAAGGAGGCAGGACACTCTTTGAGGTCCCACCTTTAGGGGTCTGAAGTGAGGGGGGACAGTGAAGACATTCCAGGCTCAGAGAAGGCCTCTGAATGAATAGGCATGAACACCTTCCCACCTCCACCGCCAACACAGGACAGCCTGCTGAGACCAATAACCCCAGGGGTAGGCTGCCCTGTCCAGCTCTCGGCTCAGGAGGCACTCTGAGAGCCTCTAGCATGGCTGGGTTCCTGTGCTCCTCACCACCCTTGATCACTGCACAGGCATAGTTTGTTTCTTGGGTGACCAGTTATTTCATTGAGGCTCAACTGGAGCCATGGTCCTGGACTTGCAATCTGCCTGTGCCTTTGTCTTCATTTTCAAGTTCATGAACTCTCTCTTCATGACTCAACCTCCCTCAGCATTCAGGTCTCTGAAGCAGAAGCTCCAGAAGAGCCAGTGACACTGGGTGGGGAGGAGTGCGGGTTATAATGAGGTGGCCTAGCCCCAATAAGGCAGGGCCACTGCCTCTCAACTTCTGATGGATCCTGTCAGTTTGTAGCCTTCAGGGATCTCAGACCATTCCTCTAGCTACCGGTTCAGCACTCCAGCCTCTGTGATCATCTCTAGGCTCCAGCTTGGAAGGGGGCTGATGTCATTGTTTCATATCCCATCTGTGGCACTTACCACAGTGCCTCAAGCAACTGGGGGAAATGAGAGCAAACCTGCCTGAGCTCCCAGGATCCCTGCTCACTGAATTCCTGTTTCCCTGTGTCCAGGGACATTTATGTCTCCATGGCTGGAGTTCTCTCTGAACTCCTCTCACCTCTCATCATGGACACGAGGAACCTACTCCAGTTTGGTGGCCCCTTGAAAAAGAAGCGTACCACAAGAGACACCACAGATGAGAACTTCCTTTAGGCTCTCTGTCTCCTTTGACACAACAATCAGTCAATATTTCATGAGGACTGAGCTGGGGAAGAGTTGGAGGGACAAATCCTGTGCACTGTACAGAACTGACCCCCCCAAGGCCCTACCCGCTGCCCTCATACCAAGCTTGAGACAGTGTCCTTTCCATCTTGATGAAATATTTCCCAATTGGCTCCTTTGCCCCATCTATCAAAAGATAGCATGGGGCTTTGTCTGTTGAGCAACTTTCTCCTAACTGCATTCACCTAATTTGCCTAGATGAAAGCATGAAGAAATTCATCCACCCACAGGTGTCATGAATGTGGAGTCTATGAAGAACTTCTGAACAAACTTGGGCTTGTGCTTCTGGAGCCTTGTGTACCCGGTTCTTCTCTCTTCCGTATTTTCCCAAACTCAGAGTATAGCCATCAGTCCCAGCTTGAGGAATCTCCTTGCCCCTCCTGGAACAGAGCCTCACAGGGACCAGGGGGAGCCTCTCCTCTCTCAGGTGGAGTCACACCCTGATCACCTGTCCTTCAATTCTGTAATGCCAGGTAGGTGCTGGGCCCAGTGCCTCCTTAGACATCAAGGAAGGAAAGGGCAGAAAGTTGAGAGGTGCCAATGGATGTCACCCAGGCTCCACACGGAAAGCATCTTCCTGCCCGTGATGGGAGGGAAGGAATTCCTTAAACAAAGAACCACATGGGAACCAGTGTGGGAATTCATAAGCGACGTCCTAAAATGTCTTTGATTGTAGGAGGAAAATGTCCTCTTTGGTTTATGGTAAGGCATAATTCAATGGGAAGCACTAGTGAAGGCTACAGAAGCTAGACTGTGAGCAAGGTTATACTGATGGATATTTCTAGGTCCTTCCCTTACTTTGTGTGCAGTCCTAAGCAGTGGGAACAGACTCTCAGGTTTCCATTAATATTAAAAGTATTTCAAGAAAAGGACAGCCAGGTCAATTTAAACGCTGTTTAAAAGTTGGTTTGGGGTAGCTCCTGTGTCTGGAACACCTCCATGTGCTACTGTGCAAAACATCCTGAGAACAGCCTCTCAGAGCCGTGTGTGTGTGTGTGTGTGTGTGTGTGTGTGTGTGTGTGTCACTGTGCAGGACTGGAAGGCTGGTTCCAGAGCCTAGGTAATGAGGCCACAAAGATATCCTGGTGTTAATCCCTGGGATCTGGGAATGTTACCTAATAAGGCCAAAGGGAGTTTGCAGATGGGATGAAGGCTTTGAGATGGGGACTGGGATTGTTAATTGTATGCCTTGTTTTCACAGCCCACAGGACAGGACAGCAGCCCAACCTAAACATGATTTCTGGGTGTGTCTCTGAGCTAGTTTCAAGAGAAGTTTAGCATTTGAAGTGGTGGACCCTAAAAGGATATCACCCTCCCTATGTGCACAGCATCAATGCACTGAGAACCTGACTAGAACATAAGGAGGAACTCACCCCTATATTCATGAATCACTGTAGGGTTGGGACATCACATCCCATCTCACAGGCCTCTGTCCTCACACTGGATCTTAAACCATCAGCTCCTCCGGTTCTCAGGTCCTTAGTCTCAGGCCAAATTAGACCAACAGTTTTCCTGGGCCCCCCAGCTTGCAGATCTTGGGGTTTCTCAGTCTTTGGAATCACACCAGCCAAGTCCTCATATCCTCCTGCTGCTCTGAAGAACCCTGACTAATACAGTGGATTACCAATGTGTGCAAGCAGAGTTGGGGACAGAAGATGAGCAGGAGATGGGACCACAGAGCAGAGATTGGAGTCATGTTGCTACAGCCATGGAATGCTGGCGACCTAGCAACTGGAGGAGCCAGGAAACAGACTCTCTCTGGAATCTCCACAAGGAACCAGCGCATCTCTCACCTTGACTTCTGCTATTCTAAGCCCCTGGGTCTTCTCAATGCCACAGAGCCTTTGCTTCTTTGAGCGCATCTCTCACCTTGACTTCTGCTATTCTAAACCTCTGGGTCTTCTCAATCTCACAGAGCCTTTGCTTCTTTGTACAATATTTTTCTCCTCACAATTTGAGAAGTCAGTGTGTCTTCACCTGGCACCATGTTTCTCATCCAACCTTGCTATTCGGTGTTTTTAGGTAATGTGTCCTCAGCCTTGAGCCAAGAGCTTCCTCACAAGCAGCACCATGGTGCCTAGTCTATGGTGGGGCATACTAATAAGCCCTGATAATAGCATCTGGTGTGGCAGGCAACACCTTCCAGTCTAGAAGAAGTTGATCGACAATGGGCAATGGGCTCACCGGGAAATAGAAGGGGTCAAGGAACCTGGTACTGAGCTGGAAGAGACAGAAGATGGGAAGGAAGTAATCTGGGAATTGCCCCTTCCCACTCAGCTGCCTTCCCTGAGGAATGCAGTCTTGGCACCCCAGGGGGATGTATAGTCTTAGGACCCTAGAGGCACAAGAGCCTGGATGTGGGGAAGGTACTTGCTGGGCTTTATGCTGTCCTGGGATGAAGTTTGAAGTGCTGCTTCCTTGCAAGCCCATGAGGTCCCCAAACTGTTGTGCCCGATACATCATCTCTTAAAAGAGCTAATACATTCAAGGGCTCTGCTTCAGAATAAAACCACTGCAAAGACAGAGGATGGAGCCATGCAGAGGAGCCATCCTCACTAAGGGGAATAAGAAGGAGTGGAGGGCAATATGCAGACCCCAGCTCTGCCATTGACACCCAGGAAATGGAGTGCCCGAACCTGCCTCAGTCAAGCTGTCTTTACCTTTGCCCACACCACACAAAGGGAAGTCCTGGGATAGCTCATCCAGGAGACACCAGGACTCCCTTAAGAGAAAAGGTAGGTATCCCTTGACTGGCTCCATTACTGCATGCTGTCCTGGGCTCTGTCTGACCTTACTTAGAGTATATGAAAGAGTTTGACTGTTTTGAAAGCATTTACTGATTGAATTTAGGGAGAGAGGGGAGGAGAGAGAAGGACGTGGAGGTTTTGTTCTGATTTCCTAAGCACTCATTATGAATTCCTGTATGTGCACTGGCCAGGCATCAAACACCCAACCTTGCCATACCAGGATGATGCTGTGACCCACTAAGCCACCCAGCCAGGGCAAGAGCTTCATTCTTGGGAAAGCTCTTCTTTCCAGGGTTGCAGGTGTATGTAGACTCCAGGTCAGTATGGAGTGGAATGTGTTGAGGCAGGAGAAGGAAGCAGATTTGCATGGAGGCCCCTCCCTCCTCTGAGGCAGGGGAGTGGATAAGAGAAGTGTGTGGAGCCAGGCTCAGGCTTGGGGTGTCAGAAGGCAGCATTGTTGGTGTACCTCCACCATGACCTGGCCTCTGCTCCTGCTCACCGGCCTCACTCAGGGCCCAGGTGAGGCCTCTGTGGAAGGGACCGTGGGTTCACCTTGGCCTGATTCTTTGCCTCCTCTTCAGGCTCACCAGGTCCCCAGCACTGCACCCACCAGTGAGTGCTTTTGCTGTTTTCAGGGCCCTTGGCCCAGTCTGCCCTGACTCAGCCTCACTCAGTGTCCAGGGCTCTGGGACAGGCAGTCTCCTCCACCTGTGCCAGATGCATTGATGATTTTAGTTGTTATGATCATGTCTCCTAGTAAAAAGAATGACCAGGCATGGCCCTAAACTGCTGGTTTATAAAATCCAAAAATGGCCATCAGTGATCTCTTATTTATTCTCTTGATAAAAATGTGGAAAAAGAGCTACACTGCCCAGGCCTGGGCTGCCATTACAGGATGGGGCTGATTAGTACTGTTGTTCTTCACATGAGTCATGGCACTACCCACTGCCGGAGTCCATTCATTGTCTTCACTAGCTGAGTTTAGACAGAGACCCCCCAAAAGCTAGTAGCCCTTGAAAGTCCTAGTAAAGGTCAGGGCTTGAAAGTCCTAGCAAAGGTCAGGGCTGTGCACCACCCAGTTAATCTAGGAACCACTCAGTTAATTTAGGTAATAATAGTTGAAGCATCCCCACCTTAGTTCCCTTAATTCCTTAGATACTTATGTAGATCCTTCTTGATTATTGTTAATCACATACTCCCAGAAATCTATTGATGGGCTAATCAGATACTTTGTCTATTCCTGGAAATTTTCTGCTGATCTGTGTGTCATTGAAACCTCCTTACCCTAAGGGCTACTCCAGATCAATAAAAGATTGGAGCGGCCTGACCAAGGAGGAAGTCCTTCGGGACTTGCCGCCTGGTCCCCCAATATTGCAAAATTATCTCGCATCTTTTTCTCTCATTTGCTGTGCGGCTCCTCTTTCAGATACCGAACCCTACTCCAAGCAGAACATGGAGTGAGTCTCACTCGACAATCCACAGTGGTGCTTGTTTGTGGGAACGTGAGACCAACACCTGCCCTGGGCTCACAGGCTCCCTCCTTGCTCTGAAGATGCTTCACCACCCCGAGCAGGTGCTCATGCAACATGGCTCTGAGGAAAATTCATCCTCTCTCTGTCCTTCCTCCTCTCACAAAGCATTGAGAGCACAGTTGTTTTCTTCAGATAGTGTCCTCTCTCACACACAATCCCAAAGCAAACTCTCCGTTACTGGCTGGTTGTCTTTACTTGTGTTTTGTGCATCCAGATGACCACTCATTCAACCTTTCATTGTAACAGCCACAAGGAGGCCCCTCGTGTGCTTATTGGGTAGGTTTCCCACAATGCTCTGGGAAATCCCCACTTTAAATCCCTTAGCCTCTTGAAGGGACAAAACCGAACTTGAAAGAACTTAGCAGAACTAAGCAGAAATGCACCCTCCTCCCTCTTCAAGGACGAAGCAGGGACATACTCTTCTCCCTCTCCTCTATCTTGTCTTGCAAGGCTGGGCCCTCAGTCCAAGCCGCTCCCCCGCGAGAGTGACCACAAGAATGCTGGTATTGTCCTAACTCTCCCAACCACCCACCTGAGTGGACCAATGAAGCTCCAGAAATGTAGTGACGGTCCTAATAAGGCTACAGTGGAGGACGGCTCCAAACTTCAGAATATGATGGTCACTTCCTGACCCTTATGCTGTAAAACCCTGACCAATCTCTGTAACTCACGCCACCCCTAAAGCCCACCCCAAATAGCTAGCCCTATATAACCTTTGTTGTCCTGGGACACTCTCTCTCGCCTCACCGCTGTGCCGGATAGAGGCTGGGAGCCAATTCTAGAATTGATCAATAAAGACTCGTTGCTTTTGCATCGGAGGAGGCTCCCTGGTGGTGGATTATTGGGGACCCCGAGCTCTGGGCATAACACTCTCATACCTGTGCAGACCACCTGGATTCAGTTCTCCACAAATGAAGTGGGAATGAGAATAAAGGAAAAAAATTTATTTCCTTCTCTTCCTTTCTCCCCTCCTTCCAATTTGATTTTCTGTCTTTTTATGCTCCCAATACTTCCCAGAACCTAGGAAGGTTTGAGGCTGTGTTTTGAGTTAAAGGTTCTGTGTCCTCTCAGAATCACCTCTGCACTCAGGTATCTAAAGGATGCTTCTAAAAGCAGCCCATGGCTGCTTGGATCTTGCAGAATCTGTGGGAGGTGGCCCCATTCCTCAGGGGTCCCCAAAGATTTCCGTGATGCTGCAACACATTTCCAGTGATAATCCCAGTTAAAGTGCATCAAACAGTACAAGTACACATAACTATCAGGCCAAGAATTTCAGGACTGTTGAAGGAAGCTGGGCCAAGGTGCCACAAGCCCTGATGTGTGACCTCATGATCCAAAGGCTGTAAGCCATCTCTGACTACCAGCCCTGCAGATGTCAGCTCTTAGAAATGACATGGATGATCACCCTACCTGGAAGTTAAGTCTTTGCTATAATTTTCTCCATTTAAGTCACTTGGTGACATTTTCCCAAGTACTGCTTTTTTTACCATCATGCTTTAATCGTCCAAGCTGCAACAGTGACCCATGTAAACCCTCTCCAGTTGTGTCACAGCGCAGTGGGAAAGAGTCCCTGTTAATGAAGACGCGGAGAAGATCCTGAGTCCCAGCCCCACATCTGTGTAAAGCTTGTCAGAGGGGTGAGCCTGCCTGTAGGGTGTGTGTGTTTGTGTGTGTGTGTGTGTGTGTGTGTGAGGGGGCGGGGGGCGAGCAATGTCGCTATGCTGGACACCAGTACGAACCAGAGAGTAATGGCTCTGCTGACCCTCCACCATGGCATCTGAGATTGGTTGTGGCTCCTGACTGTAATAGCAGGGCCCATAGGTTGCATGTTATTTCGATGTTCATAGGACTGTGGGAGCCCCCACTGGCCCTTCTAGTGTTTCTCCTCAAAGGTGGACCACCATTTCCTTTTAAGAAGGTAGTCACTATTTCATAAGAGGGACTATTACCAGGAGAACCAGGACAAGCTGTTGGGTGCTCAGGGTCTCTCTGATGAGACCTTGCTGGAATAAGAAGCACACTGTTCCCTGGGTATTTGGGGTCTCAGATGGGAGACATGGTCCCTGCATTTCTCAAGTAACACCATTGGACACCTGTTTAATTTTTATTGGATGTGGAAGAAGGGTCATTTTTGATGGAAGGGATTAGAAGTGCTTTAGGTGTCACTATGGCCAATGTACCCATCACTCTTCTCCCATAAGATTCAGTCAGAGACTCAGAACCACAGAGCATGACCTTTCATGTGTCACAGAACCTCCGTGTCAGGTGCCTCTCTCTTTATCATGTACTATTTCCGGATGTTTCATCTTTCTCCCTAGTTGGCATTCTGAAAGGAAATTATTATATTTCTTTGACCTGAAAGTATGGGTTTGGGAATAAATATTAGTGTGTTTAAATGTATTTGTTTAGCTCTATTGGTTATTAACTATTTTTGCAAGTGGTCCTTTTGCCTGCTCTGGCAGCCATCATGCTTAGCATGTCTACGTCACGTGTTATCATGTGGGCACACAGGTAGAGGATGGTGTTAAATGAGAGTGGTTACTCCTGCAGCACTGGCCCTGGGTCCCTGTGGTCCTGACAGAACAAGGCGCAATGAACGAGGACAAGGTGCAATTCCATGAAGGTCAGAGGTCTGCTTCCTGCAGGAAGGATGAGGATAACTGGAATGCGCCCAGGGCTTCCCACACTTTTCCCAGGAGATGAGGATTCAGTCTACTTGGTCCACAGGTCCAGCTGATGGATTTAAGAACAGGTCAGGGATTAGTACCATTTCACTGTTATCTCACACCAAAGACATTACTGTGGAAACTGACTTAATGGAGCACATACAGGTTTAGGCACTGACACTGAAGCCATGGTATCACATAGAATATTGTCACCGCCTAACATATCCAATTTACACGGCTCTGCTCCATCACAGATGTCTGACCTCCCTTAGCCAAGGTGTCACCACCCTTTGCTCTTCAGAATGTCTGTGCTGTGGTATGAACAATAATACAAACTTTGTGCCCTAGCTTTGTGGGAGCATCTTGATCCATAGGACTTCCAGTCATTACCTGAGTACAGTGCCATGTCAATCTGGCAAGGACCACTCGGTTCTGACTTGTCTGTTCTCCAAATCCAACTCTTTCCAGAAGAATACACCCCGCCAACCATCTCTCTGTGCATGAGGCAGATTTTGCCACCAGAAGTCACATGGCTCAGAGGTGAGGATTCCCAGTGGATCATGTAGGGGGTACAGTGAAGAACATGGTGTGCCCCATTTGAGATCCTGCCACACTCTTGGGAGAAGACCTGGGGTTAGGTTTCTTGCCAAGTCACCTCCCTGAATCTCAAACTCAGGATCCCACTTCCTGTTTTCCTCTCAGTGCAATCAGTCCTACTGAGCTCTCTCCATCATGGGTATTGTGACCTTCAACGTTGTGGGAAGTCATTCTGTCTTCCCTTGATCCCATTTTCTTTTCACCCACTTGCCCTCCTGCAATTGATTTTACTCAACGTCTAATGTCTCCTCAGGCAAGGCAAAGAGCTACCTCAGGAGCACTAACCCTCTGCCAAAACTACCTAGAAACAAGCAAAATGGTCCTAAGGGGAGGGTCTGGTCCACCTCCTGTGGCCGGTGACAGCCCATGCAAAAGGAAGTGGGATACAAAGGTAACTGGGCTCAGATGCATGTAGGAGTTATCGAGGGGCCAGGTACTGAGCTGGATTGGACTTGAAAGAGTAAGAGAAGCAGACAGAGCAGTGTCTGCCACCTCCCTCTCAGCTGCCTTCTCTGACTCTCAGGTTGAATCATCTTAGGCCATCAGGGGGCACCGCTGTCCTCATATGGGGAGGAAGTTTGCTGTGGTTTACCCCTGACCTGTATGAAGTCCTCACTGGTGTTTAACAGGAGATTCTCTTGAGTCTGTGTCTGCCACAGAGGTGTATGCCCTGTGTCTGCTGTGTCCCAACATTTCAACTTCCCAATATTTCTACTTCTGGAAGTGGCAATAACGGGCCCCGAGCATCAGACACTATGCAGATTGGGACAAGGGGGGCATGAGGACTCATTGCAACTGAGAGTGTCAAGGAAATGGCTGAGAAAGAATAAAAGAGTCCAGATTTGTCCATGGTTCTGGAGTAACCAAGCGATTGGATGTTTTCCGAGACAACCTCAGTCACTGTCCGCTCTTTCCTCCCAATGTCACATGAGGGAAGTCCTCAATTCCTCAGTCAAGTACCATGTTGATGCCCACAGGAGGAAAGACAAGGGCATCTGAGGTTGGATCCAGTCACCAGGTCTCAGTGTGTCCTGAGTAAGAAGAAACACTCAAACTATTCCCATTCTCTCAGGTTGGCTCGCCAGATTGTGTTCGTGGTCTTTTCAGGGTCCTGTGTCCTTGTCTGCCCTCAGGGTCTTGTGCCTTGTCCGGCACACCTGGAAAGTAGGTCACCATCTGCTTGCTGGAAGAAGTGATGGCACTGGGTTATGTGACCTGGTACCGTTTATGTCTCTGACATGGCCCCTAACCTCCTGATTTATGGGGTCACACTGGCCCTCAGGAATCCCTGAGCAGTTCTCTGGCCCCAAGTCTGGCAACACAGCCATGCTGACCATGCCTGGGCTTCAGTTGGAGGACAAGGCTGATCATTACTGTTGCTCACACACAAGGAGTGACACTCTTTACACAGTGGAGCCAGCTCATGGGACACTGGGAACTCAACTGGCCCTGTGCTCACAGGCTCCCTTCGTGCCCTGAAGATGCTTCCACAGCCTTCATTCACAATGGGCTGGAGAAACATTGCAGGAGCCTCTCTCACCATGGCATGCAAACCTTCTCTCTAGCTTATTCTTTTGGGACAGTGACGGTTTCCTCTTTACCTGTGTTTCAGAGTCCCAGAACATGCAACTCTTTCCACCTCTTCAACTGCAGTCATGGGGAGAAGAGGGCGAGCATGCATGGGGCCATTTTACCGCTCTCAGGAGAATCTCCACTTTAAGTGCTTTCATCTCTACCGCAGAGCAGAGCGCCTGAGATGGATTTTCTTCTACTGTTGCCCACTTCAATTCTGAGTGCCCAGGCTCTCTTGGCAGGATGGCCCTCCTCAGTGGGTGGTCCCTCTCTGGGCCCGTTGCTGAAAGAAGAGCAACTGAGAAAAGGGGACTGTGTTGCTGAGGGACTGAGGAGAGTCAGGTGCTCTCAGTCTTTTGGCATACCTCATTGTGACACCATATCCAAGGAGGCTGAGCAGTAAAGGTCTGGAGTTGCAACTCTGTTTCACGGAGAATGTCCTCTCCCTTAGAGCAATGGACTCCTAATCTGGAGGCGGTTCTCACAATGCCTCTCTCCCTATCACCTGGCCTCTTTCCAAAATGGCTCCTTTTTCCCCACAAGGGAAGAGATACCGGGTGTGTGTGTGCCCTCTTTGCAAGGACCCTCAAGGGGTCTGCGATACGTCGATGAGTTTCTACCTGGCACATATGTATTTCTGCTGTGTATATACAATGCCAAGAACTGTTTGGATGTCTCAATCAGCCTGGCAGAAGCACTGGAAAAACTGCACTGTGACTGATTCTTGCCATTTTTCCAGGATTTCCCCGGTTTTAGCACTGAAAGCGTATATCTTAGCAAGGTCCTCATTCTCAGGGAAATTAGGATAGGTGTTCATGGTGAAGATTAATTTAATGGTGATCTCGAGTGGGCTACGGGGTTCTGGGATTACACATTATTTCTGGGTGTATCTGTGAGGGTGTTCCTTGCTGTGACCGACATGTCACTGGCTGACTCAGTTTAGCAGACACATTGCCCTCCCGTGAGATTGAGCTCAAACAACCCGCTGAGGATCTGAGAAGAACAAAAGGCCAGGTAAGAAGGATCTGAGCCCCCCTGTGTCTCATGGATTGAATGGGGACATCTCATCTCACCTTCTCCTGCCCTCAGACTGAAATTTACATAATCTTCTTCCCTGGTTCTCAGGCCTTTGTAGTGAAATTGAGTGGCAACACCAGCTTTCCTGTCTCTGTAGCTTAGTGGGCAGCTCCTGGGACTTTCCTGCCTCAGTAATCAATAACCATGTGAGAACCTATTTTATATATCCAGGGTGGAGCAAAAGTAGCTTAACAGTTGTTCATGTGGAAAAGAATACCATGATTAATAAATAATAATACAGGCATAAACTCTGTGTTTCCCATACTCACAGCTGGAAACCTGCCTGTGCCCCATCCGTGTGTTTCTGAGTCAGGACAGACGGAGCCCAATGACAGAGCCGAGGGAATCAAGGCCGCCTTAGGGTGTCCTTACTTTCCTACTGCAGGAGTTACAGTGCTGAAGGCAGAGGAATCCTAGGACATCCCCCATTGCTGTGTGGGACAAAGGTAACAAGAACATCACAGGATGGCTGGGGTTAGGGCGATCCAAATCCTGCCCTTCTCGGGGACCACGGGCAGAGCTGGAGATTGGAAATTCTCCCTCAACCCCTTCTTGATCCCGCTCTGTTGGGAGATGCTTACTGGCACTTCCAGAAAAGGAATTATCCTGACACAATCAACATTGATACAAACAGTAAACATTCTTTGTGTCCCACTTAGGAATGGCTCAGCATGCAGCTAATGAGACTCTACATAGCAAAGGATAAAAACGAAAGTACCTTTCCCAACTACAGGCCCTTGCTGACCCCTTGCGGCCTTAGATAGTGAATACCGAGCACCATGCTATGCTCCTACTCCTGTCCTCCCTCCCCAGCTCATGACCAGGGCCCGGGCCCCTCTGATCCAATTCATGATCCTTTAAAGTCCGCCAGAAAGGCTTATGTTGGGCAAAGATGTGTCGCCCATGGTAAAGCGTTTCTTCTTTGAAAGCAAGGATATACCTTCGCACAGACCCCAGTCCATTTTGAGATGTGTCAACAGCACCCTCTCCTTAATGGTTTCCCCACCTTGGTAGGAACACCTTGGAACTTAGAGGGGATGGAAGCCACCTCTGATGCCCAGAGAAGACCTCTGACAGAGCATGGAACTATCGACTCCCCACAGGTCTCTGGGTAATGAGAATCCCATGGAGCTTGGCCTAGAGGTTAGCTCATGTCAGCTATCCACAAGCCAGTGAACCATGACGATCAGGGTTGCTACCTTCTGGGTCTAGTTCCACGGCTTCTGGTTTAGCAGTCATGGCAACTTGAAAACGTCACCTGTCTTCTGTGCTGACAAGGGTAGGTGTCTGAGAAAATTGCAATGTCAGTGACTACCCAAGTCAAAGGTATTGAGAAGCTATGGACCGGGAGCTAACATCAGGCCGCTGTCCTCCTGAAGTGTACACAGCCCCTGTCCCCTGAAAACGTATAACATGTCCTTTTTCTTTCCATTTTTTTTTCATGGCAGTTATTTTTTAAAAATCTTTATTGTTGAAAGTATTACATATGTCTGTTTCCTTCCCCCCAGCGACCCTTCCAGGCTACTCCAGCTCCCTTCCCCAGGCCCTGACCGCCCCCATTGCCTGCTTCTGTGGGTTGTGCATACATTCACACAAGGTCCTTGGTTGGTTATGTCTCAGCCATCACCCACTCACCCTCCCCTGCCTTCCCTGTGAGTTTTCACAGCCTGTCCATGCTTCCATGTCTCCGCCTCCATGATTTTTAAATCAATGTATTTTGTTCATGAGATTCCAAATAAGAGTGAGATCACACGATACTTGTGTAGTTCTGGCTTGCTTATTCCCTGAGCATAATGCTCTATAGGTCCACCCATGCTTAGCAAATGAAAGAGTTCTTCCTTTTTTTCTGCTGAGTAGTATTCCATTGTGTCAATGTACAGCAGTTTGTTTGTCTTATCCACTCACCTGTTGATAGGCACTTAGGTGCTTTCCAAATCTTAGCAATTGTAAATTGTGCTGCTATGAATATAGGGGAACATGTATCCTTTCTGATGTGTGTTTTGGGTTTCCTAAAATATATTCCTAGAAGTGAGATGGCAGGGTCATATGGGAGTTCCGTTTTCAATTTTTTTATGGACATGCCATTTTGTTTGTCATTATGGCTGCACCAGTCTGCTTTCCCATCATCAGTGTGCTAGGGTTCCCTTTCCTCCACAACCTTGCCAGCACTTGTCATTTGTCGATGGTACCCATTCTGACAGGAGTGAGGTGATTCCTCATTGTCCTTTTAATTTGCTCAATGTCCTTTGGGTTTCTGGTATGTTGAAGGTGCTCTTTACATATTGACCTTTATACTCTACGTTCATATTTAGGGTTTTGTAGTAGCTAATAATTAGATTTGCCTCATAATTTTTGTTGAGTTCAAAGATCCATTTATTTGACTTATGAAGAATAATTGATGGTCATTCCCTTTTTGCTACTTTCTAAGCACAACAAAATGTAGTTTGTGTAGACGTTATTCCTCAATTTCTTCTTTCAACAGATATTTACACGTGTGCCTTCTGAGTGCTAAGTACGAGAAACACCATATTTTATTCAGCAATGAGTTTTGTGGTAAAGACAACAGATATTCAAGGAAAAGAAAGTAAGTACTATTATGCACAAGAATGTTGAGAAGGAAAATAAGGGTGGTAATTTAGGCGGAATCAGTGGGGGCACTTGAAAACGCTTTTATTCATAAAAAATCAAGGGAACCAAGGGTATTAGCTAAATCTTGAATGTTGGGGATGTGGCAGAGGTGCGTAGATCTCGAGGGAATATTTTAGACCCAGAATATGTGAATGGCTCTTCTGGCTGTCACTCTGTATCAGGGTCCCTGTGTGGCAGAAATTTTATTGGGATTTGTTTACAAAAGTAATACCAAATTTTCCTTCTGAAGTTGTTTATGTGCATCAGTTACTATCCCATCAGTTATGTTTACACAGCCAATTTGACTTTGGGACATCAGCGAATTTAAGCACTTATAATAATGAAAATGCTACGTTTTAAAATGTTATATTCATAGACCCATTTAAGTAAAAATAGCTGAGTGATGTAAACATACGATAGATTATGTAATGATTCTATTTCATAATAGAAGAGATGAAATCATTTTAAACTGTAAGCAAAGAATGCAATTCAAATGGAGAATTTTTACTTCTGGCATTTTAAACCAGAGAAGTAATAAAAATAATACAGACTATAAGTAAAATAAAAAAAATCACTCTGAACGAATGATTCAATACTTTATTTCCAAGCTAGTACACACTTGTTGACCACCTGGGCACACTTTAAAATGAATAAAAGCTGACAATGCAAAAATGAAGAGAGGGCAATGCATGTAATCTCTCATCATATGGGAGACATGTAAAACTTTGCTTATTTCTAGGGGGCATTTGCATAACTTTTAATAATCAATATATATGGCCCACACTTTTTCCTCCACCTTAGTGGTTTCCTGAGTCCCCACCCCATCTATTTAGCAGCTCCAGCCAAGCTGTTTGTAGCAGCTTTTCCATATGCATGGCCTGGCCTGGCTCAGGCTTCAGACTCTCTAACACCTCTCAAACAAGCAGCAGCTGGCATCAGAAAAAAATGTTAAAAACAACCCAAGATCCAGCACTAGCAGAAATCTGCATTGCTTCATGCTGGGTCTCTCCAGGGCATTTCCAAGCCCAATGAAAATAGCAGCTGGTGGTGGGCACGGTTGGAAGGTGCTGTGCCCAGCTTCACAGACCCCTCTCTTGCAGGATACAGGGTGTCCCGTGCCTCTCCCATTCAGTGGTACCAGCATTGTGAATGAGAAGCCTCCATGCACAGGCACCAGGACAGGAGACCCAGCTTCTTCTACTGGTTCTCTGACTACAGTGTGGCAGCATCTGGCAGGATTGCTGAGGTAGAATGTCGCTGGCCATGCCAGCATGCAGCTTCCTGTGTCCGCCTGCTGCTGGGGATTCTATTCGGGTCCCTGTGCTCTCCTAACCCAGGTCTGTTTGCCCTACCAGATCTTCAACAAGGACCTGTGGCTCAATGCCCTGAAGAACTATGAGTGGGCGATGGCCCCCAGTGAGCGGACAGGACGGGTGAGGAGGGGCCGCCTGGGTCTCCCCCGGTGTGCTGCCAGGTTCCTGGGCCATTGCTTTTCTATCAAAGGGACCCCTGGATGCTGGGAGGGATACAGCCTGTGACACCAGGGCCGCAGGGTGTGTGCCTGAGACAGGAACTACCAGTACAACAAGGGCAGTGCAATTCCAGCTCAGGCAGGGGGGCTTAGGCAGGAGGAGGGAGTGTGCATGTCCACTGTCACTCAGAGTCAAAGCAGATTCCTTGAGCCACTCCTCTGAGCTCTCCCTCTAGGCCGCCCACAGCACCTTCAGGCCTTGCCACCTGGCCCTCAACAGGGGCTGCCATGACATGTTCTTCCTATTCTCCTTTCCACAGGTGTCTGCAAATCCTCCTCATGCCGTGGCCTAGGCTGCTGCACTGCCACGCCACATTGCCCTGTTGCTGCTCACCACCATCTCCTATTTCCTCAAGGTCTCCTCTTCCTCCTGGGGCCACTGGGATTGGCCTGCTCCTTATCAGTATCTTAGGGGGCAAAGTGTGGGCCACAGAGCTGGAGGAATCCTTGTTTTGCAGCCTTGTCAGAGGTTCTTCAATCCTTTTATCCATTTAGGTTTTCCAAGGAGAATACCTCATTTGTGTACCCTCCCTAACTGGAAAACAGGGCAGCATGCCCTGAAGCAGAAACACAGTGCTTCATTTTGTATACAGTTCACTTCAAAGACTTTATGTACGTATGGTCATAGACACCCTGGGAAATCTGGGCCATGAATATAACTCACCATCCAAACACATTGCTTTGTATGTTTGTAGTAAAGTCAGACAAATTCAATTTTGTGGGAAACTTTATTCTGAAAATTTTAACACAACAAGTATTCAAATTAAACATTTAAGTATATTGTAATTAAATGAACACCTATGAAAAAACCTTGAATAATTCAAATTTTGCATTCTATAAAGAAATTTCATAAAGGGTCGATAATTCTTGCTTCTTCCCCATCCCACCGTTTGCTTTTAGTCATTCTTAAATAAAAGAAGGCAATGTCTTTACAAATTAAATGTCAACCAAACCTTAGCATTATTTTTTATTTCAGTGTTTACTTCCTTTGTCACAGGGGCTTCCCCTATGACTCCTCCAGAGGAGCCCAATAGTTTAGCTACTGCACTGTATGATTCACTCTCTCCTGCGTAGATGGTGAATCCTATGATCCCCGCCAGCACCACGCTCAGGACCTCTTACAGGGGTGTCCCATCGGCTGTTGCAGTAATTGTTAATCCCCCTCCATCATATCCATCTCGTCTGCGGCTGTAATAATCATCCCAGCGACTCCTTCCACCATAAGTCAGAGGGGCCCTCATGTTGGTGGTGCTCCACCTGAGCTTCCTGGAAAGTCAGTGACCAGATAACAATACTTTAACATCTTAAGGAATAAGTTTAAGTCAGTATGACATGACCCTAGTAAAGCCTTACATAGTTGGAAAACCTATGCTTTTATACATACACCTGTGCTAAAAATATGTCAGTATTGCTGAGGCAAGAAAGGGAGCTTACATTTATCTAAAATACAGCTGAAGAATAATGTTTTAACTGAAATAATTGATTATGAATATATGTGAAGGCACATTTTCTGGAAACAGGCTGAAATCCTGACCTTCGTATTATTTCTATGCTTCACACTATCAAATTATCCTTCTGAAAAAGAAAAAAGTGAAAAGAACCCCCTGGATGTTGTGCCTAAGTGTGTCGAGCACCAGCCTTTGCACTGCAGGATACCGGGTTTGACTCCAGGTCAAGGGCATGACCCTGATTTTCAGGGTCCATTCCTGTCGCTGGATGGGAATTGTACATGAAGAAACGAAACAAAGTATCTCTCTCACATTGATGTAGAGTTCTCTCAGCCCCACTCCCTCCGTACCACTCTCCCGAGGTCAATGATATATATCCTCAGGTGAGAAAAAAAAAAGAAAAAGAAAATGTTGTACTTTGTTTCATTAATAAAGACAATAAATGAGTGTGATCCTTCACCCCTGAAAGAATTGCACTGTTCCAAATGAGCTGCTAACAAAAGAAAACAAGACCTCCCAGATAATACAAAACCCATACTGCATATAGTCCTCCCTGTGGCAAATGGAAGTAAAATTAGAGTAAATCACAAGGCGGCCTGTTAAATCCAATCCTGTCACTTACACACAGTCTGTCTGGACACTTACCATAGCTCTCATAGGAACCTCTGTAATAGCCTCCAGTTCGATATTCAGAATAATATCTACCAGGACTGCTGCCACAGCCATCACAATCACTACGTTAAAAAAACACGGTATTAATTTTGTCCAAGTTAACAACTGCAGTGTGCTACTAGATAAAAAGAGAGAAGCCTTTTAAACACCTGTGTCTCCTACAGGAGTGCTCATCTCCAGAACCTGAAAGGCCATGGTCACAGTGTGCACCCTCCCTAGATGGTGGGCCATAATGCTTCCTGACTCGGGAACCTGGATCACCTCTGCCGGAATAACTGAAGGAAATAAAGCAGAAGTATTTTGAAATCACCTTCTAAGATACAGAACAGGGACACACTCTGACTACACAGATAGGAAAATGCCAATGGGCAGAAGGCTTCAAGAGACATTTCTCCAAAGAAGATACACAAACAGCTAACAAGCTCATGAAAGGATGGGTCATTAGGGAAGTGCCAATCAACTAAAATGAGATACTTTATTCCTAAGTAGGTTCCAATGTTTGAAGAGGAAAACATCAGGAAATGTTGGGGATTTAGAACAACTGGAATCCTGTGCACAAGGAACAGAAAGGTGACAAGGTCTGGCTACTGTTGGAAATAATGGAAATTAGGACTCTGAATATACTACATGCTACTTAGTCGGTCAATGGTAAATATTTAGTGTTATGATAGATGAATTTCACCTCACCAACAACAGTACCTAGCATGTATTAGGTGTCCTTATGTTTTGTTGCCGGTTACCTATAATTAGTAGTGCCATCATCATTTCTTGGAGACAAATGGTAATTTCTCCTGGAAGGGGTTTTCTCTTTGCAAGGAACGCCTGCATAATTCTCTCTCACACCTGACAGCGGTCCTGTAAATGACAAATACTTACGTGAGGGTATCACAATGGAGATCAATGTTTTAAGGAAAAAGCAACTATTCAAAGCACCACTTTATTTCCTCTTTCAATGAAAATGTTTACATTTCCTCTAAGACTCCAATAAGCTCATGGTTAAATGCACTGTAGAATGTTATTCTGGAATGTATTATCTTTTGACATCTTGTCCTCCCTCTATATCTTCCTTAATTTCTTAAATTACCATCGGTGGGAAAAACCTGTCCACTCCTGAACAAAGTGCAAGCAATTTCCATGATGTCCACATACATATTTATCAGTGCCTTCCTATATCTTGACACGCATTTGTCAATTTTTCTCCTTCTCTACTTTGCACTGTCTTTCTCACAATCTCTTGTTGACATTACTAAAAGATTCTTAATCGTCCTGCTACACTCACTCACCATGCACTTTCACTTATGAACTAATAATTCCTTCATTATGCAAGTATTGAATTATTAGCTTCTCGGTGAAAACACTTTCCATTGCTCCCGGAAGTCCATAATATGCCAAGTAATGCACATGCAATTTCAAAATCAACTTCCTCACTTATCTAAGAACATTTCATGGTGTACTTTCAAAAACATTTTGGACAGAGGACAAGCCTTGTGCTCTTGTTGTGCACTTGGGTATATCTATATATCCTATCTAATAAAAAAACAATATGCAAATTAACCATCACTCTGTCACAAAGATGACAGCAGCCACAGAGCTGGGGCAAGGAGGAGGCTTGGGTTTCCCCAGGTGATGGAGCAAACCAAGCTTCCCATCTGCCCTTGCTGGCCATGGGCTCTGCTCAAGGCTACAAAGTTTCAATTATAAACTACCCCCAAAAAAACAATAAATCCCCCATAAACTAAAAAAAGGAGAGTCTGGGAGCTTGGGTCACCAGCGGGTTAAAAACAGCCCTCAGCCCCTCACCCCGGCTGGCCAGGAATACCAGCAGGATCCTCACCCTGATCCGGGACACCCTTCAGGGCAAACTAGCCAGCCCCTACAGGTGCACCAGGCCTCTGTCCTATATAACAAAAGGGTAATAGGCAAATTAACTCTATCAGGAGAACAACTGGAAATGACTGATCACTATTACACACGCTGACCACCAGGGAGAAGATGTTCAATGCAGGAGCTGCCCCCCTGGTTGTCAGTGCACTCCCACAGGGGGAGCTCTACTCAGTCACAAGCCAGGCTGATGGGGGCCAGCACAGTGGTGGTGTTGGGAGCCTCTCCAGCCTTCTCAGCAGTGCTAAGGTCGTCCTACTGCAGCTTACGCCTTCTCCCTGCTGGCAAGTGGACATTCCTGAGGGCTCTCGGGTGGCCAGAAGGATGTCTGACTTCCAGCTGAGGTGGACATGCTAAGCCAGCAGGTGGACAACCCCCGAGGGAGTCCCAGACTGCAAGAGGGTACAAGCTGGGCTGACGGACCTCCCCGAGTGAACAAATTTTTGTGCACCAGGCCTCTAGTCTACACTAGTAAAGGACAAACTTGCAAATTGACCGTACCTTCACTACACCTAAGCCATGCCCACCCGCCAATCAGAGTGACTATATGCAAATTAAACCAACCAATAAGGCAGCTGGCAGCCATGGAGCTGAAGCGAGCAGGAGGCTTGGTTGCCCCAGTGATGGAGGAAGCCAAGCTTCCTGCTTGCCATGACCGGATCTGAGCTCCACTCAAGGCAACAAATTTTCAATTATAGAAGATAAATAAATCCCAGATTTCTGCTTAAGCTGGCCGTGGCCTCGGAGCTGGAGCGAGCAGGAGGCTTGGGCTGCCCCTGGTATGGAGGAAGCCAAGCCTCCCGCCCGCCCTGGCTGGCTCTGAGCTACACTCAAGGCTACAAATTTTCAATTATACTAGGTAAATAAATCCCAGAATATAAAAAAAACAAAGACAAAAACAAAAAAGAGGAGAGGCTGGGAGCTTCCATCGCCAGGGTCTTGGCCAACCTAAAAGCAGCCCTCAGCCCCTCACCCAGGCTGGCCAAACCTTCATGGCGTTAGGGTATCCACTGGGGTGGGGCTTGACCAGCCTGAAAGAGCCATCAGCCCCTCATCCAGGCTGGCCAGGCACTCCAGTGGGCACCCCCACCCTGATGGGTGTGTGACCTGCTGCAAACAGCAATCATCCCCTCATCCAGGCTGGCCAGGCAGCCCAGTGGGGACCCCAACCCTGATCCAGGACACCCTTCAGGGCAAACCAGCCGGCCCCCACCTGTGCACCAGACTTCTATCCTATATAGTAAAAGGGTACTATGCCTCTCAGCACCGGGATCAGCTGAGCCTCGAGGCCTCCCGGCACCGGGATCAGCGTGACAGGGGGCAGCGCCCAAACCCCCTGATCGCCCTGAGGCTCTGTGTGTGACAGGGGGCGGGGCCATAACCTCCCTATCCGCCCTCTCTGTTCGTGACAGGGGAAGGTGCCCCAACTCCCCAATCAGCCCTGCTCTGAGCCCGACCAGTGGCTGCACCTAGGGATTGGGCCTGCCCTCTGCCACCCGGGAGCAGGCCTAAGCCAGCAGGTTGTTATCTCCCGAGGGGTCCCAGACTGCGAGAGGGCACAGGCCGGGCTGAGGGGACCCACCCTCCCCCTCGAGTGCACAAATTTTTGTACACCGGGCCTCTCTCTACATATAAAAGACTGAGTGACTGTATGTCTTTGTGACCATCAGACCCACAGCCAGTATACATGATGTGCACTGGCAATCTACATTTATAAAAGGCAAATATGCTAAGTGTCCATCTGGGTAATGACATCATGTAGCAATGCCCGGCTTCCTCTCCCCAGCAACTCACCTCCTTGCAGTTTCTTCAGTCCTGGAACATGACTTGGTTTAGAGCCAGGTGGGAATATTTTACACTAACCAAATGTCTGTGAAGCATTTTCCCGTGTGTCTTTTGATCCTCACAGAAGTCGTGGAATAGGTAGATGGTAGACTCGGTGGTATCCTATTTTCTCTTCATTAGCCAGAAAACAGAGATTTAGAAAGCTGAGAAACTTGACCTGACTGAAAATAAGGAAGAAATGATGGAACTTGTAAATGACTTCAGGTTTTCTCACTGTGAAGAATATAGTCAAACACTGCTGCAGTTAAATGGTTTACTCTTTGTTCTCCCTGGGTGAGCTACAATAATAACCTGCTTTGTGTTGAAATTTACTGCTGTGTTGCTCACAATTACCTGAAAGAGAAGTTGCGCTGCTTCACTGGGTTGGAAAAAATTTAGCTACCTTAGACAGCAGGTCTAATTAAGCAAGTTTACACCCTCTCACTCTCTCTCTGTCACTCTAGGTTGACCTGCCCACGTGCGAAACATATGCAGCTCTTGCTGGCGCCAATGGTATGCATGTGTTTCAATTTGTCATGGTCAATCCTGAATTTGGTTGACACTTCTATTATAGAGAAAGGGCAAATAGCGGCATTACAATATTTCTTCTAATTAATTCCTTAGTATTACTTAGTATTTCCTTAGTATTAATTAATTAGGGCCACAAGTATTCTAATAGTGGCAAGATGTCATCTGTGAATAGTAAGGTTTTATTGGGCCAAAAGCCTAAGGGACCATTATGAGTCGTTGCTATGATGCACACTGACCAGCAGGTGGCAGATGCTCAACACAGGAGCTTCCCCCTGGTGGTCAGGGAGCTCCCAGAGTAGGAGCCTTGCTCAGGCAGAAGCCAGGCTCATACCTGGAGAGTGCAGCTGTGGCAGCAGGAGCCTTCGCTGCCTATGCCACAGTGCTACCAATTGGTGGTGGCAGGTGGAGTGGGGCTTGGATGAGCGGGAACACAGCACCTGGCTCCAGCTTGGGCTCCTGCCCACCTGCCTGCCGTTTTGTGCACTGCTACATCCCTCAGGAGATGTCAGACCTAACCTGGCATTCCCATATCTCCCAAGGGGTCCCAGATTGTGTGAGGCCGCAGGCCAAGCTGTGGGATGACGCCGGTGCTTGAATTTCATTCACCGGGCCTCTAATCATTTCATAATTTATCACCCATTTAGCATGGTTCTCTTCTAATGCTGAATAATTTAAAGTAGAAACTGAATTTTGGTAATGATGGCCATTGAGATTTAACTGCTCTTTAGCGGTATTATTTAATGGCTTATATGAAGGGCACTAATCTCCTTCAAATATGAGAAATATTACATTCCCATAAATATTACTATGTTCCAGTGCTAATTCTTTCCACTAATGCCCCTAAGTGAGCCTTTCACTAATTTTCTTTGCTCACTAGCTCATCCAAAATTGAAATGGGCAGGCTGCTTGTCTATATTCAAGTGCAGAGGCATATTCTTCTTAACTACACTGATGCTCTCAATACTTTCAATTTTCCAACATAATTTATAGTGAGGGTCTCTATGTTAGATTTTAAAACATCTCTTTACTAATATGAATAAGTCACTTTTACCTGATTTCTTCACAACTATGTGCATGCAATGATTTGGAACTGGCAATGCCTGACTCTTTCAAGTGTGCCTTCCCACCCTTGTTTTCATTAAAACACCATCAGAACCCACATTAATCACTTTTCAGTCTGTTAAGAAAATGCAGACCGTCGGCGGGTTACATTGGACTCGAAGTACATCATTTTGTGGTTACAGTGCCATCCTCTGAGTATTTATTTTAAAAAAACTTCCACCATTTATATGTATTTACATATGTGCTTTATGTTTTTTTATTATTTACTAGAGGCAAGGTGCACAAAAATTTGTGCACTGGAGGGGGGCCCCTGAGCCCAGCTTGGCCCCTATCACATACTGGGAGCCCTCAGGGGATGTCCTACTCCCTGCTCCATGCTCCCTTTGGCCTAAGCCACAGCCTGGCCTCCCTTTGTGGGCGCCGACCGGACTTATCAGGCAAAGATATCAGCTCAATCACCCCGCTGTTGCAGCCACTGCCAGTCAACCTCAGCCACCAAGGTGTTTTCATCAACACGGACTCCAGTCCCTTTACTATGAAAAAAATGACAACTTTTATTAGGCATTCTCAAGATGTGTCTTTCATAGGATATGACATTTCTTTCTTTCTTCCTTTTCTTTCTCTTCCTTCCTTCCTTCCTTCCTTCCTTCCTTCCTTCCTTCTCACCTGAGAATATGTTTCCATTGATTTTTCAAGAATGTGGAAGAGAAAGGGAAAGACAGAGAGAAACATCAAAGTGAGAGGAACACTTTGATTGGTTGCCGCCTGCATGAGCCCTGACCTGGGCCCAGGCCAGGGAGGAGCCTGCAACCTATGTACATGCCCTTAGCCAGAATTGAACCAAGACTCAGCAGTGGGCAGGCCAAGGCATTATCCACTCCGCAAAACCAGCAAGGATACGATATGACATTTCTTACCCCTCCAGCAGTGGACCTTCCTTTTTTCTCCAGGAGTGCGGTAAAAAACCCTACATCACCTATTTTGATTCTTATTACCCAATTTACTAAGAATATTACCAGTGGCATAGAGGGAGCTTTACCAATGAGCAGTCAGAAAAGGTGTTTCCTCTGGAGTTCACACCAATTGCCGGCTTGGTCCCTGCCCAGCCCTAATGCCTGTGGTCCAGTCATTAGCTCTGGGAAGGGGACCACCAACTCCTTCAATCGTCTGCTCAGACCCTGCTCCCCATGATCACTGGCTCTGCCCCTGCTCCCCGCCATGGCCAGCTGCCTCCCTGCTCTCCGAAATTGCTGGCTCTGCACCTGCACAGGGCTAATGCCTCTGGCCGGGGCATTAGGCCTGGGCAGGGGACCCCCAACTCCGAGGATTGCCAGCTCCACCCCTACCAAGGCCTAATGCCATGGGCAGGAGACCCCATGCTCCCCTCAATCACAGGCTCCTCCCCTGCTCAAAACTAACGCCTCTAGCAAAGGCATTAGACCTGGGAAGGCACCAATAGTACCCCTGCAATTACCGGCTCCAGCCCTGCCCAGGCCTAATGCCTCTGGCAAAGGCATTAGGCCTGGGCAGAGGACCCCCAGCTCCCACCATCGCCAACCCCTCTCCTGCTCCCCACCATCGCTGGCTTACCCCCTGCAACACCCAAAATCCAAGCTCCGCCCTTGCCCAGGCCTAACGCTTCTGACCAAGGCATCAGGCCCTGGCAGGGGACCTCTCAGCTCTGATTGCAGGCTCCAATAGCCTATAGCCATTGGGCACCTACTTATGCAAATTAACCGCCATCTTTGTTGGTGGTTAATTTGCATATCATGCTGATTAGCCAATGGGAGGTTAAGGGAAGATACTGTCAGTTACCCTGTTTGTCTATTATTAGATAGAATTTAGCACAAGTAAAGGTCAGGAATCGTTATTTCCCTTTTAATTTTTTACTTTTATATTTTATTTTTTTTTATTGTTTCACCTCATTACTGCTGTGTATGTGTGCTCCATGTGAGTGATGTAGATGCTTATCTAGGTGGGTTCTGACTTACGGCAAAAATCATTATGACGTGCTGCAGGAATAGATCTTAAATGTAACATGAGGACCTATTGTACTTATATTCTCCTGATTAAGATGTCGTTATTTCGTCTTCATATTTCCTCATTAAGTACATGATTGTTTGAAGCACAAAGTATATCTTTATACATCTATGTGATTCTTAGACTATTAATTCAATAAGAAATAAAAACTGGGTTAGGGGGAAGCTGGGGAGTTCAAGTGGAGAAAACAAAAAAAAAAAGGACACATCTCTAATACGCTTTGAAATACTTTAAGGAATAAAAAAAAAATTTAAAAATGAAAGCCTTATCCTTATAAAAAGATCTGGCCTTATAATTAAATGGCCTAATACATTTTAGAGTAGGGCACCTTTCCAAAGTATTCTCAGAAGAACATGGCTTGAAATGCAGGGTGTATCCTTTAACACCCTATTGGAAACAAGAGCCTTAGTTGGGCTCCATCATGATCCAAACAGAGACAGAAACAGCAAGAGACATGGCAGGTTTCTGTTACTATATTCCTACTGAGCATCCCTCAATGCACATTTCCTGATGGTGCTATTGATCAGAATGTGCACTCACAGGACATTAGGACCTTCATGCACAACTCCATCCTGAAACCACATGAAAGAGAAGCCTATTGGACAAGAATGTTAGCAGGGACTTTACAATGCAGAGGGATTCTGAAGAAGATTGAAAAAGGTGGCAGAACCCTAGCTAGTTTGGAACAGTGGACAGATCACTGGCCTTCAGCCTGAAGGGCTCAGATTTGATTCAGGTCAAGGGCACTTGCCTGGGTGTGGGCTCAATCTCCTGCCTGGGGCTTGCAGGAGGAACTGATCAAAGAATCGCTCTCATCACTGATGTTTCTAACTCTCACAAGCTCTCCTTTCCTCTCTGAGATAAGTACAAATATATTTAAAAGAATGGTGGCAGAATCATTGATGATGCAGGGACATGCTCCCAGGAACAAACTGATATTCCAACTAAAATACAGAACAACTTCCTGAATAATCAATGGAAAACTCACAGGAGAGAACCCTGACACCCGAGGACCAAAGGTGGAGGCCACATAGACACTGGTAGGAGGAGAGGAGGCTTGAAGGGGCGGGCCTGACACCCACAGAAAGCAACTGAAGTCTCGGAGAGATATCTCAGCTGTGGAGGACTGCCACTGAGAACTCTGGGTCTAATCCCCAAGCTGCGCCTCCTAGCAGAGAGCACCAGAACTGAGGAGGGTACCCATATAACCTGTGGATGTGAATAGCAGCAGGGCACTGTCTGCCAGGGAGAGACAGCTAGAAATTCAGGTTTCCTCTTAAAGGGCCAGCACACAAATTTCCCTGTGGAGCCACACAGCTTGTGCCCTGGCAAAGGGAGGGGGAAGTGGACTGGAGCTGTGAGGGAAAAAGCCAGAACTGGGGAGTCAAGGGTTCCAGCACAGAAGACAGACACTTCAAGTTTCCTGGGAGGAGTCATTTCCTCATGCAGCAGAGAAAATCTTTCCCATGCAGACATTTGCCTTTCCTGGAGGAGTGACAATTAACACACACTACTGGGAAACACCTTGCCCGGAGGACACTTAAGAGATTATAAATAAAAATAAACCTCCACGCAGAGGCAACTGCCCCACCCTGTTGAAACAAACTCTTGCTATAACCTGAGGACCATTGCCTTGGAAGCAAGTTAAGTTGGAATCCTATCAGTCTATAGACAGAGGAGGTCTCTGGAGGCTTTGAGTCTTTGCCTGACCTACTTAGTCAGAAACATCCTTTAACAATATTCTGCACTAGAGACTGAGAGGCACAGAGGATCTACCTAACTTGTCACCGCAAACCCACACAGAAAGCCAGAAAGAGGAAATAAATAAACAACCCCCAAATGAGAGAACTAGAGAATTCTCCAGATATAGAGGGAGATGAAGCACAGAGAAGACATTTATCTGAGTCTGACTTCAGAGTTATGAAGGTAAAAGAGCTCAACAGCATGAAAAAAGATATAGTGACTATGAAAAGAAGAACAGTCCTAGTTATAAAATGACATAATACAAACAGGAGGACCATTTACATAACAGTATTAGAATAGCAAGTGTGCCAAAAGAGGCAGGAGGGGAGAAAAGCCTAGAGACGGTCTATGAAGAAACAATGGCAGAAGACTTTCCTAACGTGGTAAAGAAAAATCCCACACAAGGTCAAGAGCCAAAGAGAACCCAAAAGAAGAAGTACCCAAACACGTGCCCAGACACATCATAATTAAAATGCCAAAAATTAAAGACAAGGAGAGAATCTTCAAGGCAGCAATTAAAAAGAAAACTGTTAGCTACGAAGTCGTCCCCATAAGGATGAGTCCTGATATCTCATCTGAAACTCTACAGGCCAGAGGGATTGGCATGAAGTACTCAAGTTAATGGAAAGAGAGGATCTGAGACCAAGATTACTATATACAGCAATTCTTTCCTTCAAAATAGACAGTCAAATACAGAGCTTCATAGACAGAAAAAGGCTAAAAGAGTAAATTGTCACCAAGCCAGCATTACAAGAAATGCAAAGGGATTGCTGTAATGAGAATGAGAAACAGAGACAGAAACTTAGCCATACAGAAAGATAATGGAAAGAAATAAATACCTATCAATAATAACTCTAAATATAAATAGGTAAATGCTCCAATCAAAAGGCATAGGGTATCAAAATGGATACAAAAATATGATGCAAGTATATGCTGTATACAGGAGTGCCATCTGAAAACAAAAGACACACAAAGGATTGGAGTGAAGGAATGGGAAAATTTCCATGCAAATGGAAAGAAAAAAAGGCTGGAGTACCAATATTCATATCAGACAAAATAGACTTTTTAATAAAGGCCATCACAAGAGACAGAAAGGTCACTGCATGATACCAAAGGGATCAACCAGCAGAAAATATTACCCTAGGAAACAAATATTCATCCAACATAGGAATATATGTATATCTCCTATCTAATAAAAGAGAAACATGGTAATTAGCATACGACCGGTACCCTTCCCTTTGGCTATCAGCAAGATATGCAAATTAGCTGCCTGCCAAGATAGCGGCCGGCAGCCAGGCAGCTTGAAACTAACATGAGGCTTGCTTGCTTCAGTGACAGAGGACACCAACGTTCCCAGCCTGCCTTGCCGGCCTCTCAGCTTGCAGTTTAAGAAACATTGTAACAAATATAGAAGCTAAACAAAGCCCCAGAAACGTGCTTTCAGTGAGCCCAGGATCTCAGAGCTGGAGTTCTATATTGTTTCGATTATAGAACCCAAAAAAACCAGATACCTTCTTTCAGCAGCAGAGGCCTCAGAGCTGGAGCCAGAGCTAAAGCTGGCCCAGAATAAAAAAAAGAAAAAAAAAGCATTTGGGAGCTTCAGTCGGCCAGAAAACAGCCCTCAGTCCCGCACCCAGGCTGGCCAGGCACCCCAGTGGGGACCCCCACCCTGATCCAGGACACCCTTCAGGGCAAACCAGCCAGCCCCACCCATGCATCAGGTCTCTATCCTATACAGTAAAAGGGTAATATGCCTCCCAGCACCGGGATCAGCAGAGCTGAGAGGGCTCCCGGCACGCACGGGGATCAGCGTGACAGGGGGCAGCGCCCAAAACCCCTGATCGCCCTGAGGCACCATGTGTAACAGGGGATGGGACCTCAACCTCCCTATCCGCTGTGCTCTGTTCATGACAGGGGAAGGCGCCCCAACCCCCTGGTCAGCCCTGCTTGGTGCCGATGGGGGGAGCTCCCCAACCCCCTGATCGCCATGCGGCTCTGTGTGTGACAGGGTGCGGCGCCTCAAACCCCTGATCAGCCCTGCTCTGTGTTTGACAGGGTGCTGGGCCCCAACCCTCTCCTCCCCCTTGGGCCCTGCTCTGTGTGTGATGGGGTAGAGCCATAACCTCCCCATCAGCCCTGCCCTGAGTGTGACTGGGGGCGGTGTCCCAACCCCCCAATCGGCCCTACCCTGAGCATGAGTGAGGGTGGCATCGCAACCTCCCAATCTGCCCTGCTTTGTGCATGACAGGAGAAGGCGCCCCAACTCCCCAATCAGCCCTGCTCTGAGCCCGACAAGGGGCTGAACCTAGGGATTGGGCCTGCCCTCTGCCACCCAGGAGTAGGCCTAAGCCAGCAGGTCGTTTTCTCCTGAGGGGTCCCAGACTGCGAGGGGGCACAGACCCGGCTGATGGACCCCCCTTTCCCCACCAAGTGCACAAATTTTTGTGCACCGGTCCTCTAGTATATACATGCCAATTCAAAGCTATATGCCAAAATGCTGGACAATGTGGATGAAATAGATGAAGTCAGTAAAAAATGCGAACTACCAAAATTGATTCAGAAAGAATTACTTATACATCTGAAACAAACAAACAAAAATCAAACAAAGAGACTTCCAGGGGACTTTAATGGAGAGCCTGAAAACAGGACAGTCATAGTAGCAGACTTTTATCACTCCTATCACTTCACTGGATAGATCTTCCATGTGACAAGACAATGATTCAGAGACTCTAAAGGACACACTGCATCAGATGGATTTAATTGACATTTTAGAACGTTCACCCCAACAGAGCAGAATATACTTTCTTCTCAAGTGCACAGGGGTCATTCCCAAAGATAGACCACATGGTAGGACACATAACAAGTCCCTACAAGTTCAAGAAGATTTAAATCATATAAAGCATCTTCTTGGATCTCAGTGGAATGAAATGAGAAATCAACTAGCGTAAAAACACCCCAAAACATTTAAACACTTAGAGGCTAAATAGCATGCTATTAAACAATGAATTTGTTACAATGAGATCAAGAAAATATCAAAGACTTTTTGGAAAAAAAGGAAAATGAACAAATAACAACACAATATCTCTGGGAAACAGCAAAAGCAGTCCTGAGAGGGAACTTCATAGCACTATAGACCTATCTCAGAAAATAACAAAAATCAGCAATAAACTATTTATCCCTACAACTGAAGAATTAGAAAGAAACCAACAAGAAGAGCCCAGAGTAAGTAGCGGAAGGAAAAAATAAAGTTTACAGTAGAAAAAATAACAGAGAAAAAAAATTCAATGAAACCAAAAGCTGGTTCCATGAAAGGATAAACAAAATTGATAAACCATTAGCAAGACTCATGAAGAAACAAACACACATGATTCCAATAAGTAAAATCAGAAACAAGAGTGGAGGAGTAAGCACTGGCACCACAGAAATTCAAAGGATTTTAAGAAAATACTATGAACAACTATATGCCAAAATGCTGGACAATGTGGATGAAATAGATGAAGTCAGTAAAAAATGCAAACTACCAAAACTGATTCAGAAAGAATTAAGAAACCTCAATAGGCTCATAACAACTGATGAAATAGAAGCAGTAATCAAAACACTTCCAACCAACAAAAGCTCAGGTCTGGACAGCTTCACAGGGGAGTTCTACCAAACAGTCAGAAAACTACAATCTATACTCCTCAAACTGTTTCAGAAAATCAAAGAGGAAAGAATACTTCCAAACTCTTTGTATGAGGTCAGCATTATTCTAATTCCAAAAGAAGGTAAAGACACTACAAAGAAAGAGAATTACAGGCCACTATAGCTGATGATGACAGATACTAAAATCCTCAACCAAGTATTAGCAAATCACATCCAGCATTATATTAAAGGACCAAATGACATGATCAAGTGGGATATATTCCAGGGATGCAAGGCTGGTATGATATTCACAAATCAATAAATGTGATACAACTCATAAACAAACTGAAGGTTAAAAATCACGTGATCATATTGATAGACACAGAAAAAGAATTGGAAAAAACCCAACCCCCAATTTTGATAAAAAGTCTCAGCAATGTGGTAATAGAGGGAGCATACTCAACATGATAAAGGCCATATATGAGAAACCCACAGCCAACATCATACTCAATAGGCAAAAACTAAAACCATTTCCCATGAAAGAACAGGAACATGACAGTGATGCCAATTTTCACCATTCCTGTTCAACATATTACAGGAAGTGCTACCATAGTGCTCGGACATGAAGAAATAAAAGTCATCCCAACCGGAAAAGCACATAATAAATGAATTTGGTCATGAATCAGGATACAAAATTAACACCCATAAATATATGTATTTTTATTTACCAAGAATGAACTCCCAAAAAGATAAACTAAGAAAAGAATCCCACTTACCATTGCAATAAAGGAATTAAAGAAAAAACTCAATTAAGGAAGTAAAAGAACTGCACTTGGAAAATGACAGAATATTGAAAAGGAGATAAAGATATCAACCAGTGGACTAACATACCGTGTTGATGGGTTGGCAGAATTAACATTATTAAGATGTCCATACTACCCAAAGCAATTTATAGATTCAATGTAATCTCCATTAATATACCAACAGAATATTTCACAGACAAAGAACAAACTCTCCAAAAATTCATATGGAGTAAAAATAGCCTCAGCAATCAAGGGAACTACAAAAAAATATGGAAGGCTCACAATACCAGATATTAAGCTATATTATAAAGCCACCATTCTCAAAACTGCCTGCTACTGGCACTAGAAAAGACATATATACCACTGAAACAGAACAGAGAACCCAGAAGTGGACCCAAGTCATTACGCTGTATTATTAATTTACAAAGGAGGCGAGAGCATTCAATGGAGTCAAGGCAGTCTCTTTGATTTCTACAAGATGGCGGCGATATAGGCAGACGCGTCCCAGGTCTTGTGACAGAGCAGATGGAGTAAGCAGCTGAAACTAATAACACCCACCGCGAATTGGCGAAATTACTCAGCTGGTGAGACGGTTTGCAGTAGGGAAGGGCAGAGCTCCTCTGGAAAGGTAAAAGAACCAGGGATCTGGGCAGGAAAGTTTGCCAGACCTCTGAGCCCAGAGGGTCAGAGGGAGACCGCATGGCACTGGGACAGGCACAGCCCCTGACTGGGGAAAAGAGATCCGCGGGATTCCTGGCACAGGGGGATTTGAGATCTGGGTTCTGTGATTACGGAGGACTGAGCCTAGAGGGGGCTGCCTCAACAGCTGAACAGACCATGCAGTGCTGGTAAGAGAGGAGCTTACAGAAATTCAGACTTCCCCGTTTCTGTGGCCAGCATTTGTTTGTTTATTTTCACTGAACCCTGTTCATAGGACATTTCAGATACAGACACTCACCTGTGCTGAAGAGAGGGAGAAGGTGCAGATGAGTGGAATCTGGGGAGAGGCTGGGGAGAAAGGGGGCGCCGGGAGAGGTGCCAGCGAATTTAGTGCTGAGACACCCCTGGTACCAGGACTCGGGCAGCCATTCTTTCCGGAGTGTGGGACTCCTCCACCTAGCCCCCAGGCAAGGAGCACCGCCAAACCCAGATTAGACCCTGAACGAGATGAAGGATTAAAATAATCTGATCAGTCCCTGGGCGTTAACAGCGTCTGGCCTATAGAGGGACTTTCAGTCCCAGCAATAACATAGACCAGGGCCACGATTAAAGAACTGGTTCTGGGGAGTTGACTTCCCCAAACCAGTTTTAAGTGCAATAGAGAAAATAAACCCTTGCTACTGGATAGAGAAGCTGTATAGCCTCAGAGGCCAACCCAAAAATACTGCCACCCAGAGGCTGAGCCACAACCTTAATCTCAGCTAAACACAAATTAAGGCAGTCTGGGACAAAAATACGGCCTGCTTTAAAATCAGGACTATGGTTTACAATACTGAGGAACAGTGTATCGCAGGGAAATTCAACACTCTCCTGAATAACTGGCAAGACCAAGGCGAGCCAGACTGAAGAGGAGAAGAACCGAATTACCTTCACTACTGCAATTTTTTTTTTTCTTTTTTCACCTTTTAACTAAGAAAGCAATCTTTTTCTTCTTTTTCCATCAGCTGATTTTATCCTTTTAATTACCACATTTTTATGTTTAACCAGTATTATTGCTGCTACCACTTTACCATTTTTTTATTTTTTTTTATTTTTTTATTTTTATTTTTATTTTTTTTATATATTTTATTGATTTTTCACAGAGAGGAAGGGAGAGAGATAGAGAGTTAGAAACATCGATGAGAGAGGAACATCGATCAGCTGCCTCCTGCACATCTCCCACTGGGGGATGTGCCCGCAACCCAGGTACATGCCCCTGACCGGAATCGAACCTGGGACCTCTCAGTCCGCAAGCCGACGCTCCATCCACCGAGCCAAACCGGTTTCGGCGATTTTTTTAAAGTGACATTTTATTGTCTCTCTATTTTATTTTGGGATTAGTGTTCTCCATTCTATTTTCATCGTTCCTATAGCATCAATTTTCCCTACCTCAATTTTACCTCTATGCTAAAACCCTCTTCCCCACTTTTCCCTTTTTGTTGTCCTGTGTCTCTTACCCTATTCCTGCTTTAGATTTCCTGATTCCTTCTTTTTCCCCCTGTCAAAATTTCACCCTAATTATATATCCTATTTCCACTCCACTGCTCTAAATCCTTATACACCTATCCCTTATCTTTCTTCACTATCCAAAATTTTTTCCCTTCTGTTATCTTTCTATGTTTAGTGCTGTTTGCTTGATTGTTGAGTATTTTGGGTGTTTTTTTTTTTGTTTGTTTGTTTGTTTTTGTGTGTGTGTGTGTGTGTGTGTGTGTGTGTGTGTGTGGTTTAGGACTGGTTGTGAGGTTGTTTTGCTTTTTCCTTTTATTTTTCTGTTGCTGGCTTTTCCCCTCTCTCCACCCCCGCTCTACGACAGTTATTTTTGTGCTTCAGTTTTCCCTTGCCTCTCTTGATATTATTGATTATTTGTAGTTTGCATTCATCTCCAGTGATCTGTTGCTGGAATCTGGTGGGATTAGTGGCGGTTCTATCAGAGTTTTCTACTCATGTAAATAGTCTCTTCCCCTCTTCTACTTCGTTCTCTCTTTTCAATCTTTTTTTTCTTTTTTCCCCGTCCTTTTTCCCAATTTCATTTTTGAACTCCTTTTTTCATTCTTACTTTTCTTTTCTTGTTTCTCTTTTATCTTTTTCTCTTCTTTCTTCCTTATCCCCAAATCCTCTTAATTTGGGCAGTCTCCTTTATTTGGGGTTATTAATATTGTGAATATATTTGTTTTCAGTGCCTGTTACATTGTGCCTTGACATGTTGCATTATGTGCCCTTAAATCAACGCAGCAGATCCAAGCCGCAGCAGCCTCCTGATCACCATACCCTCTGAGGATCAGCAGCTGTATGTGAAGCCTCCCCCCACCAGCAAGAAGAGTCACCAAAGCTGTGAACAGCACACATAAGAGGAGCTGCCAACTGAGGAAAAGCTGCTACCGCAACCGCCCGAGGAGCAACCGCAGCCCAAGGAGCCACTGCCACCCAGGGAGCAGCTCATGAATGACTCAACGTCTAGATATGTCAGTGAGAACAAACATGGGTATACAAAGAAACCCCCAAAGGAAAGAGAAGGAGGATTCGCCAGAAAACCAGCTAAGTGATACAGAGGCATGCAACATGAGAAGAAAAGAATTCAGAATAAGGGTCCTAGAGTGCATAAACCGGATGGAGGAAAAAATGAAAAACATATAGATGAACCAAGAAAACACAGATGAAAAAATCAACTACTTAAGCAAGAATCAAGAAGTAAGAGATGAAAAAATCAACAACTTAAGTAAGACCCAAGAAGAAATGAAGAGTGATATAGCTGCAATAAAAAACACCATTGAAAGTATCAACAGTAGACTAGGAGAAGCAGAGGACCGAATTAGTGAATTAGAAGACAAGGAAGCAAACACACCCAAACTGTACTGCAATTGGAGAAAAAAATTAAAAGACAGGAGGAGAGCGTAAGTGAGCTTTGGGAACACATGAAACGAAACACCATATGGATAATAGGGGTGCCAGAACAACAGAAAGAGGAACAAGGATTAGAAAACCTATTGGAAGAAATAATATCAGAAAACTTCCCTGCGGTGGAGAAGAAAAAAGTCACACAAGCCCAGAGAGTCCCAAACAAGGTGAACCCGAAAAGACCGACACAAGACACATCATAATTATCATGACAACTGTTCAGGGCAAAGAGAGAATCTTACAGGCTGCAAGAGAGAGATGGAAAGTTACATACAAGGGATCTCCCATTAGATTATCCAATGATTTCTCAACAGAAACACATCAGGCAAGAAAAGAATGGACGGAAATTTACCAAGTGATGCAAAGCAAAGGACTGAATCCAAAAATACTCTATCCAGCCAGGCTATCATGCAAAATTGAAGGGGAAATAGGAAGCTTCACAGACAAAAAAAGGCTACGAGAGTTTATCACCACCAAGCCGGCAATGCTAGAAATTCTAAAGGGACTGGTGTAAAAAAAGGAACAAAAAGCTCAGAAAGAAAACAGCCACACACAAAAAAAGAAATGGCTACAAACAAGTACCTTTCAATAATAACTTTAAACTTAAATGGACTAAATGCTCCAAGCAAGAGACATCGAGTGGCTGAATGGATAAAAAAAAAAAAAAATGATCCATACATTTGTTGTCTACAAGAGACCCTCCTCAGAAGAAGGGACTCACACAGACTGAAAGTGAAGGGATGGAAAATTATCTTTCAGGCAAATGGAAAGGAAAAGAAAGCTGGGGTAGCAATACTTATATCGGACAAAATAGACCTCAAAGTGAAGGCCATAACAAGAGATAAAGAAGGCCACTTCATAATACCAAACGGAACAATACATCAAGAAGATATAACCCTGGTAAACATATATGCACCCAATGCAGGAGCACCCAAATACAAAAAAAAAACAAACAAACAAACAAAAAAACTCCTAGAATATATCAAAGGAGAGATTGACAACAATACAATCATAGAGGGGGACTTTAATACACCACTGACATCACTGGATAAATCCTCTAGACAAACAATCAGCAAAGAAACAGCAATCCTAAAGGACTCACTTAATCAGATGGACTTAATTGACATCTTCAGAATGCTTCACCCCACAGCCAAGGAATATACATTCTACTCAAGTGCTCTTAAGACACATTCAAAAATAGACCACATATTGGGTCACAAACAAAGTCTCCCCAAATTCAAGAAGATTGAAATCATACCAAGCATCTTCTCAGACCACGATGGCATAATATTAGAAATAAACTACAATAAAAACAACCCAAAATACTCAAACACTTGAAAGCTGAAGAGCACGTAATTAAATATTGATTGGGTTACCAATGAGATCAAAGAAGAAATTAAAAACATCCTGGAAAATAATGACAATGAAAACACAACAATCCAAAACCTATGGGACACATAGAAAGCAATCCTGAGAGGGAAGTTTATAGCTCTACAGGCCTATCTCAAAAAAACAAGAAAAAATGGTAGTAAATCATGTAACTCTACAACTCAAAGAATTAGAAAGAGAGCAACAACAACAACAAAAAAAACAGAGTTAGCAGAAGCAAGGAGATAATAAAGATTAGCGCAGAAATAAATGACATAGAGAACAAAAAAATAATACAGAAAATCAATGAAACCAAGAGCTGGTTCTTCGAAAGGATAAACAAGATTGACAAACCTCTAGCCAGGCTCACCAAGAAGCAAAGAGAGAGGACCCAAATAAACAAAATCAGAAACGATAGGGGCAAAATAACCACAGACACCACAGAAATACAAATGATTGTTAAAAAATACTGTGGACAGCTCTACTCCAAAAAACTAGACAACCTGGAGGAAATGGATAAATTCTTAGAAAAATACAACATTCCAAAACTCAATCAGGAAGAATCTAAAAATCTCAACAGGCCAATAACTATGGAAGAAATTGAAGCAGTCATCAAAAAGCTTCCAGCAAACAAAAGCCCAGGACCAGATGGCCTCACAGGGGAATTTTACCAAACATTCAAGGAAGAACTAAAACCTATCCTCCTCAGACTACTACAAAAAATTCAGGAGGAAGGAACACTTCCAAGCTCATTCTATGAAGCCAGCATCACCCTAATACCAAAACCAGGTAAAGACAACACAATGAAAGAGAATTAAAGGCCAATATCCCTCATGAACATAGACGCAAAAATCCTCAATACAATGTTAGCAAATCGGATCCAGCAGTACATCAGAAAGATCATACACCATGACCAAGTAGGATTTATCCCAGGAATGCAAGGATGGTAGAGTATCCGCAAGTCAATAAACGTGATACATCACATAAACAAATTGAAAGAAGAAAAACACATGGTCCAATCAATTGATGCAGAAAAAGCATTTGACAAAACCCAACACCCATTTTTGATAAAAACTTTCAGCAAGGTGGGAGTAGAAGGATCATACCTCACCATAATAAAAGCCATATATGACAGGCCCACAGCCAACATTATACTCAATGGACAAAAACTAACACCATTTCCCCTAAGAACAGGAACAAGACAGGGATGCCAGCTCTCACCACTCCTGTTCAACATAGTACTGGAAGTATTAGCCATTGCAATTAGACAAGAAGAAGGAATAAAAGGAAACCAAATTGAAAAAGAGGAAGTAAAACTGTCATTTGCAGGCGACATGATATTATACATATAAAACCCTAGAGACTCCATCAAAAAACTTCTAGACTTAATACATGAATTTGGCAATGTAGCAGGATACAATATTAACCCCAAGAAATCTGAGGCATTTCGATACATCAATAGTCAACTTTCAGAAAGAGAGATTACAAAAACAATCCCATTTACCATCGCACCAAAAAAATTAAGATACCTAGGAATAAACTTAAGTCAAGAGGTAAAAGGCCTCTACTCACAAAACTACAGGACATTGAAAAAAGAGATAGAGGAAGACATAAACTGATGGAAGAACATACCTTGTTCATGGACTGGTAGAAGCAACATCATTAAGATATCCACAAAACCCAAAGCAATCTATAAATTCAATGCACTTCCCATTAAAATACCAACGGCATACTTCACAGATCTAGAACGAACTCTCCAAAAATTCATCCATAATAAAAAAAGACCCCGGATAACTGCAGCAATCCTGAGAAAGAACAAAGTAGTTGGGATCTCAATACCAGATATCAAGCTGTATTACAAAGCCGCTGTTCTCAAAACTGCCTGGTACTGGCACAAGAACAGACATATAGATCAATGGAATAGAATAGAGAGCCCAGAATTCGACCCGAACGAATATGCTCAATTAATATTTGACAAAGTAGGCAAGAACATACAATGGAGTCAAGATAGTCTCTTCAATAAATGGTGCAGGGAAAATTGGACTGATATATGCAGGAAAATGAAACTAGACCACCAACTTACACCATACACAAATATAAACTCAAAATGGATAAAGGACTTAAATGTACGACAGGAAACCATAAAAATTCCAGAAGAATCCAAAGGCAACAAAATCTCAGACATATGCCAAAGTAATTTCTTCACTGATACAGCAACTAGGGCACTTGAAACTAAAGAGAAAATGAACAAATGGGACTCCATCAAAATAAAAAGCTTCTGCACAGCAAAAGAAACCATCAATGAAACAACAAGAAAACCCACTGCGTGGGAAAACATATTTGCCAATGTCATATCAGATAAGGGCCTAATCTCCAAACTTTATAGGGAACTCATACAACTTACAAAAGGAAGATAAACAATCCAATCAAAAAATGCGCAAAGGATCTAAATAGACACCTTTCAAAAGAGGACATTCAGAAAGTCAAGAGACATATGAAAACATGCTCAAAGTCACTAATCATCTGATAAATGCAAATCAAAACAACAATGAGGTACCATCTCACACCTGTCAGATTGGCTATCACCAACAAATCAACAAACGACAAGTGATGGAGAGGAGGTGGAGAAAAATGAACAGTCGTGCACTGCTGGTGGGTTGCAGACTGGTGCAACCACTACGGAAGGCAGTATGGAGATTCCCCAAAAAACTACAAATGGAACTGCCATTTGACCCTGTGATCCCACTTCTAGGAATATATCCCAAGAAACCAGAAACACCAATCAGAAAGGATATATGCACCCATATGTTCATAGAAGCACAATTCACCATAGCTAAGATCTGGATACAGCCTAGGTGCCCATCAGTAGATGAATAGATTAGAAAACTGTGATACATCTACACGATGGAATACTATGCTGCTGTAGAAAAGAAGGAACTCACCATTTGCAACAGAATGGATGGAAGTGGAAAGCATTATGATAAGTGAAATAAGCCAGTCAATGAAAGAAAAATACCACATGATCTCACTGATTCATGGAAAATAAAGACCATTATAAACTTATGAACAATAATAGATACAGAGGCAGAGCTGCCTCAAACTGATTGTCAAACTGCAGCGGGAAGGCAGGGAAGGGTTGGGGGGCAGAAGGGAAAGGGGTAAGAGATCAACCAAAGGACTGGTATGCATGCATACAAACATAACCAACGGACATAAGACACAGGGGGGTAGGGGAGGCCAGTGGATTGCCAAGGACAAAGAAACAAAAAGGACACATATGTAATACTCTTTGTAATACTTTACGCAATAAAATTAAAAAAAAGACAGTCTCTTCAATAAATGATGAAAATCAGACAGACACATGCAAGAAAATGAAACTAGACCACCACCTTACACCATACACAAAAATAAACTCAAAGTGGATAAAGGACTTGAACGTTAGTTGGGAATCTATATGAAGAAATATCAGAAGACTGCACAGGCAGCAAATTATCAGACTTATGTCTTGGCATCTCTTTACTGACACAGCTCTGAGGGCAATGAACACAAAGGAGAAATTAAACAAATGGTCCACATCAAAATAAAAATCTTCTGCACGGCAAACTATATCCTGAACAAAACAACAAGAAAGCCCACTGCATAGGAGAACATACTTGCCAATGGTATCTCTGATAAGTGTTGAATTCCAAAGTTGACAGGGAACTCACACAAATTAACAATAGGAAGATAAACAATCCAATCAAAACATGGGCAAAGGACTTAAATGGATATTTTTTGAAAGCGGGCCTACATAAGGCCAAGAGACATAGGAAAAAATGCTCAAAGGCAATAACAGTCCAAGAGATGTGAATCAAAATGAGAGAAGTACCAATCCACCACTGTCAGAGTAGCTGTCAGAAAAAAATAAAAAATAAAAAACCACAAGTGCTGGAGAGGATGCAGAGAAAAAGCAGCCAGGCAGCTGCAGCGAACAGGAGGCTATCTTGCTCCAGTGAAGGAGGAAGCCATGGTTCCCTGCCTGCCACTGCTGGAAAGTGAGCTTGCACTCTAAGCAACTATGTTGCAATTATAGACACTAAACAAACCCATGCTTTCAGCCAGCCAGCAGATCTGGAGTTGCAACACAGTTTCGATAACAGAACCCAAACAAACACAGATACCTGCTTTCAGCAGCCGAGGCCTCAGAGCTGGAGCTGAGCCTCAGAGCTAAAGCCAGCCCTCAGTTCCAGTGACAGCCATAGAAGATAAATAAATCCCAGAATAAAAAAATTAAAAAAAGGAGAGGTTGGGAGCTTCAGTCACCCACCTGCCTGAGAAGAGCTCTCAGCCCCTCACCCAGACTGGCCAGGCTGCCCCCTGTCACTCACAGAGTAGGGTGGATCAGGAAGTTGCAATGCCACACTCAGTCACACTCAAGGCATGGTCGATGGGGTGGTTGTGGCGCCACCCCCTGTCAAGCACAGAGCAGGGTCCATCAGGTGGGTTGGGGCTCCATACCCTGTCACGCACAGAGCAGGGCCGAACAGGGGGTTGGGGAGCTTCCCCCTATCACGCACAGAGCAGGGCCCATCAAGGGGTTGAGGGGCTCCCCCCTGTCACTCACAGAGTAGAGCCGATAGGGGAGTTGGGACACCGACCCTTCACACACAGATAAGGGAAGATCAGGGTGTTGGGGAGCTTCCCCTATCAGGCACAGAGCAGGGCCGATAAGGGGGTGGGGCACCTTACCCTGTCAGGAACAGACTAGGGTGGATAGTGAGGTTGAGGCCCCGCCCCCTGTCACACAGAGAGCCTCAGGGAGATCAGGGGGTTTGGGCGCTGCCCCCTGTCACACTGATCCGGGTGCCCGGAGGCCTCTTGGCTCTGCTGATCCCAGTGCTGGGAGGCATATTACCCTTTTACTATATAGAATAGAGGCCTGGTGCACTGGTGGGGGCTGGCTGGTTTGCCCTGAAGGGTGTCCTGGATCAGGGTTGCGGTCCCCACTGGGGTGCCAGGCCAGTCTGGATGAGGGGATGATGGCTGTTTGCAGCTGGTCACACACCCTTCAGGGTGGGGGTCTCCACTGTGGTGCCTGGCCAGTCTGGGTGAGGGGCTGAGGGCTGTTTTCAGGCTGGGACTGAAGCTCCCAACTGCTCCTTTTTTTTTGTTTTTGTTTTTTTTTTATTCTGAGCCACTTTTAGCTCTGAGGCTCCAGCTCTTAGGCCTCCGCTCTTGAAAGCAGGTGTCTGGTTTGTTTGGGTTCTATAATCGAAACTCTGCATCAACTCCAGCTCTGAGATCCCAGCCAGCTGAAAGCTGGTTTCTGGGGTTTTGTTTAGCTTCTATATGTTACAATGTTTCTTAAACTGCAAGCTCAGAGGCCGGCAAGGCAGGCGGGGAATGTTGCAGTCCTCTGGCACGGAAGCAAGCAAGCCTCATGTTCAGTTTAAGCTGCCTGGCTGCCGGCCGCATTCTTGGCTGGCAGTTAATTTGCATATCACCCTGATTAGCTAATGGGAAGGGTAGCAGTCGTACGCCAATTACCATGTTTCTCTTTTATTAGATAGGATATGCACACACACATATACATACATACATATATATATGTATATGTATATGTGTGTATATATAGATATAGATATAGATATAGATATAGATATAGATATAGATATAGATATAGATATAGATATATAGATATAGATATACATATCTATATGTATCTCTCAGAGAGGGCTAATGAACTTTGATATTCAGCAAGGATGGAAATCAGCATTATATTACCCTGCAGTTGGCAAAATGGCTGAAGGAAATCTCCTAACCTGATAACCCTTTTAATGTTTAGCATACTTGACTGCTGACATGCCTGTTTGCTTTGCTAAAGGGCATATATGAGAAACCTAAAGCCAAGTCAATAAAAGCTGATGGGTGCTGGGTTTCAGAGAGCTTCTCTGCTAGAAAGAAAGGTCTCTGCCTGGCTCCCCCATGTCTTCTAAATTTCTATTTGTTGTCTAGTGTATTCATTTGTGTTCAGCTCCTTTTCCAGATCCTGAATCCTTGCTGCAAAAGGTTGTAGCATTCTGGCGCCCAATGTGGGGCATCTGGAGAGGAAATTTCACCAGAGTGAAAAATGAAGACATTTCACCAGAAAGCTGAGAAGTGCACTGAAAAGGTGGGGAAAATTCTCTGTGCACAAAGCCCATGCCAGCTTTGGAAATTGTGAAACATAAAGTGGGCGGAAAATCTTTCATTTCTGCCAGGCTATAATGAGGGAAAGTTTGATTATAAAGCAAAAAATTAAATAAATAATTGTAAACATTTACTTGTATGATCAAGGATAAAGAAATTAAAATACCAAAAGGTACTCTCTGAAATCAGGCTCAAGGAAAAAAAGTAACATTGCCATCTTGAACTATGTGGACTCTTGTTCACACTGCATTATGCCTAATTCATATTGGGGATCAAAAGTCTGTAATACCTAAGCCCTGGGTCCTCCACCTCTAGTGTGGAAAGGCACAGCAGCTAGAGAAAACGGGGTTAACAGTCATTTTACAAAAGGACTCTTTAATGCTTTGTCTGAATATTACCATATGACACCTTGGGACAGGCAGATTTTAGGTAAAATAACTTTAGAGGACAGCCAATGTCATGAAGAGCACAATAGGATAAGATACATGAAAACTACTCTGATTCATAAAGCCTTGTCTCTATGTTATGGGCGCATGTCAGTTGATTATTATTAATCTGTTTTGGTTATTTATTGTTAGTCTTTTCAGCATGCCTTCAATTTAATTTAATAAGAAAAGAAACAGTAGATGGACAGGCCATTACTAAATATCTGAAACACCTCCCAACCCATTAATTACTAGTCTTTTGGTGATCCTGTAAAATATATGCCCACTCTCGAGAGTGTTATTAAAAGTCTCATTTTATTTCCCAGACCGTCATTTGAAATTTGGATAGATGAGACATTCCTCACAATTTAAGGGATATCTCTGGGATTTCTGTATCCATGAAGAGAAAAACACTAGCTTAAGAGAAGTCACACACCACCCAATTTTGGGTGGCCTCTTGGACTGACCCCCATCTCTTCACAGATGCTATAGTACAAACCCAAGACTGTTTTTCTTTATAAGATGGTGAAAATGACACAAGGAAAATATACAGGCTGTGTTTAAGCAATAAGATTAGTGTTTCCATAAGAAGGGGCAGTTCTTAAATAATAATGGACCATATTCCAAGGATAACATTAAAGCCAATGAAAACCCAGTAAGTTTTCTCTGCTGCAAAATTTGCCAAAGTGAAACGCCCTTAGATGGTGATAACTGGCTTTTGGAATTTCAAAATTGTTAAAAGTTAAATAGATAGATATAACTAAAATGAAGGCTTTGTGACAAATCTTTTCAGTAATAATCTAATCTAACAAAAGATAAAAATGGTAATTGGCATCCGACCGCTACCGTTTCATTGTCTAATCAGGGCGATATACAAATTAACTGCCAACTAAGATGACAGTGAACCGCCATCAAAGATGGCGATTAATTTCCATATGTAGGCACAATGGAGGGAGGCAAAAGGGAAAGCAGGAAGAAGCCCCCTGTCACTGACAGTGATCAGAAACCCAGGGGGGAGCTAAGAGCCCTGCCCGCAAGCCATGGTCGGAGAATTGGGCACCTTTGCCACCCTGGCCAGTGATAGCGGGAAGTAGGGTTGGAGCCGGTGAGGGGAGCTGGGCACGGGCGAAGTTGGCAGTCCCAGGAGCTAGGGGTCCCTTGCCTGGGCCTAAAGCAGTGCCTGCGATCACGGGGCCACTGCCGCTGCTGGTCACCGCTGCCCAGGCCAGATGCCTCGGCCAGAGGCGTTAGGCCTGGGCAGGGGCAGAGCCTGTAATGGTGGGTAGCTGGGGATGCCCTGCCCAGGCCTAATGCCTCAGCCAGAGGCGTTAGGCCTGGGTAGGGGCAGAGCGGGAGATCGTGGGGAGCTCGGGGTCCCCTGCCCAGGCCTAATGCCCCGGCCAGAGGTATTAGGCCTGGGCAGGGGCAGAGCGGGAGATCATAGGGAGCTGGGGGTCCCCTGCCCAGGCCTACTGCCTTTGGCTAAAGGTGTTAGGTCTGAGCAGGGGCAGAGCCACCTGCAACTGTGGGGAGCTGGGCGTCCCCTGCCCAGGCCTGACACCTCGGCCAAAGGCCTCAGGCCTGGGCAAGGGGCCGATCTGGTGATTGGTGATCAGAGGGTGATGAGGGTCAACTCCTCTGTCCGAGGCATCAGGCCTGGGCAGGGGGGGGGAGACAGCAATTGTAGGGGGCTGGGGGTCCTCTGCCCAGGCCTGATGCATCAGGCCTGGGAGGGAGGTGGAGCCGGTGATGGGGGGGATATGAGGTTCCCCTTGCCTAGGCCTGAAGCCTGGGTCAGAGGCGTCAGGGTTGGGCGCGGGGTGGAGCAAGCGATCAGAGGGAGATGAGGGTCCCCTGCCCAGGCATGATTCCTGGGCCAGAGGCATCAGGCATGGGCGGGGGTCAGAGCCAGTGATGGGGGCAGATGTGGGTCTCCTGTCCAAGCCTGACACCTCCGCTGACACCTCTGGCGTAGGTGTCAGGCCTGGGCAAGGGGCCGATCCTGCAATTGGAGGGTAATGGGGGTCAACGTCTGAGGGCTCCCAGTATGTGAGAGGGGGCAGGCTGGGCTGAGAGACACTCTCCCCCCCTCCCCCCAGTGCATGAATTTCGTGCACCGGGCCCATAGTTATAAATAAATATATTGATGGTGAGGGTGCAGTCCCTGAGGAGAGGGCGGACTGCACTCTCTGTTGGAGGAAAGGGCCAGTGGATATTCTCCCTGTAAAAGCAGAGAACCTGGAAAAGCACTCTTAGATGTTATCTCTGAAGGAAAAATGTGGTGGTTTTAAAATTCCAATGGCTACAGGCCTTCTTCCTTTCTTCCCCTACTTCTTTGGCAACCTCATACGTCTAAACATACTTTTCTAAAGTCTTTGGTAACTTAAAAAATTGGAGTTGCTTACATTAAGTAATAAAACTTATTAAAACTCTAAATGTTTTGAAATAACAAAATTTTGAAATATTTATTTGAATTTGACTCGAATGAAAAAACAAAGGACAGATTTGAATCTATTAATTAAATAAGTCTTTGTTAATTTTATTGGAAATATATCCATAAAAATGTGAAGGTATTACTAAACTAAGAAATGCTAAGAATTTAACTTACCACCTAAAATTTAAGGCTTCCAATAGTTAAAAGTTCAAATTAAATTGGGAGAAATTATGTGCTCGTAATGATACAATGCATAAAGTTTAGAAATTCATTATCAAGAAAAATAATTCTTGTGATTTCCCTGGAAAAACTTAGTAGCACAAAATATATTGTAGTCCTTATGTGTACTATGTGTGGTAAAATTTCAACCTAGGATATACTATTTTATTGGACTGATTAAAAAAGAGGATTAATTCTATGGTCTGAACCAAATTTTTAATATAAAACCAGTTTAAATTTTATTGATCTATTTTAGAGTAATTACAACAAATATATAATGTAATGTTTGGGTTACACATATTTGTGATAGTCTTTCCATGTTAAATTTCAAGACTTTAACGAAGAGGTAGCTTTGACACTTGTCAAGTGCCCTGGAATAATTCAAGGGTTTACTCTTCTTAAAAGAAATATTTTAGGAAAAGAAATATTTTCAAACCAAATTACCCCAATCTAATATACTTGAAATCACTTGAAGCTTCATCAAATAAAAATTAATAACTGTGTTCTCTTTACATGCACGTATTTTAAATGTGATAAAAGTTTCACCCTCTAAGGGAGGGCAGGACAAAGTTGCTGAATACTTCTTAAGCAACATCAGATTATTCAGCAGCAGAATTTTAAGATGGGAGCCCTGACAGCCAGATCTTTAGACAGGCCAGGGGGTAGTGCAACATCTGGACTTCATAGGTCAAATGTATAAGTTTACTTACTTTGCTTTCTCAATAAAGATGCGTACTTTAGTCACTAAATAAATTAGCTTTTTACAATATAATCATGGTCTCATATAAACTCAGTTATACGAGAAGCAGATATTTTATTAGCAATTGGTTCTAACACAGTCCAGAGTAAAATTTCTGTACCTTTACAAATGAGCACTAGCCAAAAGAATGCTGTTTAAAAGTAAATTTTAAGCTCAATAAAAAGGAGAAATTTTTAAATCTCTTCTGCTACTATTTACAAGGAAAACAAAAAGTTATTATTGGAGCATTAAATCTCACCATTAATAAGACACCATAGAAAAAAGGGAATTACTTATACTTAATCTTTATGCATTGCACAATTGGCCAGCATACCTCTTATTGGTATTTCTGAAAAGGAACCAAGTTATATTTAAAAGAAAAAAAAATGTTTTTAAAAGAAACTCTCTAAATGTGGCCTAGAAATTACTCTGGGAGAAAAAACAGGAGCAGATTACCTTCAAAGATCTAGAAAACTGGAATTAAAAATAAATGTATTAGGCCTCATAAAGAAAAGTAAACCATTTGCATTTTGCCTCCGTAAACAACTCTTATGTCAATATACTCAAAGACTGATAGCAAAAACCCTATTAGTGTCATTTACTGTCCCCACCCAATGACAAAGTTAGGAAATAAGCCTTATTTTTGACTGATTTAAATTAGCAAATGAAAAAAAAAGAATATTCAGGGGAACTTAGTTGAATAGGCAGAAACCTATTCCTGGAGCAGTCACTGTTTTTACTGATAGTTCATCTCATGGTAAAGCTGCTTATAATGCAAAGAATTCAGACCAAGTCATTCAAACCAGTCATACTTCTGTGCAAAGAATCGAATTAGAAACGATCAAGGCTGACTTGCAGGATTTCCAAAAGCCTCTTCATATTATCTCTGATCTGCCTATGCTGCTGGCCTGGTAAACAGAACTGCAACTACTCAATTTAAATGTCTGTGACCGATGCCTATCTATACTATTTGAACAAGTCCAGGTCCTTTAACAAAAGGAAATGCATAGGCCTATCAATTAGTTATTTTATTAAACAGGCCACAGAATCTCATCAACTTTTACATCAGCCTGCCAAAATATTGTACAGCAGACATAACAGATTATCAAGAAATGTCCCCCTTGCATGTTATATCTGCTACAAGGGCCTCTAAATCCCAACTTGAAAAACAAAAGTGGGGGAATAGTGAAGAAATCTCCTGTAAATAGACTACACCAAGCCTTAATTACTTTAAAATTTTCCCTTGTAATGCTGATGGCAAGACACCCATAGAATTACACTGGTGTCAGAATAAGCCAAACCGAAATAGTCTGGTTAAATGGAAAGATACCGAGTCTGGTTTATAGAAGGGTCCCTTTATTAACCTTTGGTCGAGGATATACTTGTGTGTTTCCATAAAACTCCTCCAAGCCTGGATGGTTCCTGCAACATGAACCTGAGGGAGGAACTGACCAGAGTACTGCAACCACAGATAGCAGAGGCCCCAAGCAAAACGCTGAGGAGTCAGAGGAGAAACATCCAGAGATAGGGGATGGTGAAGACGCCTTGCCATGCTAGCACTCATCATCGGTGCATTGGTGCAGGTTGCCCATGACAAAGCCAAAAAAATTCAGACCTACATTGTCATTTCTCACCATTTGTCCACCATCCAGAACTCGAACATCATTGCTGTCATGTCACAAGCTAACAGTGACTGGGAAAGGGATCCATAAAAAACAAATGGCCCCACAAGAAGCCTGCTATGAATGAATTCCTTAAATACCTGACAATAATATTTAGAAGGACATGAAAGAACTCAATCCTTGTCGTCGAATCTCCCTACGTTTCCTTTTTAGAGTAACCGCTATTGTCTTTCTTTCTTGTTCTTCTATGTTTGCTTCCAGTCTGAAGATGCAGAATGAAAAGTTTTAAAAGGATCTGAGCCCAGCTAATGGCAGACACCTTTCTAAACTAATTAAGAAAGCAAAAAGGGGGAAATGTCAGGCCAGCAAAGACCAACAGTAGTGAACATATCAATGCGAGAATCCTACAGCAGGCGAATGGACTTTGATATTCAGCATGGCGGAAAATGAGCATTTTGCTACCCTGCTGTTGGCAAAATGGCTGTAAGCAACCTCCTACCATGATAATACTTTTATTGTTTACCAAACTTTACCATCGATATGCCTGTATGCTTTGCTAAAGGGCAAATGTGTATTAAAGTAAATAAAAACTGATGGGTCCTGAGTTTCAGAGAGCCTCTTTACTAGAGAGAAATGCCTTCACCTGGCTCCCCCACGCCTTCTAAATATGTAATTGTCGTATAGTGTATTCATTTCAGTTCATACACTTTTGCAGTTCCTGAATCTTTGCTGCAAAAGGTTGCTGCAGGGAAGGTAGGGGAAGGTGGGGTTAGAGAGATCAACTAAAGGACTTGAGGCATGCATATAAGCCTGACTAATGGACACTGACACCAGTGGGGGTGATGACATGAGGAGGAGGTAGGAGGGACAAATGGGGGATAAGGACACATATGTAATACCTTAATCAATAAAGAAAAAAATAGCCCTAGCTGGTTAGGCACTGTGGATAGATGATTGGCCTCCAGACTGAAGGGTGCCAGGTTCGATTCCGGCCAAAGACACATGCCTGGGTTGTGGGCTTGGTCCCCAGTGTGAGGAATGCAGGTGGCAGAGAATCAATGATTCTCACGCATCATTGATGTTGCTATCTCTCTCCCTCTCCCTTTCTCAGTGAAATCAATAAAAAATATTTCAAAACATAAAAGAATAAACAGATGAATAAAATAGAGCCAGAGTAAAAAATATATGTTTTAGAATCTAATAAAAGGAATCCTATTATTTTCATATATTTAATAATTCCTACAACTTTTGTGATAAAATAGGTTTGCACTGTTTTGGTAATATTATATTTAATATTTTTTCCTTAACATATTAATGTTTATTGCATGTAACACTATATTATAACAGACTAATATGCAAATTGTCCCTTCAAACAGGAGTTTGACCAGGAGATCCACCATGGGGTGGGACAGACTGGCTAGCATCCAGGGCTGCACCCTGCAGGCAGCCCCACACTGTTCTGTCCACGGCCCCCTTCCACCCCCGCAATGATCGAGGACGCGCCAGCCAGTAATCTGCCCACAGCCCCTTCCCCTGGCCTTCATCTTCCCCCATCTGATCCCCCACTCGATCTGGGTGGAGCCAGCCGGCCAAACACCTGTATCCCCTCCCCCTGGCCAACCTGGCGATTGGGGTGTGCAGGCCGGACACCACCCATGCATGAATTGTACACTGGGTCTCCAGTATTATTATATTTAAAATTGTTTTTCTTGGAATATTAATGCTTATTGCATGTAAAATTATTACATTTAAAAAAGTTTTCCTGGAAATATTAACATTTCTTCAATGTAACATTATGACACTAAAACCATTTTTCTTAAAATATTAAAAAAGTAAATATAAAAAAGAGGGACACTGTATCAACATGGATTAAAAGGAATGCATTCTTCACTCTGGTGTTATCTACTTATTACCTCACTAATCAGAAGATGAAGAATTATTCCTAACAATGAAACAATAAGATAGTGTTGAGTACAGATGCCCATCCACTACTCACTTTCCACATGGCTTCCAGAAATTAAAGTGTAGCATTCCTTTTAAAACAGCTCATTACTCTAATCCATGAGAGACTGTACCATTTACCTTGAAATCCCATCCCAGTAATGCTTTGCCTTGGATCAGAATGGGCAGGTCTTGTAGGTGGAGGATCCCAACCTCTTGAAGATGGAGTTCTTTTCAGTGGAAGGGAATCCACCCTGCAGCCACTTCTGTGAAGATTAATTGTATGTCCGCCATCCTCTGTGTCATAAATAACATCATTCTACGTGAGTAGGGTCAACATTTGTTAAATGGTCAAGTCTGGTTATTGTGTATAAATATTTACTAAACAGGATCATGGTCATAAGCATGCTGGTTAGCACAAAATGATAAAATTCTATCTTCACATGTCTTCAGTACAGTGCTCAGAGTTATTGAAAATCAGTTTGGATAACTGAGAAAGAACTGAAGCAGAATTATATATACATGCCAATAAAACAAAACAAAACACACACACACACACACACACACACACACACACACACCAGAATTTGAATGCAGAGAATCCAGATATACTAAGTGAAAGAAGTTATTTAAAAATACAAGAAAACAGTCTCAACTAGTCTTCAAACTAATTTCATCTCAATAAAAGCTTTTAAAACATGTAATGTCATAGTTAAAAATTAAAATATAAAAAGTCAAAACATGATGCATTACAAAAAAGTGTTATTTCACGAACGTTATCACATAATTCCTACAGTTCATTTATAAAATAACTCTTTGATCAGAATACTACACTCTATTTTAATAGCATTTAAAGAAAACATGTTGAATCATACATAATTAACAATCACTGTTTTCATTTTCAAATAGAAAAGAGGCTTATATTCCAATTCTGTAATTCGTCATGGGAAAGAAGAACTATGAGCATCCTCATATGTGGCCAAATATGAACTGGCAAACTCTTCTCAGTATCACCCAGATGGTATAAACAGGAACATTCACCTTCATCTTGCACAAACCCTGCAATAACACTAGGAAATTTCCCGTGAAATGTCACACACCTAATTATCACAAATGGACACTAAATCTTTGAAATTTGGAAAACTGGTTAATATGAAACCAACTTTTCCTGCTACAGATATGTTGAAATGAATATACTTTCCTTTCATTGTCAGTCAAATAAGTAATTAGATAAATTAATTAAAAGACAACTCCCTGAAAATAGCTCGTCAACATTTTTATTCATGTTTCATATTCCTCATATACAAGAAAGAAAGAAGGAAAGAAAGACCAATAAACTTGGTGAATCATTGGTTTTTAGCCTTTTCCTGAGTCAGAGTCCCCTTTGTGAATCTATTTAATACCATAGACATTTCTCTTATGTAGTTTCCAAATGGAAAGTTTTCTACATCAAACGTAAGTACAAGATCATCTTATCAATTTAATAATAGAGATTATTACTTTACACAGTACAGGGTTGCACATTCCTATACTCAAAACTAGTATTTCAAATCCAATTCTAAATAATGAAGTGTGTGTCCTTGACGTTTATATAGTTAGACCAACTTTTATTTCAGTGGGAATTTTCCAAGGTGAACTGATGTCCTTTTTTGAGACGAAAGAAGGGTACTTTCAGAACAAATTCTTAGTAGTTCAATAAGTATGAATCTTCACTTTAAACCTACATGACTTCCTGTTCCCAAAGTGTAACATTCTAAAATATGATCAATAGAATTAAGTTCTTCAGAGAACTGTTGAAGTGACTAGAGGCAAACAGTAATGCTAAAATAGACTGAATTTAGCTTGAGGTTTAAATCCTATCCGTGTAAGGTCATTAGGAGTGTTTCACACATTACATATTGCATTCACTATTAGAAGTGCGATACCTCTTTAGCAATTACAAATCATCTTGATCATCAGTATACATTCTCAATCTAATGAAAGGTATCATTTCTTTTGCTCTGAATGATATGAATGAAATTGAGGTGTATCTCTTCATTCAATGTTACTGTTTTCACATAAATAATGGTTTCATGCTCATATCTTTTTTTAATTTTTTAAAAACATTTGAGTTACTGACAGTAACTTTATGAATTTAAAGTTACTGAATTTATGGAAGTTAATATGATCTCATAGGCTTCAGGTACACAAGTCTATGATACCTCATTTGCATATTGTATTATGTGTTTACCTACCTCAGATCTCCTACCATCCCTAGATTTTGAAACATTACCTAAGTGTTTTCCACCTGAGGGTCCTTTTGCTTCTCTTACTTCCTCCTCTTCCACTTCTCAGACTTCTCACATCACCTCTATTTCTTGATGGAAGTGGTTCCCCCTAGCCACCCCCACTTTGAAAAGATGGTTTCTTGGTGTAGTCTACTTTAGTTGTTTTTCCACCCACAGACTAAAATGAGTACACATAATATCAACACTACATAACATTTAACCTGAACAAATGAGCAACTGTTTGAAACCTACTTATTATTGCAACTAAAATCAAGATCTACCTCAAATTCTTCTCCCAAACCAAGTGTTTCCTTCAAAAATGACAGAGTCCTTTTTCATGGTAAGTTTATGAAACACTTCATTATTAACAATATTCCATTGAAGTATTCAACACAGAACCATATATGTTGGTTAATAAAATTCCTCCAAAGACCCCTAGTAATAAGGACTAAAATGTATGTTGGTTAATAAAAGTCCTCCAAAGACCCCTAGTAATAAGGACGAAAACGTCTCACATTCCAGGGGAAAGCACATAAATTCCATTCTTGTTTTTTAGTAGGCTTATTCTTGGTTATCTGGAGAGAGGGATAGAGAGATGGAAACATAGATGAAAGAGAAATATTTTGATCAGCGGCTTCCTTAAATGGCTCCTACTGGCAAACCAGCCAGCACCCTGGGCATGTGTCCTCATCCGATATAGATGATGAGACATCTTGGTTCACAATTCTATCCTCAACCATTGAGCAATACTGACTGGGCAATGTGGATTACTTTTTAGAATGTGTCTGTTACTTCATTTATGTTTTGACACATCTATTTCATGTTTTCCAGTGCACCCGGCTTACATAAACTATTTATTTTTTAAAACAAACAATCGTTCATTCAAAATGATTAGGTACTTTATTCCTCCTCTACCGCTTCTCAGGTTTCTTAGTTTTACTATTTCTTCAGTAAAAATGACAGAAAACAATGTCCAGTATGAATGCAACTCTGTATACATAGTTCTGATTTGTTTCTCCATTCTATTTTTAATCGGCTCTTTGCACAATCTTTAGTATTTTTATGTTACTGCACTGTTTGATGTTAAATATGGTTCTAAGAAAACAAACCATCTTGAAGGGGAGAGCTGCTATGACTAGGAACCCAGCCTCACCTCTACCCAGATGGGCCTCACACATCACCTGAGAGCCACTCTGGCCAAAGACCTTTTTACGGCAGCAGCAGACCCACGGACACCGGGACTCCAGCCCCCCACCACTGCCATTGCCTCCTGTGAGTCTTGGAGTGTACAATTGAATTGCGGATCCACTCTGTGGCCATTGGCCCATCACACCCTGGCACCTGGGTTCTGACATGATAGCTAAAATGGGGAGACAAACAAACAACACCCAAAGGACAGAAAAGGAGGAATTGCCAGAAGAGGAACTCAATTAAATAGAGACATACAATATGTTCGAAAAGGAATTCAGAATAAGGGTCATAAAGTTGATACACCAGATGCATGGGAAATCCACAACTTACATAAGAATCAAGGAAAAATGAAAAACATTGATAATAGCTACAATAAAAAATACGATGGAAGGTTTCTATAGTAGACTAGAAGTAGCAAAGAATTGAATCAGCGATTTAGGAGACAGGGCAGAGTAACACACCCTGAACAACACAATCTGAACAGCAACTTGAGAGAAAAAATAGAAAGCAGGTGGATATCCTAAGGGAGATTGGGGATAACATGAAACAAATAACATGTGTATAATAAGGGTGTCAGAAGGACAAGATGAGGAACAAGGATTAGGAAACCTATCAGAAGAAATAATCACAAAACCTTCCTGATCTTGGGAAGAAAAAGTCACACAAGCACAGACAGTCCCAAAAAAGATGAAACCAATAAGACATATACCAAGACACATGGTAATTATAATGGCAAACAATAATGACACAAACAGAACCTTAAAGGCTGCAAGAGGGAGACAGAGAGTCACCTACAAAGGCTCTCCTGTTAGATTATCAAATGATTTTTAACAGAAACACATCAGGCCAGAAGGGAATGAAAGGAAATATACAAAGTGATGCAAAACAAGGGACCAAATCCAGGAATACTTATCCAGTAAGGCAATCATTCAAGACTATAGGGGAATTCAGTGTCTTTACAGAAAAAAAAAAAAATCTAAGGGAGTGTTTCACTACTAAACCATCAATGCAAGGAATGCTGAAGGGACTGTTGTAAAAAGAAGGAATAGAAGAGACAGAAGAAACACAGGCATGAAGAAAAAAGTGGCAACATATCAGTACCTATCAAAATAACCTTAAACCTAAATGGACTAAACACTCCATTCAAAAGATATATAATGGCCAAAATTATAATAAAACAAGACCCATATATATGCTGTCTATGAGAGACCCACCTCAGAATAAGGGACTCACATGGACTGTAAGTGGAAGGAGAGAAATACTTTTCAGGCAAAGAAGGGGAAAAAACTAGGGGATCAATAATTATATTTGAAGAAATAAATCTCAAGAAGCCAAGACGGTGATGGAATAGGCATACATGTCCCAGGGCACGTCCTGGAGCAAATGGAGTGAGCAGCTGAAACTAATAACACCCACCCGGAATTGGCAAAGTACACTCAGGTGGTGAGACAGTTTGCAGCCAGGAAGGGCAGGGTTCCTCTGGTAAGGTAAAAACCAGGGATTTGGGCAGGAAAGTTTGCCACACCTCTGAGCCCAGAAAGGATATAAGCACCCCTATGTTCATAGCAGCACAATTCACCAGAGCTAAGATCTGGAAACAGTCTAAGTGCCCATCAGCAGATGAATGGATTAGAAAACAGTGGTACATCTATATGATGGAATACTATGCTGTTTTAAAAAAGAAGGAATTCTTGCCATTTGCAGCAGCATGGATGGAACTGGAGAGCATTATGCTAAGTGAAATAAGCCAGTCAATGAAGGAAAAATACCACATGATCTCACTCATTTATGGATAATAAAGACCATTATAAACTTATGAACAAAAATAGATACAGAGGCAGAGCAGCTTCGAACAGACTGTCAAACTACAGCGGGAAGGCAGGGGAGGGTTGGGGGGTAGGCGGGGAGAGTAAGTGATCACCCGAAAGACTTGTATGCATGCATATAAGCATAACCAATGGACATAAGACACTGGGAGTTAGGGGAGGCCAGGGGAATGTCTGGGCGGGGTAGAAAGAGGAGACATATGTAATACCCTTTGTAATACTTTAAGCAATAAAACAATTTAGAAAAGAGAGAAAAAAGAAATCTCAAAGTAAAGGTCATAAAAAAGAGATAAGACTGATTGCTATGATGTGTTCTACCACCCAAGGGAGTAGACTCTCAATGCAAGAGCTGCCCTTGGGGATCAGTGAGCTCCCACAGGGCAGCGCCATTCAGCTGGATCCTGTGCTGACGACTGGCCAGTGGAGCAGCAGTGGCAGGAATCTCTCCCACCTCCACAGAGGCGCTAAGCATGTTTGGCAACTGGGATTAAGCCTAAGCCATCATTCAGATATCCCCTGAGGTCTCCCAGGCTGCCAGAGGGTGAGGGACTCCGCCAAGTGTACAAAGTTCGTTCACTGGGCCTCTTATATTGCTAATAAACTACAATAAGATATAACAAAATTCAAATACTTGGAGGCTAAATAGTCTTTTATTAAATAAATGGAGGCCCAGGGTATGAATTCCTGTATGGAAGCAGTCTGGTTGGCCTCCCCAGATGGGGGCACATGGGGCCAGGCCTGAAGCAGTTAGTGGCCATTGGCGGTTAACCAGAAGGCCATGCCTCCAATCTGGGCGTTAGCGCATATAGGGGGTGTGGCTGACCAGGGGAAAGGCTGTGAGTGGTTTTCTTATCAGTCCTGCCCCGAATGGAGGATTGGGGGCAGATGGGAAGCAAGGCTGGTCAGGGATATGGCCGATTGGGGCCCAGATAAGACTGCTTGGCTGCCGCAATGCAAGTCATAGCCACCAGCTATTCTGGTCATTCTGCCATTCCGGTCACAGGGCTTTTATGTACAAAGATAGATAACTGGGTTACGGAAGAGATTAAAGAAGAAATTAAAATCATCCTGGAAGTAAATGAAAATTAAAAATAAAAGTCCAAAATCTATGGGACACACTGAAAGTAGTCCTTAGAGGGAACTTCATAGCATTACAGGCCTAACTCAAAGAACAAGAAAAACAGTTAACAAATTATCTAACCCGCACAACTTAAAAAGTTAGAGAGAGCAACAAGCAAAGCCCAAACTCAGCAGCAGGAAGGAAATAATGAAGATCACAGCAGAAATAAATGACATAGAGACCAAAAACCGCACAAAAGATTAATAAAGACATGAGCTATTTCTTTGAAAGTATAAACCAGATTGACTAAGCTCTAGCTAGGCTCACCAACAGGACCCCAGTAAACAAAATCAGAAATGAAAGAGGCAAAATAGCAAAATACCCCACAGATATAAAAAGGATTGTAAATAAATACTATGGACAACTCTACTCCAACAAACTGATCAACCCTGAAGAAATGGACATATTCCTAGAAAAATACAATCTTCCTAAACTCAGTTAGGAAGAATAAAACATAGGACCACGCCAATAACTACTCAGGAAATTCAAGCAGTCACAAAAATAACTTGCAGCAAACAAAAGCCTGGGCGAGACGGCTTCACAGGGACTTTTACCAAGTGTTCAAAGAAAAACTAAATCCTTCTTCCTCAGACTATTCCATAAAATTCAAAGGAAGTACCATTTCCCAACACTTCCTATGAAGCCAGCATTACTCTAATCCCAAAGCCAGATAGAGAAAACACAAAGAAAGAAAAATGCAGGCCAATATATCTCTGATGACCATAGATGTTACAATCCTCAACAGAACTCTAACAAATGCGATGCAACATTACATTGAAATGAGCATACACCATGCCAAAGCGGATATATTCTGGGGAAGTAGGATGAGTCAACATCCAGAAATCAATAAGTGTGATGCATCACATAAACAAATTGAGAGAGATTCATATCCATTGGTGCAGGAAAAGCATTTGACAAAATCCAACACCCAATTTTGATAAAAACTCTAAGCAAACTGGGCATAGAGGGATCATACCTCAACATTAAAAAAAGCCTTATGTGACAAAACTACAGACAACATCATACTCAATGGGCAAAAGCAATTACTCTAAGAAGAGGAACAAGACAGGGATGCCCACTCTCACCACTTCTGTTCGACAGAGTACTGGTAGTGCTAGGCAATGCAGTCAGACAAGAAGAAGTCAAACAAGGCATGCTAAGTGGAAAAGAGGAAGTAAAACTGTCATAATTCGCAGATGGCATGGTATTGTCCATAGAAATACCTAAAGACTCCATCAAAAAAACTAGGAGATTTAATAAATGAATTTGGCAATGTAGCAGTGTACAAAATTAACACCCAGAATTCTATGGCTTTTTGATACACGGATAATGAACTCAGAAATAGAAACAAACAAAGAAAAATGCCATTTAGCAGTGCAACAAAAATTTAAGAAACCTAGGAATAAACTTAACTAAGGAGGTAAAAACCTGTTCTTGGAAAACTACAGGAAATTGAAAAAAAGTGATAGAGGAAGACTAAAGCAAATAGAAGAACATACCATATTCATGGTTTGGTACAATCAACATCATTAAAATGTTCATAGTACCCAAAGCAATGTACAGTTTTAATGTATTAACCATTAAAATGTCAATGGCGTATCTCACAGACCTAGAAGAAAGTTTCCAAAAATTCCTATGAATTTAAGAAAAGACCCCAAATAGTTACAGCAATCTGGACAAAGAAGAACAAATTTGGAGGGATCACAATACCAGATATCAAGCTATACTACAAGCCACCATTCTCAGAACTGCCTCTTACTGGAACTAAAACAGACATAAAGACCAATGGGACAGAACAGAAAACGTAGAAGTCGACCCGAACCATTATGCTCAATTAATATTTGACAAAGGAGGCAAAAGCATAGAATGGAGTCATACAGTCTCTTCAATAATTGGTGTTGGAACCTGGATGGCAGTGAGGCCTAGGCAGGGTTGGGTAGGTGGGGCGGCGCGGGGCGGGGCGGGGCATGGCGGGGCGGCTGCACACTGGGCTAGGACTCTGCTGGCACAGGCACTGCACTGGAGACTCTTGCCCTTCCCGCGGGGTCTGGGGCCTCCCAGCAGGGCCCCATGGAGGACCTTAGCCTGGACAGCTGCAGAGAGGAGGACGCGGCGCCAGGCGCCAAGGGGTGGCCCGAAACCCAGGTGAGGGTGCACTTCCGCGTGACAAGGTTCATCATGGAGGCAGGTGTCAAGCTAGGGATGTAGTCCATTCCCCTCGCCACCGCCTGTGCCATTTACCATAAGTTCTTCTGTGAGATCAACCTGGACGCCTATGACCCCTACTTGGTCGCCATGTCTGCCCTTTACTTGGCTGGCAAAGTGGAAGAACAGCCCCTGCGAACCCGTGACATCATCAACGTGTCCAACAGGTACTTCCACCCAGGCAGCGAGCCCTTGGAGATGGACTCCCTAGTCTGGGTGATCCGGGACAGCATTGTGCAGTGCGAGCTCCTTGTGCTGCGGGTACTGCGCTTCCAAGTCTCCTTTCAGCACCCACACAGGTACCTGCTCCACTACCTGATTTCTCTCAAGAACTGGCTGAATCCTTACAGCTGGCAACGGACCCCCATCTCCATCACTGCCTGGGCCCTGCTGCGGGACAGCTACCGCGGGGGGCTGTGCTTCTGGTTCCAGGCTCAGCACATAGCGGTGCTGGTGCTCCACCTGGCCCTGCAGGTCTGTGGGGTCCAGGTGCCCGCCGAGGCCATGGCCGAGAAGCCATGGTGGCAAGTGTTTAGTGGCGACCTTACCAAGCCAATCATTGATAACATTGTGTTTGATCTCACTTGCATTTATACCATGGACACAGAGATCCCCAAAGACAAGCCTGGGACACTCGGCTGCCAGGGGACAGCGCCACCACATCGCCCTGAGGGCGGGTCCCCAGAGCACTGGCAGGGAGGACTGGTTTTGTGCTGCTGGAGACAGGCCAGTGAATGCCGGGGTCCAACCCAGCAGGTCCAGGGGTTCCCAAAGGCGTTAGACGGAGTCGGCGAAGAAGGAATGACACGGAGACAGTGTTCAGTTGATCAGCAGCCTAGCCAGGATCTTCAGGCAAGTTCTGGCCTCGATCTCCAGAGAGGTTCTGCTGTTTATTGTCTTGTTACATCAGTATTTATCCCAGTTGATTTTAATCCTATCAATTTCTATTACAAAGGTTAGGGTGTTTCTTATCTCCATTCCAGGGAGTAAAGATTATGTAGCTTAAGCATGATTGTTTGTAGTTATTAACTACCCGCCTGGCACTTAGTTAAGGAGTTTCATCCCCTCCCTAACTTCAGGGAAAAATTCCTACCTGGGGAAGCAACCTTTCTAGGAGAGGCATCCTCTCCCTGACTTCAGGGAAAAGTTCCTACCTGGGGAAACAACCTTTCTAGGAGAGGTGACCTTGGTTAAAACACACAGCGCTAAGGGGAGCAAACATATTAAGAACAGTATGCTATATACGCCAGGTCCCTTGAAACATATGCTGTGCAGATATTTCTTTCCTGCAGCGACTGTGTCAAGCAGCAAGGATGGACCGCCTTCCGGCAGGTGAAGGCGATGACATGCTGCCACTTTGATTCTCAGGCTTTGACTCTCCCTGGCAGCCAAGGTCCAGATGGGGATGGGCACTGCACCTCCCGTGGGCAGGAGGGTGCCATGGGCAGGAGGGTGCTGCGGGCAGCTCTGAGGCCTCCGGGTCTGCTTTTGTCCTTTGAAAGAACGCAGACTACAGCAGAGGTTTGGGATCAGTGGAAGGAAAATCAAAGAACGGATGGGACTGTGCCCCAGGGGATTTTTTTAAAGGCCAGATTTAGAGAAAGTATGACTCAATTAACATAGAGGGAAATTTTATTTTGTTTCATTGAAGATATTACAAAGCCAAAATAAAAACATAATAATAATTGGTGTTGGACTTATAGCACAGATACATGCAAAAAAATTAGTCTACACCAACTTACACCACACATAAGTATAAATTGGGAATGAATAAAGGACTTAAACGTAAGTGGGTAACCATGAAAATCTTAGAAGAAGCAAAATATCAGGCATCTGTCTCAGCAATACCTTTACTGATACAGCTCCTAGGGCAATGGAAACTGAGGAGAAAAGAAACAAATGGGACGACGTCAAATTAAAACACTTCTGCAGAGAAGAAGCGGCCAACAAATACAACAACAACAACAACAACAAAACAAGGAAGTCCACTGCCTGGGAGAAGATATTTGCCAATGTTATATCAGATAAGGACCTAGTCTCCAAAATTCATACTGAACTCATCCACTAAACAAAAGGAAGATCAACATTCCAATAAAAAACTGGGCACCACCACCACAAAGGCCCCTTCTGACTTATGGTGGCCCAGTTCCTGTGATGATTATTACAGCCACACAGGAGATGGGTATGATGGGGGCATGGCAATTACTGCAACAGCCGATGGGACACCCCTGTAAGAGGTCCTGAGTGTGGTGCTGGCAGCGATCACAGGATACACCATGTACACAAGAGAGAGTGAATCATGCAGTACAGTAGCTCACCTGATTGGGCACTTGGGGAGTCAGAGGGGAAGCCCCTGTGACAGAAGAATTGTGACAGAAGAATTAGACACTGAAAATAAAAATGATAAGGTACAGACAATATTTTATTGTAAGCAATTTGGCTTCTGTTATTTAAGAATGACAAAAAGCAAATGGTAGGTTTGGGGGAAGCATCAAGAATTGTAGGTACCATTATGAAGTTTCAGGATTGGAGGCAAGGTTTGAATTGTACAAGGTTGCTTCCTAAGTGCTGATTTAAATTACAATATACTTAAATGTTTAAATTTTACATATTGTATTGTTAACATATTCAGAATATAAGCACAACCAACAGACCAACAGAGGCAAGACACTGGGAGTGGGTGACAAGAACAAGAGACTAGAGATAGAGGAAGCTGGAGGGAAGGTAAGTAAAAAAAAAAGAAAGAGACATATATATTACTTTTTGTAAAACCTTAAACACTAACATTGCAAAAAATTTTCAGAAGAAAGTGTTCTGCAACATGGGATTTCTTGTCTGATTTTACTACAAACACAGAAAAGCAGTCTGTTTGGATGGTGAGTTATATTCATGGCCCTAAATTTCCCAGGGTGTCTATGACCATATGTGCATAAAGTCTTTGAAGTGAACTGCATACAAAATGAAGCACTGTGTTATTTCGTCATGGCATGCTGCCCTGTTTTCCAGTTAGGGAGGGTAAACAAATGAGGTATTCTCCTTGGAAAACCTAAATGGATAAAAGGATTGAAGAACCTCTGACAAGGCTGCAAAACAAGGATTCCTCCAGCTCTGTGGCCCAGACTTTGCCCCCTAAGATACTGATCAGGAGCAGGCCGATCCCAGTGGCCCCAGGAGGAAGTGGAGACCCTGGGGAAATAGGAGATGGTGGTGAGCAGCAATAGGGCAATGTGGCGTGGCAGCACAGCAGCCTAGGCCTCAGCATGAGGAAGATTCACAGACACCTGTGGAAAGGAGTATAGGAAGAACATGTCATGCCAGCCCCTGTTGAGGGGCAGGTGGAAAGGCCTGAAGGTGCTGTGGGTGGCCTAGAGGGAGAGTTCAGAGGAGGGGCTGAGGTAATCTGCTTTGATTATGAGTGACAGTGCACATGCACACTCCCTCCTCCTGCCTAAGCCCCCCTGCCTGAGCTGGAATTGCACTGCCCTTGTTGTACTGGTAGTTCCTGTCAAAGGCACACACCCTGCGGCCCTGGTGTTACAGGCTGTTTCCCTCCCAGCATCCAGGTGTCCCTGTGAGAGAAAAATAATGGCCCAGGAACCTGGCAGCACACCAGGGGAGAGCCCAGGCAGCCCCTCCTCACCCGTCCTGTCCGCTCACTATGGGCCATCGTCCTCTCATAGTACTTCAGGGGATTGAGCCACAGGTCCTTGGTGATGATCTGGTAGGGCAAAGAGAGCTTGGTCAGGAGAACACAGGGACCCAAATAGAAACCCAAGCAGCAGGCGGACACAGGAATCTGGCATGGCCAGTGACATCCCACCTCAGCAATCCTGTCAGATGTTGTCACACTGTGGTCAGAGAACCAGTAGAAGAAGCTGGCGCTGCTGTCCTGGAGCCTGTGGCTGTAGACTTCTCGTTCACAATGCTGGTACCACTGAATGGGAGTGGCACGGGACAACCTGTATCCTGCAGGAGAGGGGTATGTGAAGCTGGGTACATCGCCTTCCATCCCTGCCTACCACCAGCTGCAGCCCATGCAGGGAGCCTCCTCTTACCTGTGAGGGTGATGAGATACTCCTTCACAATCACATGGTTGCGGAAGTAGGGGTTGCTGCGGAAGTACAGGCTAATGGTGCAGCAACCACAGGGATGCCTGACTTCCCTCACCTGCAGAAGGAAATGGATCCAGGGAGTGAAATCGCAGCCCAGTGCTGCCGCCTGTAGCTGTTTTCAGGGACAGGCCATTTCCCCACCTGCCCTCCACTACTCCTTGGAGCAGGTGCACTTACCTTCAAATCAATCACATGGCCGAGCATATTTTCATCTTGGACGCTGATCATGGCTGACAACTCTGGGTGGTTGACAAACTGCTTTGGGTCAAGGAGCCTGCAACCTGGGAGCTGGGCATGGACCAGCTAGAAAGAGCAGCCTGGCCTGGCCACTCCTTCCCTTAAGGCCACTCCTTCTCCATCAAGGGCAGGAAGGGGCACAGCACCACTCTGTTTCCTGACAGACCCTGATGCCCACCAGATTGTTTTGTGCTGAGGGCTTGACAGGCTACACATCACATATTCCTGCTTCTGACTGAGGAACTGGACATAGAGACGGCCTGTAAGGCAGCATTAGTTAGTCCCAGAACAGCCCGTGCAACACAGCCCAGTCTGTGGGCATCAGCCCCTGGTGTATGCGTGCCTCTGCGTTGGAGCTCTGCCCCTGGACACCCTGGTAATGCTTCTATGGTGCCTGTACAAGACAGAGGGTGTCTCCAGGATCCTGGGCCAGACCGGGATGCACTGCCCCTAGCTTGTCCTCAATGTTCTTTTCTATGGGAACCATCCCCGCTTACACCGTTCTCCTGCACTGTCCCATGCTCCTTGTGATCCTGCTCCTCTACCCTCAAGGATACAGCTGTGAGCCAGAACCCAGGGATGCGCCGGATATTGAGGCTTCTCCGTTTGAAATAGGGCTTGAGCCTCTGCCGAGTCCTGCACCTGAGCCGAGAGAAGGCCCTGCTGGCTTGCTCGTTCATGGTCTCCATCTCCAATTGAAGGGCCTGGAGCACCTCCAGAGGGGACCAGGTTAACTTGGCCCCGGGCCCTGACTGGGCCTGCTCCTGCTGCACTGGCTCCTCTTCTTCTGGCTTTGCTTTGGCCTTGGACTGAGGCTCCACCTCTCCCACCTGTTCCACTGCCTCCATGGTGCACTTCCCCTCCCCCTGCAGGACAAACTGCTCCCCTGCAATTAATTGCTCCTCCATCCACCCCTCCTCCTGGTGGTTACTCCCTTGCAGGTCACCTGGAGCCTGTGCCTCCAGCCTCAGCTCTTCACTCACCACCTCCTCCTGCCTCCCCACCTGCAGATCTGGGAAAACCTCCTCCCCTGCCCACTTGGCCTGCCATGGCACCACCTGCAGAAGGCCCTCGGTCCACAGGATAAACTGAGCCTGTGCCTGGAACTCCTCCCCCAGGCCCTCCTTGTCTTCCCCTTGCTCCTCACTCTGGGTTCCCTGCTGCACCTCACTCTCCTCTCCCTGCACACACTGCTCTGCAGCCACCCAGTCCTCCCCTCTCCCGCACTCAAGATCAATCCCAACATCCTGGCCTGTGTCCAACCTCAGCTCCAGGGTCTCAGCCTCCCCCACCTGCATGAAGTCCTCCCACTCCAGCCCCAAAGCTGCCCTCTGAACTTCCTGTGCCCTTGTGTCCTGGGTATCACCACTTCCCTGCACCGAGGTGAAGCTAAAAGCCTCCTGGATCATCCTGCTTGCCCTGTCCTTCCTGGTGCAATGGCCCTGGGGTGCACTGTGAGTCCTCAGGCGCCCTGCAGCTGAAGGCCCCCCAGTGGAACTGAGAGGAAGCACGCTGCCCCCAGGAGCCCCTCAGTCTCCCAACACAGCCTGACTCTGGATGCTCCCTGGCTCTGAGACTGGTGCTGTGAAGTAGCAGGTGGTGCAGAGCCTGCTGAGTCCAGGCAAGGTGCTTGCTCACTGTTGTATGCAACCAGGCCCTGGTGTGCTGACTGGGTGCACACTGGGCTCATGCACAGGCGCTGGCCATGTGAACATGTGGTACAGAAGGCACCTGGCCAGGCCCAGCCTGCTGTTTCTGTTTGGGCTCCTCAAAAGCCTCCTCCAATCACGGACAGGGCAGTGGGTGTCACCCTGCGCAACCCCGCCCCACACTCAAAGTTCTGGTGTAGGTAGATGGTAACTCGGAGGTATCCTCTTATCTCTTCATTAGCCAGAAAATGGAGATTTTGAAAGCTTAGAATCTTGACCTGACTGAAAAGAAGGAAGAAATGGTGGAACTTGAAAATGACTTCAGGTTTTCTCACTGTGCTGAATGAAGTCAAACACTGCTGCAGTTAAATATTTTACCCGTTGTTCTCCCCGCATGAACTACAATAATAATGTGCTTTGTGTTGACATTTACTGCTGTGTTGCTGACAATTACCTGGAAGAGAAGTTAAGGGGATTCAATGGGTTGGAAAAAGTTGAGCTAAATCAGAAAGCAGGTCTAATTAAGCAAGTTTATTCTCTATCTATCTAAAGACACACACACACACACACACACACACACACATATTTATATGGCTAAGGTGACTCGTGCATGTGCCATAAGTTTGAACCTCTTGCTGGCGCCAATTGCATGCATGTGTTTCAAATCGGCATTGTCAATCTGAATTTGGTTGACACTGCTATTATAGAGAAAGGGCAAATAGCAGTACTAAAATATTTCTTCTAATTAATCTCCTTTCAATGTGCACAAATCCATGCACCTGGCCACTGTTATTCTAATAGTGGCAAGATATCATCTGTAAATACTAATATTCTATTGGGCCAGGACATGCCAAATTGGTCACACATATCTATAAATATAATAGCGTAAGCGACATTATGAGTGGTTGGTACGATGCACACCGACCACCAGGACGCAGACGCTCAACACAGGAGCTTCCCCCAGGTGGTCAAGGCTCTCCCTCAGCGAGAGCATCACTCAGCCAGAAGGCGGGCTAAAGGCTGGAAAGTGCAGCTGTGACAGCAAGAGCCTCTGCTGCCTATGTGACAAGGCTACGAAGCAGTGGTGGCAGGTGGAGTGGGGCTTGGATGAGCGGGAACAGAGCACCTGACTCCAGCTTGGGCTCCTGCCCACCTGCCTGCCGTTTCGTGCACTGCTACATCCCTCAGGAGGTGTCAGACCTAACCTGGCAGTCCCACATCTCCCAAGGGGTCCCAGATTGTGTGAGGGTGCAGACCAGGCTGTGGGACGCCACTGGTGCTTGAATTTCATTCACCGGGCTTCTAGTCATTTTATTATTTATCACCGATTTAGCATGGTTCTCTTCTAATGCTGAATAATTTAAAGGTATAACCTGAATTTTGGTAATGATGGCCATTCAGATTTTACTGTTCTTTAGCGGTATTATTTAATGGCTTATATGAAGGGCACTCATCACCCTCAAAATATGAGAACTATTACATGTCCCACAAACAGTACTATGCTTCAGTGCTAATTCTTTCCACTAATGCCCCTAAGTGAGCCTTTCACTAATTTTCTTTGCTCACTAGCTCATCCAAAATTGAAATGGGCAGACTGCTTGTCTATATTCAAGTGCAGAGGCATATTCTTCTTAACTACACTGATGCTATCAATACTTTCAATTTTCCAACATAATTTATAGTGAGGGTCTCTATGTTAGACTTTAAAACATCTCTTTACTAATATGAATAAGTCACTTTTACCTTATTTCTTCACAACTATGTGCACGCTCTGATGTAGCAACTTTCAGTGTCTGACTCTTTCAAGTGTCCCTTTACACCCTTCTTTTCATTAAAAACAGGCCATCTGAATCCACACTGATCACTTTTCAGCCTGTTGTGATAATTCAGACATTCCTTGGGTTACGTTGGACTCGAGGTACATAAGTTTTGTGGTTACGTTGCCATTCCCCATTTATTTATTAAAAAAAAAAAGTTTGAGCATTTCTACGTATGTACATATGTGCTTTATGTTTTCTTATTATTCATTTACCACAAGAAAGGTCAGCAATTGTTCTCTTTCTTTTAATTATTTTTTAACTGTTGCACGCCATTACTGCTGTGTATGTGTCTCCATGTGAGTGACATAAGTGCTTATGTAGGTGAGTTCTGACTTACGCGAATATTGCATTACATCCCACTGCAGGAACGTGTCAACAATGTAACGTGAGGAACTACTGGACTTGTATCCTGTTGATTAAGATGTAGTTATTTGGTCTCCATATTTCTTCAATAAGTATATGATTGTTGGAAGTACAAATTATATCTTTATATATTAATGTGTTAATTAGAATTTTCACTCAATAAAAATAAATGCCTTGTCCTTACAAAAAGATCTGGCCTTATAATTGAATGGCCTAATACATATTAGAGTAGGGCACGACTACCAAAGTTTCTCAGAAGAACACGGGTTGAAATGAAGAGTATATCCTGCCTACCCCTACTTGAAACAAGAGCCTTAGTTGAGCTCCATCATGATCCAAACAGAAACAAACAGTAAGATACATGGCAGGATTCTGTTACTATATGCCTACTGAGCATGCCTCAGTGCATATTTCCTTACGGTGCTACTGATCAGAATGTGCACTCACAGGACATTAGGGCCTTCATGCACAACTCCATCCTGAAACCACATGAAAAGGAGCGTATTGGACAAGAATGTTAGCAGGGACTTTACAATGCAGAGGGATTCCGAAGAAGATTGTAAAAGGTGGCAGAACCCTAGCCAGTTGGGAACAGTGGAAGATCAACGACCTTCATACTGAAAGGCCCCAGTTTTGATTCAGGTCAAGGGCACTTGCCTGAGTGTGGGATCAATCTCGAGTCTGAGGCTTGCAGGAGGGAGCTGATCAAAGAATCGCTCTCATCACTGATGTTTCTAACTCTCACATGCTCTCTGTTTCTCTCTGAGATAAATAAAAATATATGTAAAAGCATGGTGGCAGAATAAGTGGATGCTACAGGGACATGCTCCCAGGAACAAACTGATATTCCAACTAAAATACAGAACAACTTCCGGAATAATCAATGGAAAACTCACAGGAGAGAACCCTGACACCTAGGACCGAAGGTGGAGGCCCCGTAGACACTGGTACGAGGAGAGGAGGCTTGAAGGGGCGGGCCTGACACCCACAGACAGCAACTGAAGTCTCGGAGAGATATCTCAACTATGGAGGACTGCCACTGAGAACTCTGGGTCTAATCTCCAAGCTACGCCTCCTAGCAGAGAGCACAGAACTGAGGAGGGTACCCATATAACCTGTGGATGTGAATAGCAGCAGGACACTGTCTGCCAGTGAGAGACAGCTGGAAATTCAGGTATCCTCTTAAAGGGCCAGCGCACAAATTTCCCTGTGGAGCCACACACCTTGTGCCCTGGCAAAGGGAGGGTGAAGTGGACTGGAGCTGTGAGGGAAAAAGCCAGAACTGGGGAGTCAAGGGTTCCAGCACAGAAGACAGACACTTCAAGTTTCCTTGGAGGAGTCATTTCCTCATGCAGCAGAAAAAATCTTTCCCATGCAGACATTTACCTTTCCTGGAGGGGAGACAATTAACACATGCTACTGGGAAACACCTTGCCCTGAGGACACTTAAGAGATTATAAATAACAATTAACCTCCACGCAGAGACAACTGTCCAACCCTGTTGAAACAAACTCTTTCTATAACCTGAGGACCATTGCCTTGGAGGCAAGTTAAGTTGGAATCCTATCAGTCTATAGACAGAGGAGGTCTCTGGAGGCTTTGAGTCTTTGCCTGACCTAATTAGTCAGAAACATCCTTTAACAATTTTCTGCACTAGAGACTGATAGGCAGACAGGTCTGCCTAACTTGTCACCACAAACCCACACAGAAAGCCAGAAAGAGGAATTAAATAAAAAATCCTCAAATGAGAGAACTGGAGAATTCTCCAGATATTGAGAGAGATGAAGCACACAGAAGACATTTATCTGAATCTGACTTCAGAGTTATGAAGGTAAAAGAGCTCAACAGCATGAAAAAAGATATAGTGACTACGAAAAGAAGAACAGTCCTAGATATAAAATGACATAATACAAATAAAGAACACATAGAAGGAATAGGCAGATATTAGGGAAAGCTGAGGATCCAATCACTGATATAGAACAGAGTTAAAAATATCACCCAATAAAAAAAAGGCAGAAAATTAAGATTTAAAACAAACAAACAAACAAACAAACATCAGGACCACTTACATCACAGTATTAGAATAGCCAGTGTGCCAAAAGAGGCAGGAGGGGAGAAAGGCATAGAGAAGGTCTTTGAAGAAACAATGGCAGAACACTTACCTAACCTGGTAAAGGAAAATCCCACACAAGATCAAGAGCCAAAGAGAACCCCAAAGAAGAAGTACCCAAACAAACACGTGACCAGACACATCATAATTAAAATGCCAAAAATTAAAGACAAAGACAGAATCTTCAAGGCAGCAAGACAAAAGAAAACTGTTAGCTATGAAGGAGTTCCCATAAGGCTGACTCCTGATCTCTCATCAGAAACTCTACAGGCCAGAAGAAGATGGCATGAAGTACTCAAGTTAATGGAAAGCAAGGATCTGAGACCAAGATTACTATATCTGGCAATTCTTTCATTCAAAATAGACGGTCAAATACAGAGCTTCCTAGACAGAAAAAGGCTGAAGGAGTACATCATCTCCAAGCCAGCTTTACAAGAAATGCTACAGAGATTGCTGTAATGAGAAGGAGAAACAGAGACAGAAACTTAGCCACACAGAAACAAAATGGAAAGAAATAAATACCTATGAATAATAACCCTAAATGTAAATAGGTCAATGCTCCAATCTAAAGGTGTAGTGGAGCCAAATGGATACAGAAACATGATGCAAGTATATGCTGTCTACAGGAGCACCATCTCAAAACAAAAGACACACACAGGATGAGAGTGAAGGAATGGGAAAAATTTCCATGCAAATGGAAAAGGAAAAAAAAGGCCGAAGTAACAATACGCATATCAGAAAAAAAAGACTTTAAAATAAAGGCCATCCCAAGAGATAAAGGTCACTGCATGATACTAAAGGGACCAACCAACAAGACGATATAACCCTAGTAATCATATATTCAGCCAACATAGGAGCACCTCAATATATATATCTCAAACAAACAAATAAACAAAAAATCAAAACAAACAAAAATTCTAGAAGACTTTAACAGAGAGTGTGACAAAAGGACAGTCACAGTAAGGGACTTTTATCACCCCTCTGACATCACTGGATAGATCTTCCATATGAAAAAATAACAAGGATGCAGAGCCTCTAATGGACACACTGGATCTATTAGATTTACGTGACATTTTAGAATAGCGGTTCTCAACCTGTGGGTTGCGACCCCTTTGTGGGTCAAATGGCCCTTTCACAGGAGTCGCCTAAGTAAAGGGTGTCCCACAATTCACGCAAGAAGTAATTTTGATAGAAAACAAGGTTTACAATTAAAAACTGTACATTTTTATTGATTCATAAAGAAAGTAAAAGAACTGCACTTGGAAAACTACAGGACATTGAAATGGAGATAAAGATATCAACCAATGGATTCATATACCATGTTGATGGGTTGGTAGACTTAACTTCATTAACATGTCCATACCACCCAAAGCAATCTATAGATTCATTGTTATCTCCAATAATATACCAACAGAATATTGCACAGACACAAAAAAATCCTTGAAAAAATTCAAATGGTGTAAAAATAGTCTGAGGAAGAAGAAAAAAGTTGGCGGGCTCACAATACCAGATATTAAGCTATATTATAAAGCCACCATTCTCAAAACTGCCTGCTACTGGCACTAGAAAAGACATATACTCCACTGAAACAGAACAGAGAACCCAGAAGTGGACCCAAGTCATTACGCTCTATTATTAATTTACAAAGGAGGCAAGAGCACACAATGGAGTCAAGACAGTCTCTTCAATAAATGTTAGGAAAATTAGAAAGATACATGCAAAATAATGAAACTAGACCACCAACTTACACCATTCACAAAAATAAACCCAAAATGGATGAAGGACTTAAACATCAGATGAGAACCTATAAAACAACCTTATAAGATTGCCTATGTAGCAATATATCAGATATGTCTTCGCAGTACCTTTATTGATACAGCTCCAAAGGCAATGCACACAGAGGGTAAAATAAACAAGTGGACTCCGTCAAAATAAAAACCTTCTGCACAGCAAACAAAATCCTGAACAAAACAACCAGAAAGCCCACTGCATAGGGAGAACATATTTGCCAATGGTATCTCGGATAAGTGTTGAATCTCCAAAGTTTTCAGGGAACTCACACAAATTAACAATAGGAAGATAAACAATCCAATCAAAACATGGGCAAAGGACCTAAATTAACACTTTTTAAAAGGAGACCTATAAAAGGCCAAGAGACATACGAAAAATGCTCAAAGGCACGAACAGTCCAAGAGATGCAAATCAAAACGACAATGAGGTACCATCCACACCTGTCAGAATAGCTGTCAGAAAAAAATCAACAAACCACAAGTGCTGGTGAGGATGCAGAGAAAAAGCAACCCTTGCGCACTGCTGGTGGGCATGCAGACTGCTGCAACCACTGTGGAAAACCATATAGAGTTTGCTTAAAAAATTAAAAATGGAGCTCCCCTTTGACCCAGTGTTCTCTCTTCTAGGTATATATCCCAAGAAATGAGAAAGGCCAATCAGGAAAGATATATGCAACTGTATGTTCATACCAGCCCAATTTACAATAGCTAAGAATTGGAAACAGTCTAAATGCCCATTAGCAGATGCACGGATGAAAAAACTGTGGAACATCTATACAATGGAATACTCTACTGCTGTAACAAAGAATGAACTCGTATAATTTGAAACAGCATGGATGGACTTGGAGAGCATTACACTAAGCAAATTAAGCCAGTCAGAGGACGATAAATATCACATTATCTCACTAATTTGTGGAATATAATGAACATTAGCTGATGAACAACAAGACATCCAGACACAAAGAAGCATTGATCACACTGTCAAACCTTAGAGTAAAGTGCTGGAGGCAAAGACCAACAGTAGTATGGGTGTGTGTATATGTGTGTGTGTGTATGTATACGTGTGTGTGTGTGTGTGTGTGTGTGTGTGTGTATGTATGGAGAGCTAATGAACTTTGACATGAACTTTGATATTCAGCAGGGCTGAAAATCAGCATTTTATTAAACGGCTGTTGGGAAAATGCTGAAGGCAATCTTGCTAACCTGATAATTAAACTTTACTACTGATATGCCTGTCTGCTTTGCTAAAGGGCATATATGAGAAACCTACAGCCAAGTAAATGAAAGCTGATGGGTGCTGCATTTCAGAGAGCCTCTCCCCAAGAGAAAAAGGTCTCCGCCTGGCTCCCCAATGCCTTCTAAATTTATATTTGTTGTCTAGTGTATTCATTTGTGTGCAGCTCCTTTCCCAGATCCTGAATCATTGCAGCAAAAGGTTGCAACATTCTGGCGCCCAATGTGGGACATCTGGAGAATAAGTCTCACCAGAGCAAAAAAAGAAGACTGTCAAGGGCATGTACCTTGGTTGTGGGGACATACCAAGTGGGGACTGTGCAGGAGGCAGCTGATTGATGTTTCTCTCTCATTGATGTTTCTAACTCTCTATCGCTGTACCTTCCTCTCTGTTAAAAATCAATAAAAATATCTTAAAAAAAAAACACAAAAAAACTCATTCAAGCATTAAATCTCACCATTAATAAGACACAATAAGTAAAAAGATAGTTTTACTTAAACTGTATGCATTACAGCATTTGCCAGCATATCTCTCTCCAATTGGTATTTCCGAAAAGAAACCAAGTTTGTAGCACTATTTAAAAGAAAGAAAAAGGTTTTTAAAAGAAACTCCATAACTGTGGCCTAGAAATTTCTCTGGAAGAAGAAACGGAAGGAGATTCCCTTCAAATATCTAGAAAACTGCATATAAAAATAAATGTATCAGGCCTCAAAAAGAAAACAATTTGCATTATGCTTTCCTAAAAAAAAAAATATGTCAATATACTCAAAGACTGATAGCAGAAATCCAATTAGTGTCATTCACTGTCCCCACCCAATGAGAAAGGAAGATAGGAAATAAGCCTTGTTTTAGACTGATTTAAATTAGCAAATGGAAATAAAAGAATATTCAGGGGAACATAGTTGGAATAGGCAGAAACCTATTCCTGGAGAAGTCACTGTTTTTACTGATAGTTCATCTCATGGTAAAGCTGCTTATACTGCAATGATTTCAGACCAAGTCATGCAGACCAGTCATACTTCTGTGCAAATAATCGAATTAGAAACAATCAAGGCTGACTTGCAGGATTTCCAAAAGCCTCTTCATATTATCTCTTTATCTGCTTATGCTGCTGGCTTTGTAAACAGAACTGCAACTACTCAATTTAAATGACTCGGTGACCGAAGCCTTTCTATACTATTTGAACAAGTCCTGGTCCTTTAACAAAAGGAAATGAATATGCCTGTCAGTTAGTTATTTTATTAAACAAGTCACAGAATTTCACAAGCTTTTACATCAGCCTGCCAAAATATTGTACAGCCGGCAAAACAGATTATGAAGAAATGCCCTCCTTGCATGTTACATCTACTACAAGGGCTCTAAAATCCCAACTTGGAAAACAAAAGTGGTGGAATAGTGAAGACATCTCTTGTAAGTAGACCACACCAAGCCTTAATTACTTTAAATTTTACCCTTGTAATGCTGATGGTAAGACACCCATAGAATTACACTGGTGTCAGAATAAGCCAAAGCAAAATGGTCTGGTTAAATGGAAAGATACCGAGTATAGTTCAAGGAAGGGTCCCTTTATTAATCTTTGGTCAAGGATATGCTTGTGTATTTGCAGAAAACTCCTCCAAGCCTGAGTGGATTCCTGCAACATGAATCTGAGAGAGGAACTGACCAAACTACTCCAACTACAGATAGCAGTGCCACAAGCAACATGCTGAGAAGACAGAGGAGAAACATCTAGAGATGGGGGATGGTGACCATGCCTTGCCACGCTAGCAGTCATCAGCTGTGCCTATGTGCCGGTGGCTCTTGACAAAGCCAAAAGAGGTCAGACCTGCATTGTCATTTCTCACCGTTTGCCCACCATCCAGAACTCGAACATCATTGCTGTCATGTCACAAGGGAACAGTGACTGTAAAGGGACCCATAAAGAACTGATAGCCCAAAAAGAAGCCTACTATGGACAAATTCCTTAAATACCTGAAAACGATATTTAAAAGGACATGAAAGAACTCAATCCTTTTCATTGAATCTCCTTACAGTTGCTTTTTAGAATAACCAATATTGTCTCTCTTTCTTGTTCTTCTATGTTTTCTTCCAGTCTGAAGAAGAATCACAAGTCTTAAAAGAATCTGAGCCCAGAAGATGGCATTCACCTTTCTAAATTACTTAAGAAAACAAAAAGGGGGAAATGATGGGGCAAAGACCAAAAGTAGTTAACATATCAATGCGAGAAGTCCCACAGAAGGCGAATGGATTTTGATATTCAGCATGGCAGAAAATCAGCATTTTGTTATCCTGTTGTGGGGAAAATGGCTGAAGGCAACCTCCTAACATGAAAATTCTTCTATTGTTTACTAAACTTTACCATTGATATGTCTGTTTGCTTTGCTAAAGGACAAATGTGTATTCAAGTAAATAAAAGCTATTTTGTCCTGGGCTTCAGAGTGCCTCTCCATTAGAGAAAAAAGCCCACAGTACACAAAAAGAAAGAGATAAAAAAGGTCAGAACAGAAATAAATGACGTAGGGACGAAAAAAAAAATAATACAAAAAATCAATGAAACCCAAGCTGGTTCTTGGAAAGAATAAACAACACTGATGAACCTCTAGTCAATCTCAGCAAGAAACTAAGAGAGAGCACCCAAATAAACAAAAACAGAAATGAGAGAGGTGAAGTAACAAACGACCCCACAGATATACAAAGGATTATAAAAAATTACAATGAACAACTCTACTACAACAAACTGGACAAGCTCAATTAAATGGACACATTCCTACAAAAAGACAAGCTTTCAAAACTCAATCAGGAAGAAGCAAAAATCCTGAACAGACCGATAAATACTGATAAAATTGAAACAGTAATCAAAAAGCTTCCAAAAAACAAAAGCTCTGGACCAGATGGCTTCACAGGGGAGTTTGACCAAACATTCAAAGAAGAAGGAAAACCAAACTTTCTCACACTATTTCAAATAATTCAAGAGGACGGCATACTTCCAATCTATTTTTAAGAAGCCAGCATTACCATAATCCCAAAGCCAGAAAAAGACACTACAAAGAAAGTGACTTACAGGCCAATATTCCAGATGAACATTAATGCTGCAATCCTCAACTAAATTCAGCAAACTGGATTCAGCATTGCATTAGAAAGATCATACACCATGACCAAGTGGGATTTATTCCAGGGATGCAAGGATGGTACAAAATCAGCAAATCAATGAACGTGAAACATCACATAAACTATTTGAGGGAGAAAAACCACACAATCATATCAATTGGTGCAGAAAAGGCATGTGACCAAGTGCAACAGACTTTTCTGATAAAAACACTCAGCGAAGTAGGAATAGCAGAATCATCCTTCCACATAATAAAAGCCTTATATGACAAACCTACAGCCAACAACATACTCAAAGTGCAAAACAAAAACCATTTCCCTCTAGGACAGGAACAAGACAGGGACGCCCACTTTCATCACGCCTGTTCAACACAGTACTGGAAGTCCTAGTCAGTGTGATCACACAAGAAAAAGAAATAAATGGTTCCCAAATTGGAAAAGAAGAAGTAAATTGTCATTATTTGCAGATGACGTGATACTGTACATAGAAAACCACAAACACTCCTTCAAAAATTTAATAAACTTACTAAATGAATTTGTCAATGTAGCAGACTACATAATTAATGCCAAGAAATTTGCTAAAGGACAAATGTGTATTCAAGTAAATAAAAGCTGTTTTGTTCTGGGCTTCAGAGTGCCTCTCCATTAGAGAAAAAAGCCCACAGTACACAAAAAGAAAGAGATAATAAAGGTCAGAACAGAAATAAATGACGTTTATGGCATTTTTATACACCAATAGTGAACTTACAGAAAAGGAGATTGAAAAAAGAATCCTATGTATCATCCCACCAAAAAAAATAAGACACCTAGGAATAAATTTAGCTAAGGAGGTAAAAGACCTACACTCAGAAAACTAGAAGATGTTGAAAAAAGAGATAGAGGAAGACATAAACAGATGGAAGGACAAACCTTGTTCATGGATTGGTAGAAACAACCTCATTAAAATGGCTATAGTACCCAAAGCAATCTATACGTTCAATGCACTCCGCATTAAAACACCAACAGCATATTTCACAGACCTAGAATGAACTCTCCAAAAATCCATCTGTAATTAAAAAAAAAAGACCCTGAGCCCAAACAGGTTTGGCTCAGTGGATAGAACGTCGGCCTCCGGACTGAAAGGTGCCTGGTTCAATTCAGATCAAGGGCATGTACCTTGGTTGGGGGCACATATCAAGTAGGAGGTGTGCAGGAGGAGGCTGATCTATGTTTCTCTCTCATCGATGTTTCTAACTCTCTATCCCTCTCCTTTACTCTCTGTAAAAAATCAATAAAATATATTTAAAAAACAAACAAATCCCAAAGAGCTGCAGCGATCCTGAGAAAGAAGAACAAAGTAGGAGGTATCTCAGTACCAGGTATCAAGCTGTTTTACAAAGCCACTGTTCTCAAAACTGCCTGACACTGGCACAAGAATAGACATATAGGCCAATGCAATAGAACAGAGAACCCAGAAACCAATCCAAACCAATAAGCTGAATTAATATTTGACAAAGGAGGCCAAAACATACAATGGAGTTAAGACAGTCTCTTCAATAAATGGTGCTGGGAAATTTGGTCAGACACATGCAGAAAATGAAACTAGGCCACCAACTTACACCATGCACAATAATAAGGTCAAAATGGATAATGACTTAAACAGAAAGCTGGAAACCAGAAAAATATATAGAGGAATCCATAGGCAGCAGAGTCTCAGATATATGCTGAAGCAATCTCTTCACCAACGCAGCTCCTGGGGCAATGGAAAATAAAGTTAAAGTAAACAAATGGGACGACATCAAAATAAAAAGCTTCTTCATATCAAAAGAAACCATCAACAAGACAACAACAAAGCCCACTGCATGGGAGAACATATTTGCCAATGTTCTCTCTGATAAGGGTTTCATCTCCAACATTTACAGGGGACTCATACAACTTAACAAAAGGAAGATAAACAACCCAATCACAAAAATGGGCAACGGACCTAAATAGATACTTTTCCAGAGAGGACAAAAGGAAGGCCAAGAGACACATGAAAACATGCTCAGAGTCACTGATCACCCAAGAGATGCAAATCAAAAGGACAAGGAGGTACTACCTCACAGCTGTCAGAATGGCTATCACCAACAAATCAACAAAGGGCGAGTGCTGGTGAGGATGGGGAGAAAAAGGAACCCTCCTTCACTGCTGGTGTGAATGCAGACTGGTGCAGCCACTATGGAGAAGAGTATGGAGTTTCCTCAAAAAACTAAAAACGGAACTCCCATTTGACCCAGTGATCCCACTTCTAGGAATATATCCCAGGAACCTAGAATTACCAATCTGAAAGGATGCATGCTCCTCTATGTTCACTGCAGCACAATTTACAATAGCTAAGATTTGGAAACAGCCTAAGTGCTGGTCAGCAGATGAGTGGGTTAAAAAGCCGTGGTACATCTACACACTGGCATAGTATGCTGCCACAAAAAAGGAAGGGGCACTGACCATCTGCAACAGCATGGATGGAGCTGGACAGCATTATGCTAAGCAAAGCTAGTCAGTCAGTGAGTCCGAGAAAGAGAAATATCACATGACCTCACTCATCTGTGGATTATAATGAACAACATAAACCAATGAACAAAAACAGATCCAGAGACAGAGAAGCATGGATCAGACCATCACCCTCAGAGGGAAGGTAGGGGAGGGTGGGGCTAAGGGGGAGAGATCAACCAAAGGACTTGTATGCATGCCTATAAGCCTAGCCAATGGACGCAGACACCAGGGGGTGAGCGTGAGGGCATGCTTGTGGGGTGGGGGTGGAGGTGTGAGGGTAGTGGGGGATAAGAACACATATGTAATACCTTAATCAGTAATAGGAATGAAAAGGAACCCAGGAACATATCATCAGGTGAGAATTCACACACTCACACTCACGCACACTCAGGCACCCGCACACTCACACCAGGAGAGGGCTCTGCCGCTCTCAGTGGAAGTCACCTCTTATCTCCCAGCCTGACCACCGCTTTCTCACCAGCTGAACCAGAGGACAATGATGAGTGACGGGCCTGGTGCTCTGCGGAAAGCGACCTCTCCCTCCCGGACAGTTCCCACCATCCAGCAGCCTCTTTTCGGCCCCCTCTCTGTCCCCACGCCCTGAGCAGGGCTGGGCTGGCCTGAGAGCCCACAGACTTGAGGAGCCAGATCCCGGGGGAGTTGGCACCGGGGCCTGTGGGGGTCCCCTTGGTCAACTGGAAACTCGGCCAGCTGAGGTCACACAATAAAGGCCGACGCCAGAGTTCCATGAATTGTTGCGTGTAAGTCCCCTCAGCGAGCTCCCACTCTGGGGCAGCAAGCGGAAGGCTTCACGCCAGTGAGCCAGGTTTGGACCTCAGGCCTTCACTCCAACCAGTTGGGAACTCATTTTCAGATGGAAAAAGCGACTGGGGAGAGGCTGCGCGTTGCCAGTGACTAGAGCAAGTTCACCCCTGGAGACAGCAAGTTCACCCCCTGAGACAGCAAGAACCCAGAGTGTGCGCTTACCTTTTCCACAGGCCGTGCTCCTCACCACTTGGACTCCTGCACAGCAGGGAGGCTGGTGGAAAGGAAGAGGTGGGGGGCTGCGCCTGGCAAGCTTCCTGGGACTGCGCCCTGGTTCCTGCCAGGGCGAAATCTCGCGGGATCAGGAGATCAGGAACAAACCAAGATCAGGGGGCAGGAGGGGGGGCGTGTTTTAACAAGCCCACAGAAGGTGGGGAGAGGGGTGCCTGTGCCACTCCCACCAGGCTGCAAGGGGTGGCAGAGGGTGGGGGACTGTCAGGGGGACCCTGTGCTTCCAGGCATGAGGGTGGGGGCGGCCGTGGAAGTGGAGGGAGAAACAGGAGGCCGCGACCCCCAGCTAACCTCCCACTCGCCACCCCTGGTCTGTATTTCTGGGGACCCCTTTCCCTCTGTGGTTGTGGCTGCCACTTACCTACCTTGTTCCCTGGGCCAGGCTTGGCGCCCCACTCCCACCCCACCGCAGCCCTCTGTCTAGAAAAGAGCGCCCTGCCCTGGGCTAGCCCACTGTCCCTACTGTCTGGATGGGGACATTTTAGTAACCCCCGGGGCAGAGGAGAGCTGGCCAGATGCAATTACATTGTCTCTCTCCACAGGTGCCCTCCTCAGTCTACCCCTGGGGTATGGGTCACCAGAGCTCTTTGACAAGCCTGGAATCCAGCCTTTGCTCTGCTCACCTCCCCTAAGCCTTCAGGTGATGGCAGCCTCCCTGCCTTCCTCCCGCCTCAGGAAGGGGTTCTCCTCTCACCAACAAATCCCTTTGGCGAAGTCACACCTGGGCCTGAAAGCAGAAGAGTGGGCAGGGGGCTCCTGAGGAGGAGCAGGCCAACAAAGCTGAGGAGAGGTGGGGAGGCACCAGCCACAGCCTGGTGCTCAGGCGCTGGCAGAGCTGCCCCTTAGCTGAACCTTAACCCAGGTTTCTCCTCTCAGGTGACGCCTCCAGGGCACACAGGGGGCCTGGCATGCTCAGTCTGGCAGGTTTTGCTGCCTGCTTTTCCATAGTCTCTTTAGGAGACAAAAGTCAGGCTTGTGAGGAGAGAGGGAGAGGGGAAGAGCAAAGCTGAGGCAGAGCCTTGTCATCCAAGCTGGCCTGAGGCATCTCCTGGGCGTCCTTGGAAATCAGCTTCTCTTAGTGAGGAAGGGCTTGTAATAAGAATAGAGCCGCAGTTGTTTAATCATTACTTACAAACTATAAATACGAGGCCCTGGGACACTGGAGGATGAAACAGGCTCTACTGAAAACATAGGCTGCCTCCATGGCCCATTACTCAGAAAAGAATTGCATTTTGGGAAGAGACCAGGCACAGGACCGGCTTTGATTTGGCAGCTGTGCTGCACCCTGACCCCGTCCTGGGGTCTTCCTCAGGAGGGCTGACCATTCCAATCTCATCCCAGGAAAGGGCTGAGCTGTTCCTAAAGTCTTGGAAGATTAGCCACCTTGTGGTCAGCCTTTGAGCTCCTGAAGGGCAGATAGTAGGCCCTCCCCTCCCCTTTGCATGTGACACTTGCAGCTGGCAGCTACAGGTAGCTATCTTCTCTCCCAAGAGGCTGAGAGCTGAATTTCCAGGGTGAGGGACTGCTCTCCCCATACTGACCGCATCCTTGGATAAACACTCATTGTGTGGTTCAAACCTCTCTCTGCTTAACTTGGCTCAAGGAGTGACAGGCAGCCTCAGACACATTGTGCTGCCTTTCTCTTCCCCACTCAGCCTTGGGGAATATTCAGACTCTGCAAACTGTGAGACCTTATCTGAGAGGGAGAGTGGGCAGAGGACACTGTGTCCCTGTCATGCAGGTGACCCTGCATCTCTTCACCATAGGCTGTGGGGAGGTCGTGTGGACGGAGCGTAACAGCAGGGTGGTGAGGCTGGCTTCTTGTGTGTCCCTACCCTGCCATTCCTCCAGACGTTCCCCATGCCTATGAACGAGCAGAGTTTAAGGTTTCCAGCTACATAGATGGAGGAATGTGGACAAATGAGGCGACTGCTCTCAGCCCCAGTGGATCTGGGATTGTCACCTAGAGGAGAGCAGATAAAAAGCAGAAACAAACAAACAAACAAACAGAACCAACTCTATTATTTTATACTAGAGGCCCGGTGCACAAAAATTTGTTCACTTAGGGGTGAGGGGGATCCCTCAGTCCGGCCTCTGCCCTCTTGTAGTCTGGGACCCCTCGGGAGATAATGACCTGCTGGCTTAGGCCTGCTCCTGGGTGGCAGAGGGCAGGCCCAATCCCTAGGTGCAGACCCTGGTCAGGCTCAGAGCAGGGCCGACTGGGGAGTTGGGGTGCTGCCTCCTGTCATGCACAGAGCAGGGCCTATTGGGGAGTTGGGGCGCCGCCCCCTGTCATGCACAGAGCTGCAGGGTGATCAGGGGTTTGGTCGCTCCCCCTGTCATGCTGATCCCGGTGCTGGGAGGTCTCCTTGCTCCGCTGACCCTGGGGCCAGGACCCCTCTCGCTCCGCTGATCCAGGGTCCTGAGGCCTCATGGCTCCGCTGATCCCAGGGGCTGGGAGGCCTCTTAGCTCTGCTGATAACCTGGACAGGGAGGCCTCTTGGCTCCGCTGATAACCTGGACAGGGAGGCCTCTCGGCTCAGCTAATCCCAGGGGCCGGTAGGTCTATCAGCTCAGCTGATAACCTGGACAGGGAGGCCTCTCAGCTCAGCTAATCCCAGGGGCCGGTAGGTCTATCAGCTCAGCTGATAACCTGGACAGGGAGGCCTTTCGGCTCCACTGATCCCCGGGTCCTGAAGCCTCTTACACTGCTGATCCCGGGGTCCTGAGACCTCTCGGCTCTGCTGATCCCTGGGCTGGGAGGCCTATCGGCTCCGCTGATCCTGGTGCCGGGAGGCCTCTCGGCTCCGCTGATCCCCGGGTCCTGAGGCCTCGGGGCTCCGCTCATCCCGGGGTCCTGAGGCCTCTCAGCTCCGCTGATCCCGGGGTCCTAACGCCTCTTGGCTCCACTTATCCCCGGCCAGGAGGCCTGTCTGCTCCACTGTTCCCGGGGCCCTGTGGCCTCTCTGCCCTGCTGCTTCAGGGCTGTATGGCTTCGCTCAGCTTGCAGCCTGAGTATGCAAATTAACCGCCATCCTTTAGCCTCTATAATTAAAACATTGTATCTTTTGGAGTTGTTGCTTCAGGAGCTCAGAGCCCCCCAGCTGCAGATGGGGAACCTTCGCATCCTCATGCTGGGGCAAGCAAGCCTCCCTGTTCCCATCAACTGCCTGGCTGCCGGCGGCCATGTTGGCTGCCAATTAATTTGCATATCTCGCTGATTAGCAAATGGGAAGGGTAGCGGTTGTACGCCAATTACCATGTTTCTCTTTTATTAGTGTAGATTGGAACTAGATATTCAGCCTAGCTCTCCCACCTCTTTCCTAGATGCATTTGGCAATTATTTGTCCTGGTGGGGTCTCCCCCATGGCCTGGGCTCTACTCCCTTCTTTCTCCTCAGGACACACGTGACCGTTCCCAAGGCAAGTTCATGTGGGTGCCTGCACTGACGCCTCTCCCTCCCCTCCAGGTTCACCTGAGTCATCCCCCTCTTCTCCTCTGCATTTCCCCCTCTTCTCCAGGCCCTGGGCCCAGCAATCCTGGACCCAGCCTCTGCCCTGTCCAGCTGTGGGCCTACGAGGTGTGCTGGGTGAGCTGAACTGCCACCAATTCCAGTACTGGACACAGCAGACACTGGAATTTATAACCCTGCCTCCTGGGGCCAACAATGTCTGGGAATCGCTCCCACACTCCTGATTGATGGTGACAGGGGAGGAGGGGTATCTAGCTAATAGACATCTGCTGAAGCCCTCTTGTTTACTATGTTTCACTCCAATCAGGCAAAGGCAACAACCGTCTGAAGAAGGTCTCTCCCTCTCTCTCTTTTGGCCAGGAGGGTGCTGGGGTGCCCAAAGGTGCTCTCTGACACTTTGGCTACTTAATAAACAGCTGAAAATCAATATCCCCAAAAGAAGCTTCAGGGTGGCAGAAACTTGGTTTCCTTTATTTCTTAACCGTTGGCTAAGAGGGTTCAGACTGGTGTCAGTTGGCTAGTTAACCCGTGTCTCATGGTTTCTTAATTTTCCTGACACGTGTGCTCTGTTCTTCCTCAACTACCTGCAAATTGCCCATTCTCACTTCTGAAAAATAACGTCCCCCCTTTCTCCTTTGTTCAAAATATATACTACATAGTCCAATCGGCCTGGCTCAGTAGTTGAGCATGGACCTATGAGCCAGGCATCAGCATTCATTTTCCTATCAGGGCACATGACAGTTTTCAGGCTGGATCCCCAGGGTGGTGCCCACGGAAGGCTGAGGATCAATGATTCTCTCTCATTGTTAATGTTCCTACGTCTCTTTCCCACTCCTTCCTCTCTGATATCAATAAAAAACTTGCTTTAAAAACTTTAAAAATGTCATATACCCAATGTTGCTTCAATGAGTTTGTAATTTTATGGCTACGTCAATTCTATGTGAAACCTTCTTGCACATGTACTAACCCCTGATGTTCTGCTGTTTATCTCTGTGTGTTAATTTGTCTATTCGCCTGGCCTAGAAGAACCAAGCAGCCACAAATAAAGGACTTGTATGCATGCATACAAACAAAACCAATGGACATAAGACACTGGGGGGTAGGGGAGGCCAGGGGATTGTCAAGGGTGGGGGGAAAAAATTAGACATATGTAATACTCTTTGTAATACTTTAAGCAACAACAACAACAAAAAATGTTAATGAGGTATTTTACCTTTAAGTTTTGCACAAAGTCTTCTTAGTTTGATGTCTCTCACAGGCCATCTCACTAAGGATTGAGTGCTAAATTGTATCTTTTTAAATCAGGAATGCTGAGTCTGTATTTGCATTCCCTAGCATTTGATAAAATAGATTCATTGACACACTCAAGGTGTTCTAAACAATAACCAAAGTATATGTTACCTTGATAGATTAAAATAAAAACTCAGCTCCTCAAGTGCACTGCATATATTTCAAGGGCTTAATCATCACATGGGGTTGGTGGCTACCGTACTGGACAGGGAGGCCCTGACCATCTGCTATGTGCAGCACAGCAGGTACTACAAGGCTGAGTACCTTGTTTCCAGGGGTGGGGAGGGCTGCTGTTGGTGAAACTGGTCCCAGGGGAGATGCTGCAAGCACTGGTCAAGGGAAGACACTGCAAGGGTAGATGCTGCAGCTCTGTTTGGCTGTGTGGCAGCTGCAGCCACAATTAGGGACACAGCAGGGAACCTTTGTTTGGGCCTCAGTGTCCCCAATCTCAGTCCAGGGCTCACTAAGTTTTGTGCTGAGCAGAGGTCTCTGGGCTCTGCAAACCTCCAAGTGGGGTGTGTGTGGGGGTGTGGGGTGAGGCTCCGGGCTCCCTAAACTGCTCCTTATATTTGATTTGCACCCATAGATGAGAAAGTGAATCATGCGCAGGTATCATGAATGTTTGTTTACCAGCTGTTGTCAACCTCTGGGTCAGGAACAATGGAACTACATCCTGCATATCAGATATGTACATTACTATTCATAACAGTAGCAAACTTACAGTTATGAAGTAGCAACGAAAATAATCTTATGGTTGGGGGTCACCACACATGAGGAAATTTATTAAATGGTCGCAGCATTAGGAATGTTGAGAACACTGGTTTAGACAGTTGTGGAACTTTGGAACAAACCTTGGCTCACACTTATTGGGTCCTGCGGTCTCAGCTCTTCGCCCTGAATAACTCTGCTCAGGGGCCTTGTCTCCATGGGGAGCCCCTCCCAGATTTATTTTTAAACATATATACCAGACACACACTCTTGGCCAGGTCCCAAGGAGGCAGGACACTCTTTGAGGTCCCACCTTTAGGGGTCTGAAGTGAGGGGGGACAGTGAAGACAGTCCAGGCTCAGAGAAGGCCTCTGAATGAATAGGCATGAACACCTTCCCACCTCCACCGCCAACACAGGACAGCCTGCTGAGACCAATAACCCCAGGGGTAGGCTGCCCTGTCCAGCTCTGGGCTCAGGAGGCACTCTGAGAGCCTCTAGCATGGCTGGGTTCCTGTGCTCCTCACCACCCTTGATCACTGCACAGGCATAGTTTGTTTCTTGGGTGACCAGTTATTTCATTGAGGCTCAACTGGAGCCATGGTCCTGGACTTGCAATCTGCCTGTGCCTTTGTCTTCATTTTCAAGTTCATGAACTCTCTCTTCATGACTCAACCTCCCTCAGCATTCAGGTCTCTGAAGCAGAAGCTCCAGAAGAGCCAGTGACACTGGGTGGGGAGGAGTGCGGGTTATAATGAGGTGGCCTAGCCCCAATAAGGCAGGGCCACTGCCTCTCAACTTCTGATGGATCCTGTCAGTTTGTAGCCTTCAGGGATCTCAGACCATTCCTCTGGCTACCGGTTCGGCACTCCAGCCTCTGTGATCATCTCTAGGCTCCAGCTTGGAAGGGGGCTGATGTCATTGTTTCATATCCCATCTGTGGCACTTACCACAGTGCCTCAAGCAACTGGGGGAAATGAGAGCAAACCTGCCTGAGCTCCCAGGATCCCTGCTCACTGAATTCCTGTTTCCCTGTGTCCAGGGACATTTATGTCTCCATGGCTGGAGTTCTCTCTGAACTCCTCTCACCTCTCATCATGGACACGAGGAACCTACTCCAGTTTGGTGGCCCCTTGAAAAAGAAGCGTACCACAAGAGACACCACAGATGAGAACTTCCTTTAGGCTCTCTGTCTCCTTTGACACAACAATCAGTCAATATTTCATGAGGACTGAGCTGGGGGAGAGTTGGAGGGACAAATCCTGTGCACTGTACAGAACTGACCCCCCCAAGGCCCTACCCGCTGCCCTCGTACCAAGCTTGGCACAGTGTCCTTTCCATCTTGATGAAATATTTCCCAATTGGCTCCTTTGCCCCATCTATCAAAAGATAGCATGGGGCTTTGTCTGTTGAGCAACTTTCTCCTAACTGCATTCACCTAATTTGCCTGGATGAAAGCATGAAGAAATTCATCCACCCACAGGTGTCATGAATGTGGAGTCTATGAAGAACTTCTGAACAAACTTGGGCTTGAGCTTCTGGAGCCTTGTGTACCCGGTTCTTCTCTCTTCCGTATTTTCCCAAACTCAGAGTATAGCCATCAGTCCCAGCTTGAGGAATCTCCTTGCCCCTCCTGGAACAGAGCCTCACAGGGACCAGGGGGAGCCTCTCCTCTCTCAGGTGGAGTCACACCCTGATCACCTGTCCTTCAATTCTGTAATGCCAGGTAGGTGCTGGGCCCAGTGCCTCCTTAGACATCAAGGAAGGAAAGGGCAGAAAGTTGAGAGGTGCCAATGGATGTCACCCAGGCTCCACACGGAAAGCATCTTCCTGCCCGTGATGGGAGGGAAGGAATTCCTTAAACAAAGAACCACATGGGAACCAGTGTGGGAATTCATAAGCGACGTCCTAAAATGTCATTGATTGTAGGAGGAAAATGTCCTCTTTGGTTTATGGTAAGGCATAATTCAATGGGAAGCACTAGTGAAGGCTACAGAAGCTAGACTGTGAGCAAGGTTATACTGATGGATATTTCTAGGTCCTTCCCTTACTTTGTGTGCAGTCCTAAGCAGTGGGAACAGACTCTCAGGTTTCCATTAATATTAAAAGTATTTCAAGAAAAGGACAGCCAGGTCAATTTAAACGCTGTTTAAAAGTTGGTTTGGGGTAGCTCCTGTGTCTGGAACACCTCCATGTGCCACTGTGCAAAACATCCTGAGAACAGCCTCTCAGAGCCGTGTGTGTGTGTGTGTGTGTGTGTGTGTGTGTGTGTGTGTGTCACTGTGCAGGACTGGAAGGCTGGTTCCAGAGCCTAGGTAATGAGGCCACAAAGATATCCTGGTGTTAATCCCTGGGATCTGGGAATGTTACCTAATAAGGCAAAAGGGAGTTTGCAGATGGGATGAAGGCTTTGAGATGGGGACTGGGATTGTTAATTGTATGCCTTGGTTTCACAGCCCACAGGACAGGAGAGCAGCCCAACCTAAACATGATTTCTGGGTGTGTCTCTGAGCTAGTTTCAAGAGAAGATTAGCATTTGAAGTGGTGGACCCTAAAAGGATATCACCCTCCCTATGTGCACAGCATCAATGCACTGAGAACCTGACTAGAACAAAAGGAGGAACTCACCCCTATATTCATGAATCACTGTAGGGTTGGGACATCACATCCCATCTCACAGGCCTCTGTCCTCACACTGGATCTTAAACCATCAGCTCCTCCGGTTCTCAGGTCCTTAGTCTCAGGCCAAATTAGACCAACAGCTTTCCTGGGCCCCCCAGCTTGCAGATCTTGGGGTTTCTCAGTCTTTGGAATCACACCAGCCAAGTCCTCATATCCTCCTGCTGCTCTGAAGAACCCTGACTAATACAGTGGATTACGAATGTGTGCATGCAGAGTTGGGGACAGAAGATGAGCAGGAGATGGGACCACAGAGCAGAGATTGGAGTCATGTTGCTACAGCCATGGAATGCTGGCAACCTAGCAACTGGAGGAGCCAGGAAACAGACTCTCCCTGAAACTCCACAAGGAACCAGCGCATCTCTCACCTTGACTTCTGCTATTCTAAGCCTCTGGGTCTTCTCAATCTCACAGAGCCTTTGCTTCTTTGTACAATATTTTTCTCCTCACAATTTGAGAAGTCAGTGTGTCTTCACCTGGCACCATGTTTCTCATCCAGCCTTGCTATTCGGTGTTTTTAGGTAATGTGTCCTCAGCCTTGAGCCAAGAGCTGCCTCACAAGCAGCACCATGGTGCCTAGTCTATGGTGGGGCATACTAATAAGCCCTGATAATAGCATCTGGGCCACCTGGTGTGGCAGGCAACACCTTCCAGTCTAGAGGAAGTTGATGGACAAAGGGCAATGGGCTCACTGGGAAATAGAAGGGGTCAAGGAACCTGGTGCTGAGCTGGAAGGGACAGAAGATGGGAAGGAAGTAATCTGGGAATTGTCCCTTCCCTCTCAGCTTCCTTCCCTGAGGAATGCAGTCTTGGCACCCCAGGGGGATGTATAGTCTTAGGACCCTAGGGGCACAAGAGCCTGGATGTGGGGAAGGTACTTGCTGGGCTTTATGCTGTCCTGTGATGAAGTTTGAAGTGCTGCTTCCCTGCAAGCCCATGAGGTCCCCAAACTGTTGTGCCCGATACATCATCTCTTAAAAGAGCTAATACATTCAAGGGCTCTGCTTCAGAATAAAACCACTGCAAAGACAGAGGATGGAGCCATGCAGAGGAGCCATCCTCACTAAGGGGAATAAGAAGGAGTGGAGGGCAATATGCAGACCCCAGCTCTGCCATTGACACCCAGGAAATGGAGTGCCCGAACCTGCCTCAGTCAAGCTGTCTTTACCTTTGCCCACACCACACAAAGGGAAGTCCTGGGATAGCTCATCCTTGATACACCAGGACTCCCCGAAGAGAATAGGTAGGTATCCCTTGACTGGCTCCATTACTGCATGCTGTCCTGGGCTCTGTCTGACCTTACTTAGAGTATATGAAAGAGTTTGACTGTTTTGAAAGCATTTACTGATTGAATTTAGGGAGAGAGGGGAGGAGAGAGAAGGACGTGGAGGTTTTGTTCTGATTTCCTAAGCACTCATTATGAATTCCTTTATGTGCACTGGCCAGGCATCAAACACCCAACCTTGCCATACCAGGATGATGCTGTGACCCACTAAGCCACCCAGCCAGGGCAAGAGCTTCATTCTTGGGAAAGCTCTTCTTTCCAGGGTTGCAGGTGTATGTAGACTCCAGGTCAGTATGGAGTGGAATGTGTTGAGGCAGGAGAAGGAAGCAGATTTGCATGGAGGCCCCTCCCTCCTCTGAGGCAGGGGAGTAGATAAGAGAAGTGTGTGGAGCCAGGCTCAGGCTTGGGGTGTCAGAAGGCAGCATTGTTGGTGTAGCTCCACCATGACCTGGCCTCTGCTCCTGCTCACCGGCCTCACTCAGGGCCCAGGTGAGGCCTCCATGGTAGGGACCGTGGGTTCACCTTGGCCTGATTCTTTGCCTCCTCTTCAGGCTCACCAGGTCCCCAGCACTGCACCCACCAGTGAGTGCTTTTGCTGTTTTCAGGGCCCTTGGCCCAGTCTGCCCTGACTCAGCCTCACTCAGTGTCCAGGGCTCTGGGACAGGCAGTCTCCTCCACCTGTGCCAGACACAGCGATGATTTTAGTTGTTATGAACATGTCTCCTAGTAAAAAGAATGACCAGGCATGGCCCTAAACTGCTGGTTTATAAAATCCAAAAATGGCCATCACTGATCCCTTATTTATTCTCTTGATAAAAATGTGGAAAAAGAGCTACACTGCCCAATCCTGGGCTGCCATTACAGGATGGGGCTGATTAGTACTGTTGTTCTTCACATGAGCCATGGCACTACCCACTGCCGGAGTCCATTCATTGTCTTCACTAGCTGAGTTTAGACAGAGACCCCCCAAAAGCTAGTAGCCCTTGAAAGTCCTAGTAAAGGTCAGGGCTTGAAAGTCCTAGCAAAGGTCAGGGCTGTGCACCACCCAGTTAATCTAGGAACCACTCAGTTAATTTAGGTAATAATAGTTGAAGCATCCCCACCTTAGTTCCCTTAATTCCTTAGATACTTATGTAGATCCTTCTTGATTATTGTTAATCACATACTCCCAGAAATCTATTGATGGGCTAATCAGATACTTTGTCTATTCCTGGAAATTTTCTGCTGATCTGTGTGTCATTGAAACCTCCTTACCCTAAGGGCTACTCCAGATCAATAAAAGATTGGAGCGGCCTGACCAAGGAGGAAGTCCTTCGGGACTTGCCGCCTGGTCCCCCAATATTGCAAAATTATCTCGCATCTTTTTCTCTCATTTGCTGTGCGGCTCCTCTTTCAGATACCGAACCCTACTCCACGCAGAACGTGGAGGGAGTCTCACTCGACAATCCACAGTGGTGCTTGTTTGTGAGAACATGAGACCAACACCTGCCCTGGGCTCACAGGCGCCCTCCTTGCTCTGAAGATGCTTCACCACCCCGAGCAGGTGCTCATACAACATGGCTCTGAGGAAAATTCATCCTCTCTGTGTCCTTCCTCCTCTCACAAAGCATTGAGAGCACAGTTGTTTTCTTCAGATAGTGTTCTCTCTCACACACAATCCCAAAGCAAACTCTCCGTTACTGGCTGGTTGTCTTTACTTGTGTTTTGTGCTTCCAGATGACCACTCATTCAACCTTTCATTGTAACAGCCACAAGGAGGCCCCTCGTGTGCTTATTGGGTAGGTTTCCCACAATCCTCTGGGAAATCCCCACTTTAAATCCCTTAGCCTCTTGAAGGGAGAGAACGGAACTTGAAAGAACTAAGCAGAACTAAGCAGCAATGCACCCTACTCCCTCTTCAAGGACGAAGCCGGGACATACTCTTCTCCCTCTCCTCTATCTTGTCTTGCAAGGCTGGGCCCTCAGCCCAAGCCGCTCCCCCCCGAGAGTGACCACAAGAATGCTGGTATTGTCCTAACTCTCCCAACCACCCACCTGAGTGGACCAATGAAGCTCCAGAAATGTAGCGACGGTCCTAATAAGCCTACAGTGGAGGACGGCACCAACCTTCAGAATATGATGGTCACTTCCTGACCCTTATGCTGTAAAACCCTGACCAATCTCTGTAACTCACGCCACCCCTAAAGCCCACCCCAAATAGCTAGCCCTATATAACCTTTGTTCTCCTGGGACACTCTCTCTCGCCTCACCGCTGTGCCATATAGAGGCTGGGAGCCAATTCTAGAATTGATCAATAAAGACTCGTTGCTTTTGCATCGGAGGAGGCTCCCTGGTGGTGGATTATTGGGGACCCCGAGCTCTGGGCATAACATTTTGGGGGCGCGTCCGGGATCCCCAAGAAAAACCCATGAGGGACCCAACTCCCAGAGTCTGCTGTCCGCGGTAAGTGTCTATGTGTTATCGGTTCTGTCTTATGCGAGCTCGCTTCTGCAATCTGGCCTGATAAAGATCTAAGTGGACGCACTGGCGGGTCTCGGGAAGGGGGAGGCAACGGATCCCTTGCACCTCCATCTGGCGGGGTGTAAAAGCCCCCATCAGTTTTTTTTTTGTTTTTTTGTGTTTTTTTTTTCAGTTTTTCTTCTGCGGGGTCGGAAGGCTGTTCTTAGGTGTCTTTGTTTGTTTGGTGTCTGTGTTCTTTTGTTTGATTTTGTGGACTCACTGGACAAAGGCTATGGGACAGACTCAAACTACTCCTTTAAGCATTATTGTTGATCATTTTAAAGAGGTTAAGGGAAGGGCTAACAACCTCAGTGCAGAAGTGAAGAAGGGTCAATGGCGGACTTTCTGTTCCAGTGAGTGGCCGGCTCTCAATGCCGGGTGGCCGCCGGAGGGGACGTTCGACCTCCCCACCATTCGCCGGGTCAGGGAAGTCGTAGCTCGGCCGAAGGGGGGTCATCCCAATCAACTCCCTTACATTATTACTTGGCAGGACCTCGTGGAGGACCCTTCCTCCTGGCTCAAGCCCTTCCCGGCTCCACGCCCTCCGGAGCCGGCACCCATACTTGCCTTGCAGGATGCAGAAAAGAAGAAGGTGGTTCCCGGCGTAGATGGGAATCCAACTACCAACCAGGCCCTGATAGATGTCTCTTTCCCTTTAACCAGGCCTGAATGGGACTTCAACACGGCTGAAGGTAAGGAGAGGCTCAAAATCTACCGTCAGACTTTGATGGGGGGGGTCTTCGTATGGCTGCTAGGAAGTCTACCAATTTGGCCAAGGTAGGGAACGTACAACAGGAAAGGGATGAATCTCCAGCTGCCTTTCTAGAACGGATCATGGAGGCATATTGCACCTATACCCCCATGGATCCAGAAGCTCCTGAAAATAAGGCGGCTGTGGTTATGAGCTTTATAAACCAGTCAGCCACAGACATTAGAAGGAAACTGAAGAGGATAGATAGATTAGGGGAAAAGAGTTTTCAGGACTTGTTGGAGGTGGCTGAAAAGGTGTATAACAACCGAGAATCTCCTGAGGATAGGCAAGCCCATGCCATGGTGGCTGCCAGTGACAAGCAGACCCGAAACCTGGCCAAGATTCTGCTGGCCACCACCACGGAGAACCCTGAGGAGCGGACCCGCCACCTTCGCCAGCTTGCCACTGACCAAGAGGGAGGTAAAGGGACCGCCCGGGGCGGGAAGAAGAAGCTGCAACGAAACCAGTGTGCTTACTGCAAAGAGATAGGACACTGGGCCCGGGAATGAACAAAGAAGGCCGGTAAAAAAGGAAACAAGACAGATCAGGTGGAGGTCTTGGAGCTGGGAGGACTGAGTGATTAGGGGAGTCGGGGTTCGGACCCCCTCCCCGAGCCCAGGGTAACTCTTAGACTGGAGGGGACGCCTATTAACTTCCTTGTCGACACTGGGGCACAACATTCGGTCCTACGCACACCTCAAGGGAAGCTAGCCAGCAAGAAGTCCTGGGTGCAAGGGGCAACTGGCATAAGCCAGTATTCATGGACTACCCGAAGAACAGTAGATCTAGGAACGGGCCGGGTATCCCATTCCTTCATGGTAATACCGGAGTGCCCCTACCCCCTATTAGGATGGGACTTGCTGACCAAGATCGGAGCCCAAATAACTTTCAGACAAGGGGGGCCCCAGGTCACTGATGGCAAAGGCCATCCCATCCAGGTTCTGACTCTGAGACTGGAGGATGAATATCGCCTCCACCAGGGGGCGCCCCCAGGAGAGAACAATATGGACAGATGGCTACAAGAATTCCCCACCGCCTGGGCAGAGACGGGGGGCCGGGGGGGGGGGGAGTAGGACTGGCCGCTCACAGGGCCCCAACCCTGGTAGAGTTAAAACCAGGGGAAAGTCCGATAAGAGTCAAACAGTATCCAATGCCCCAGGAGGCCCGGAAGGGGATTCAGCCTCATATCCGAAGACTGCGAAGCCTAGGGATACTGGTTCCATGCCAATCTGCCTGGAACACCTCCCTCCTGCCAGTCAGAAAGCCCCACACGAATGACTACCGACCAGTCCAGGACCTCCGAGAAGTAAATAAAAGAGTTATGGATATACACCCAACCGTTCCTAACCCGTACACTCTCCTAAGCTCTTTAACACCCACTAGAGTGTGGTACACTGTATTGGATTTGAAGGATGCTTTTTTCAGCCTGACGCTCGCGCCTCAAAGCCAACCCCTGTTCGCCTTCGAATGGCACGATCCAGAGGGTGGCTACAGTGGACAATTAACCTGGACTCGGTTACCCCAAGGGTTCAAGAATTCGCCCACCATCTTTGACGAGGCACTGCACAAGGATCTCGGTGAGTACAGGAGAGAACACCCTAGTCTCACCCTCCTGCAGTATGTAGATGACATCCTGGTTGCTGCAGACACTGCCGAGGACTGTGAGCAGGGGACCAAAGACTTGTTGACCACCCTAGGGACCTTAGGGTACCGGGCCTCTGCGAAGAAAGCTCAGATATGCCAAGAAAGGGTGAGTTACCTGGGGTACATACTGGAGGGCGGACAGCGGCGGTTGTTGGACGCTAGGAAGGAGACAGTCCTGAAAATCCCTATTCCCACCACCCGGAGGGAAGTAAGGGAATTCCTAGGATCAGCTGGCTATTGCCGCCTCTGGATCCCAAGTTTTGCAGAGATCGCCAGGCCCCTATATGAAGCTACCAAAGAGGGAAAGGCCTTTGAATGGACTGAGACAGAGGAAATTGCCTTTAATCAGATAAAGAGAGCTCTTTTGGCTGCTCCAGCCCTGGGCCTGCCAGACATTACAAAACCCTTCCGCCTCTTTGTAGATGAGCGCAAGGGAATAGCAAAAGGGGTTTTAACTCAGGCTTTAGGCCCCTGGAGCAGCCCGGTAGCGTATTTGTCCAAAAAGCTGGACCCCGTAGCCGCCGGCTGGCCACCATGCCTAAGAATCATTGCAGCAACCGCGCTCTTAGTCAAGGATCCCGACAAATTGACCCTGGGACAGGAAATCTGGATAACAACCCCCCCATGCCCTTGAGGGAGTCCTAAAACAGCCTCCTGACCGATGGATGAGCAATGCACGCATGACCCACTATCAGAGCTTATTGCTCAACCCTCCTAGAGTGCGGTTCCATCCCAGCGAGGCTCTCAACCCCACTACCCTGCTGCCTGACCCCGACCTAGATGCCCCGCTGCACGACTGTGCGGGGATCCTGGAGCAGGTACATGGACTTCAGAAGGACTTGACCGACCGGCCCCTCCCTGATGCAGAGGCCACCTGGTTCACGGATGGAAGCAGCTTCGTGCGGGACGGATGCAGGTACGCGGGTGCAGCGGTGGTCACCGACACAGACACTGTGTGGGCAGAAGCACTGCCCCCTGGGACATCAGCCCAGCGAGCAGAACTCATTGCTCTCACCAAGGCACTGACACTGGGGGCGGGGAAGCGGCTCAACATTTACACAGACAGCCGTTATGCATTTGCTGCGGCTCATGTTCACGGGGCGATTTACCAGGAAAGAGGGCTGTTGACAGCAGAAGGACGAACAGTGAAAAACAAACAGGAGATTCTCGACCTGCTTGGGGCCCTATGGCTTCCCACGAAGCTAGCCATTATCCACTGTCAAGGGCACCAGAAGGCAGATGACCCAGTAGCAAAAGGTAACCAAAAAGCTGATCAGGCAGCCAAGGCAGCGGCCTTCACCCCGGTCCCTGCAATGGCCATACAACTACCAGACCCCGGGGACCCAGTTCTACCAGATCAGCCTAAATACTCTCAGGAAGAGCTGCAGCAGATCAGAAAACTCCCCCTCGCTAAGGAAGTGAAAGGATGGTGGTACACCTCAGATGGGAAACTCACACTACCGGACTGGCTTGGGGTCACAGTATTAGAACGCATGCATCGGTCCACCCACTTGGGAGCCTGGAAGTTAAAGGACTTAATTCAGCATGCCAAAATCAAGATCCACCAACAAGACTCCAAAATCAATCAAATTATAACCTCCTGTAAGACCTGCCAACTCACAAATGCAAGAGCTGGGTCAGGTGGACAAGGAACCAGGCTCAGGGGCACCAAACCAGGAGCAAACTGGGAGGTTGATTTCACTGAAGTCAAACGAGGGAAGTATAGTTATAAATATCTTTTAGTATTCATAGATACCTTTTCTGGCTGGGTAGAGGCATACCCAACTAAGCATGAGACGGCCCAGACGGTGGCCAAGAAGCTGCTGGAAGACATCTTACCCAGGTATGGTTTTCCTGCTATGATAGGCTCCGACAACGGGCCAGCCTTTATTTCGCAGGTAACACAGGCAGTAGCCAAAGTCATAGGGGCGGATTGGAAATTGCATTGTGCTTACAGGCCCCAGAGTTCAGGGCAGGTAGAAAGAATAAATAGAACTCTAAAAGAGACCCTTACCAAATTAACCATGGAGACTGGCGGGGATTGGGTGGCTCTCCTTCCATATGCCCTTTACCAGGTGAGGAACTCTCCTTACACCCTGGGACTCACCCCTTACGAGATCATGTTTGGTAGGCCCCCTCCTATCATCCCTAATCTAAAAGCTGAACTTCTTATTGAGTTTGAAAATCAGGAGATATCTTCTTTCCTAAGAGAATTGCAGAGGGTGCATGAGGACATTTGGCCGCGCCTCCGCGCCATCTACGAGGCTGGCCCCACCCCGACGCCTCATCAGTACAAGCCAGGTGACTGGGTGTTCATCAGAAGACACTGCCGGGAGATCCTCAAACCACGCTGGAAAGGCCCCTACATCGTCCTGCTGACTACACCCACCGCTCTCAAGGTAGACGGCATCGCGACTTGGGTCCATCACTCCCACGTTCGCCCAGCTGACCCCTCTGCAATCCAGGAAGACTTCATCACACAATGGAGCATCGACCAAGACCAGCGCAACCCGCTCAAGCTCAAGCTGCGGTGCACTCGACCTACCTGATGTTGGTTACTTTACTCGTGAACACTCCTGCCACCGGGAGCCCGCACACTCCTTATAATATCACCTGGCAGATCATAGACACTAACTCAGGGGTGATCCTTAATCAGACTTCTCAAATCCATCCCAAAGACACCTGGTTCCCTGAACTGCGAGTAGACCTCCTAACTCTCCTTCCCAACCCACTCGACACCAGCGATTACTGCCTGGGTGCGGCAATACGCCAGGCTTTTGAGGACTCAAAACCAAGGAGAACCCTCTATTTTTATGTCTTCCCCGGACACTCACAAGCTCAGTCCCGGGGAAATGACCCTTGTGGAAGTGCTGGAGACTACTTCTGTGCTTCCTGGTCATGTGTGTCAACCGGACACATCTGGTGGAAGGCCCCCAAGAAGGGTGACCTAATCACCGTTGGGTGACCGGCTGCTCCACCGTGTCCCCAGAGTGGCCGTGTCTACTGCAACCCTGTGAGCATTTCCTTCACAAAAGAGGGTAGAAAGGCTACAGGATGGGACACCGGAAAGACTTGGGGATTCCGAATCTATTCTTGCAGGGGGGCTTTGCGTAGGGCGGACCCTGGGATGTTGTTCACCCTCCGGGTTCAAAATACCCCCCTTCACTATCATTCCCCTGTGGGAATGGGGCCCAACAAAGTACTAGCTCCTCAACCTCAGCTGACCACTCCCCGGGTATCTACAACTGAAGGAGCATGGGCCCCGGCATCACTGCCTAACACCCTACTCGCACCTACCATGAAGAACCTGACTCTGAGTCATTCCCCCCCCCCCGCCTGAAGTAGACCCACTTATAAGCATGGTTATAGGAGCTTATTATGTTTTAAACGCCTCCAGGCCTGACCTGACCAAATCTTGCTGGCTCTGTCTAGACGTTGAGCCACCGTATTATGAGGGTATCGCGGTTAAGGGTAACTATACAACCGCCACGATTGTCAGCTCCTGCAGGTGGCAGCAAACTGTTGCAAGGCTAACCCTCCAGGCAGTAATGGGGCAGGGGGCCTGCGTAGGCAACGTACCCCCTGAGCAGTTGCATCTCTGCAACGAAACTCTGACTATCCCTGAAGAGGCAGTATACCTTTTGCCTCCCAAGAATGCATGGTGGGCCTGCTCCAGTGGCCTCGCTCCTTGTGTCCACTCCCTGGTCCTTAATTCCCAGAAGGAGGGCTGTTGCGTGCTCGTGCAGTTAATTCCCAAGTTAATATACCATTCAGAGAAAGAGGTATATGAATTTGTTAAGAGGTTCCTTAACAAATTCAGCGCTGCCAATCCCCGAAATAAAAGAGAGCCCATCACAGCCTTAACTATGGCCGCCCTCTTGGGATTGGGACTAGCGGGAGCAGGGACTGGAATATCCTCACTTGTCATACAAGACAAGAATTATGGAGCCCTAAGAGCAGCCATTGACCTAGACATAGAAAGAATTGAAAAATCTATTACCCATTTACAGGATTCTCTCACCTCCTTATCTGAGGTAGTGCTCCAAAACAGAAGAGGACTAGACTTGCTATTCCTGCAGCAGGGGGGCTTATGTGCAGCTTTGGGAGAGGAATGTTGTTTTTATGTTGACCACTCAGGTGTTGTTAAAGAGTCTATGGCCCTCAAAAGGGAAGGATTGCAGAAGCGGAAGTTGGAAAAAGAGCGGTCTCAGTCCTGGTATAAATCCCTGTTTAATTGGTCCCCATGGTTAACCACTCTCATTTCTGCCCTCGCCGGGCCCCTTGTAATCCTCCTAATGTTGCTAACTTTTGGCCCCTGCATTATTAACAAGATAGTTCAATTTGTCAAGGAACGCATAGGGGTAGTTCAATTAATGGTCTTACAAGCTCAATACCGGCCTCTAGCGACAGAGGGAGAGGTAGAAATGCAGTCCGTCTCATGACTGAGCCATGAGTTCCAAGACAAGGGGGGAATGAAGGGACAGAACGGAACTTGAAAGAACTAAGCAGAACTAAGCAGAAATGCACCCTCTTCCCTCTTCAAGGACGAAGCAGGGACATACTCTTCTCCCTCTCCTCTATCTTGTCTTGCAAGGCTGGGCCCTCAGCCCAAGCCACTCCACCACCCCCCCCCCCCCGAGAGTGACCACAAGAATGCTGGTATTGTCCTAACTCTCCCAACCACCCACCTGAGTGGACCAATGAAGCTACAGAAATGTAGTGACGGTCCTAATAAAGCTACAGGGAGGACGGCTCCAACCTTCGGAATATGATGGTCACTTCCTGACCCTTATGCTGTAAAACCCTGACCAATCTCTGTAACTCACGCCACCCCTAAAGCCCACCCCAAATAGCTAGCCCTATATAACCTTTGTTCTCCTGGGACACTCTCTCTCGCCTCACTGCTGTGCCGGATAGAGGCTGGGAGCCAATTCTAGAATTGATCAATAAAGACTCGTTGCTTTTGCATCGGAGGAGGCTTCCTGGTGGTGGATTATTGGGGACCCCGAGCTCTGGGCATAACACTCTCATACCTGTGCAGACCACCTGGATTCAGTTCTCCACAAATGAAGTGGGAATGAGAATAAAGGAAAAAAAATTATTTCCTTCTCTTCCTTTCTCCCCTCCTTCCAATTTGATTTTCTGTCTTTTTATGCTCGCAATACTTCCCAGAACCTAGGAAGGTTTGAGGCTGTGTTTTGAGTGAAAGGTTCTGTGTCCTCTCAGAATCACCTCTGCACTCAGGTATCTAAAGGATGCTTCTAAAAGCAGCCCATGGCTGCTTGGATCTTGCAGAATCTGTGGGAGGTGGCCCCATTCCTCAGGGGTCCCCAAAGATTTCCGTGATGCTGCAACACATTTCCAGTGATAATCCCAGTTAAAGTTCATCAAACAGTACAAGTACACATAACTATCAGGCCAAGAAGTTCAGGACTGTTGAAGGAAGCTGAGCCAAGGTACCACAAGCCCTGGTGTGTGACCTCATGATCCAAAGGCTGTAAGCCATCTCTGACTTCCAGCCCTGCAGATGTCAGCTCTTAGAAATGACATGGATGATCACCCTACCTGGAAGTTAAGTCTTTGCTATAATTTTCTCCATTTAAGTCACTTGGTGACATTTTCCCAAGTACTGCTTTGTTTACCATCATGCTTTAATCGTCCAAGCTGCAACAGTGACCCATGTAGACCCTCTCCAGTTGTGTCACAGCGCAGTGGGAAAGGGTCCCTGCTAATGAAGACGCGGAGAAGATCCTGAGTCCCAGCCCCACATCTGTGTAAAGCTGGTCAGAGGGGTGAGCCTGCCTATAGGGTGTGTGTGTTTGTGTGTGTGTGTGTGTGTGCGTGTGTGTGTGTGTGTGAGGGGGCGGGGGGCGAGCAATGTAGCTATGCTGGACACCAGTACGAACCAGAGAGTAATGGCTCTGCTGACCCTCCACCGTGGCATTTGAGATTGGTTGTGGCTCCTGACTGTAACAGCAGGGTCCATAGGTTGCATGTTATTTCGATGTTCATACGACTGTGGGAGCCCCCACTGGCCCTTCTAGTGTTTCTCCTCAAAGGTGGACCACCATTTCCTTTTAAGAAGGTAGTCACTATTTCATAAGAGGGACTATTACCAGGAGAACCAGGACAAGCTGTTGGGTGCTCAGGGTCTCTCTGATGAGACCTTGCTGGAGTAAGAAGCACACTGTTCCCTGGGTATTTGGGGTCTCAGATGGTAGACATGGTCCCTGCATTTCTCAAGTAACACCATTGGACACCTGTTTAATTTTTATTGGATGTGGAAGAAGGGTCATTTTTGATGGAAGGGATTAGAAGTGCTTTAGGTGTCACTATGGCCAATGTACCCATCACTCTTCTCCCATAAGATTCAGTCAGAGACTCAGCACCATAGAGCATGACCTTTCATGTGTCACAGAACCTCCGTGTCAGGTGCTCTCTCTTTATCATGTACTATTTCCGGATGTTTCATCTTTCTCCCTAGTTGGCATTCTGAAAGGAAATTATTATATCTCTTTGACCTGAAAGTATGGGTTTGGGAATAAATATTAGTGTGTTTAAATGTATTTGTTTGGCTCTATTGGTTATTAACTATTTTTGCAAGTGGTCCTTTTGCCTGCTATGGCAGCCATCATGCTTAGCATGTCTACGTCACGTGTTATCATGTGGGCACACGGGTAGAGGATGGTGTTAAATGAGAGTGGTTACTCCTGCAGCACTGGCCCTGGGTCCCTGTGGTCCTGACAGAACAAGGCGCAATGAACGAGGACAAGGTGCAACTCCATGAAGGTCAGAGGTCTGCTTCCTGCAGGAAGGATGAGGATAACTGGAATGTGCCTAGGGCTTCCCACACTTTTCCCAGGAGATGAGGATTCAGTCTACTTGGTCCACAGGTCCAGCTGATGGATTTAAGAACAGGTCAGGGATTAGTACCATTTCACTGTTATCTCACACCAAAGACATTACTGTGGAAACTGACTTAATGGAGCACATACAGGTTTAGGCACTGACACTGAAGCCATGGTATCACATAGAATATTGTCACTGCCTAACATATCCAATTTACACGGCTCTGCTCCATCACAGATGTCTGACCTCCCTTAGCCAAGTTGTCACCACCCTTTGCTCTTCAGAATGTCTGTGCTGTGGTATGAACAATAATACAAACTTTGTGCCCTAGCTTTGTGGGAGCATCTTGATCCATAGGACTTCCAGTCATTACCTGAGTACAGTGCCATGTCAATCTGGCAAGGACCACTCGGTTCTGACTTGTCTGTTCTCCAATTCCAACTCTTTCCAGAAGAATACACCCCGCCAACCATCTCTCTGTGCATGAGGCAGATTTTGCCACCAGAAGTCACATGGCTCAGAGGTGAGGATTCCCAGTGGATCATGTAGGGGGTACAGTGAAGAACATGGTGTGCCCCATTTGAGATCCTGCCACACTCTTGGGAGAAGACCTGGGGTTAGGTTTCTTGCCAAGTCACCTCCCTGAATCTCAAACTCAGGATCCCACTTCGTGTTTTCCTCTCACTGCAATCAATCCTACTGAGCTCTCTCCATCATGGGTATTGTGACCTTCAACGTTGTGGGAAGTCATTCTGTCTTCCCTTGATCCCATTTTCTTTTCACCCACTTGCCCTCCTGCAATTGATTTTACTCAACGTCTAATGTCTCCTCAGGCAAGGCAAAGAGCTACCTCAGGAGCACTAACCCTCTGCCAAAACTACCTAGAAACAAGCAAAATGGTCCTAAGGGGAGGGTCTGGTCCACCTCCTGTGGCCGGTGACAGCCCATGCAAAAGGAAGTGGGATACAAAGGTAACTGGGCTCAGATGCATGTAGGAGTTATCGAGGGGCCAGGTACTGAGCTGGATTGGACTTGAAAGAGTAAGAGAAGCAGACAGAGCAGAGTCTGCCACCTCCCTCTCAGCTGCCTTCTCTGACTCTCAGGGTGAATCATCTTAGGCCGTCAGGGGGCACCGCTGTCCTCATACGGGGAGGAAGTTTGCTGTGGTTTACCCCTGACCTGTATGAAGTCCTCACTGGTGTTTAACAGGAGATTCTCTTGAGTCTGTGTCTGCCACAGAGGGGTATGCCCTGTGTCTGCTGTGTCCCAACATTTCAACTTCCCAATATTTCTACTTCTGGAAGTGGCAATAACGGGCCCCGAGCATCAGACACTGTGCAGATTGGGACAAGGGGGGCATGAGGACTCATTGCAACTGAGAGTGTCAAGGAAATGGCTGAGAAAGAATAAAAGAGTCCAGATTTGTCCATGGTTCTGGAGTAACCAAGCGATTGGATGTTTTCCGAGACAACCTCAGTCACTGTCCGCTCTTTCCTCCCAATGTCACATGAGGGAAGTCCTCAATTCCTCAGTCAAGTACCATGTTGATGCCCACAGGAGAAAAGACAAGGACATCAGAGGTTGGATCCAGTCACCAGGTCTCAGTGTGTCCTGAGTAAGAAGAAACACTCAAACTATTCCCATTCTCTCAGGTTGGCTCGCCAGATTGTGTTCGTGGTCTTTTCAGGGTCCTGTGTCCTTGTCTGCCCTCAGGGTCCTGTGCCTTGTCCGGCACACCTGGAAAGTAGGTCACCATCTGCTTGCTGGAAGAAGTGATGGCACTGGGTTATGTGACCTGGTACCGTTTATGTCTCTGACATGGCCCCTAACCTCCTGATTTATGGGGTCACACTGGCCCTCAGGAATCCCTGAGCACTTCTCTGGCCCCAAGTCTGGCAACACAGCCATGCTGACCATGCCTGCGCTGCAGTTGGAGGACGAGGCTGATCATTACTGTTGCTCACACACAAGGAGTGACAATCTTTACACAGTGGAGCCAGCTCATGGGACACTGGGAACTCAACTGGCCCTGTGCTCACAGGCTCCCTTCGTGCCCTGAAGATGCTTCCACAGCCTTCATTCACAATGGGCTGGAGAAACATTGCAGGAGCCTCTCTCACCATGGCACGCAAACCGTCTCTCTAGCTTATTCTTTTGGGACAGTGACGGTTTCCTCTTTACCTGTGTGTCAGAGTCCCAGAACATGCAACTCTTTCCACCTCTTCAACTGCAGTCATGGGGAGAAGAGGGCGAGCATGCATGGGGCCATTTTAGAGCTCTCAGGAGAATCTCCACTTTAAGTGTTTTCATCTCTACCGCAGAGCAGAGCGCCAGAGATGGATTTTCTTCTACTGTTGCCCACTTCAATTCTGAGTGCCCAGGCTCTCTTGGCAGGATGGCCCTCCTCAGTGGGTGGTCCCTCTCTGGGCCCGTTGCTGAAAGAAGAGCAACTGAGAAAAGGGGACTGTGTTGCTGAGGGACTGAGGAGAGTCAGGTGCTCTCAGTCTTTTGGGATATCTCATTGTGACACCATATCCAAGGAGACTGAGCAGTAAAGGTCTGGAGATGCAACTCTGTTTTACGGAGAATGTCCTCTCCCTTAGAGCAATGGACTCCTAATCTGGAGGCGGTTCTCACAATGCCTGTCTCCCTATCACCTGACCTCTTTCCAAAATGGCTCCTTTTTCCCCACAAGGGAAGAGATACAGGGTGTGTGTGTGCCCTCTTTGCAAGGACCCTCAAGGGGTCTGCGATACGTCGATGAGTTTCTACCTGGCACATATGTATTTCTGCTGTGTATATACAATGCCAAGAACTGTTTGCATGTCTCAATCAGCCTGGCAGAAGCACTGAAAAAACTGCACTGTGACCGATTCTTGCCATTTTTCCAGGATTTCCCCGGTTTTAGCACTGAAAGCGTATATCTTAGCAAGGTCCTCATTCTCAGGGCAATTAGGATAGGTGTTCATGGTGAAGATTAATTTCATGGTGATCTCGAGAGGGCTACGGGGTTCTGGGATTACACATTATTTCTGGGTGTATCTGTGAGGGTGTTCCTGGATGTGATGGACATGTCACTGGCTGACTCAGTTTAGCAGACACATTGCCCTCCCGTGAGATTGAGCTCAAACAACCCGCTGAGGATCTGAGAAGAACAAAAGGCCAGGTAAGAAGGATCTGACCCCCCCGTGTCTCATGGATTGAATGGGGACATCTCATCTCACCTTCTCCTGCCCTCAGACTGAAATTTACATAATCTTCTCCCCTGGTTCTCAGGCCTTTGTAGTGAAATTGAGTGGCAACACCAGCTTTCCTGTCTCTGTAGCTTAGTGGGCAGCTCCTGGGACTTTCCTGCCTCAGTAATCAATAACCATGTGAGAGCCTATTTTATATATCCAGGGTGGAGCAAAAGTAGCTTAACAGTTGTTCATGTGGAAAAGAATACCATGATTAATAAATAATAATACAGGCATAAACTCTGTGTTTCCCATACTCACAGCTGGAAACCTGCCTGTGCCCCATCCGTGTGTTTCTGAGTCAGGACAGACGGAGCCCAATGACAGAGCCGAGGGAATCAAGCCCGCCTTAGGGTGTCCTTACTTTCCTACTGCAGGAGTTACAGTGCTGAAGGCAGAGGAATCCTAGGACATCCCCCATTGCTGTGTGGGACAAAGGTAACAAGAACATCACAGGATGGCTGGGGTTAGGGCGATCCAAATCCTGCCCTTCTCGGGGACCACGGGCAGAGCTGGAGATTGGAAATTCTCCCTCAACCCCTTCTTGATCCCGCTCTGTTGGGAGATGCTTACTGGCACTTCCAGAAAAGGAATTATCCTGACACAATCAACATTGATACAAACAGTAAACATTCTTTGTGTCCCACTTAGGAATGGCTCAGCATGCAGCTAATGAGACTCTACACAGCAAAGGATAACAACGAAAGTACCTTTCCCAACTACAGGCCCTTGCTGACCCCTTGCGGCCTTAGATAGTGAATACCGAGCACCATGCTCTGCTCCTACTCCTGGCATCCCTCCCCAGCTCATGACCAGGGCCCTGGCCCCTCTGATCCAATTCATGATCCTTTAAAGTCCGCCAGAAAGGCTTATGTTGGGCAAAGATGTGTCGCCCATGGTAAAGCCTTTCTTCTTTGAAAGCAAGGATATACCTTCGCACAGACCCCAGTCCATTTTGAGATGTGTCAACAGCACCCTCTCCTTAATGGTTTCCCCACCTTGGTAGGAACACCTTGGAACTTAGAGGGGATGGAAGCCACCTCTGATGCCCAGAGAAGACCTCTGACAGAGCATGGAACGATAGACTCCCCACAGGTCTCTGGGTAATGAGAATCCCATGGAGCTTGGCCTAGAGGTTAGCTCATGTCAGCTATCCACAAACCAGTGAACCATGACGATCAGGGTTGCTACCTTCTGGGTCTAGTTCCACGGCTTCTGGTTTAGCAGTGATGGCAACTAGAAAACGTCACCTGTCTTCTGTGCTGACAAGGGTAGGTGTCTGAGAAAATTGCAATGTCAGTGACTACCCAAGTCAAAGGTATTGAGAAGCTATGGACCGGGAGCTAACATCAGGCCCCTGTCCTCCTGAAGTGTACACAGCCCCTGTCCCCTGAAAACGTATAACATGTCCTTTTTCTTTCCATTATGTTTTTCATGGCAGTTATTTTTTAAAAATCTTTATTGTTGAAAGTATTACATATGTCTGTTTCCTTCCCCCCAGCGACCCTTCCAGGCCACTCCAGCTCCCTTCCCCAGGCCCTGACCACACCCATTGTCTGCTTCTGTGGGTTGTGCATACATTCACACAAGGTCCTTGGTTGGTTATGTCTCAGCCATCACCCACTCACCCTCCCCTGCCTTCCCTATGAGTTTCCACAGCCTGTCCATGCTTCCATGTCTCCGCCTCCATGATTTTTAAATCAATGTATTTTGATCATGAGATTCCAAATAAGAGTGAGATCACACGATACTTGTGTAGTTCTGGCTTGCTTATTCCCTGAGCATAATGCTCTATAGGTCCACCCATGCTTAGCAAATGAAAGAGTTCTTCCTTTTTTTCTGCTGAGTAGTATTCCATTGTGTCAATGTACAGCAGTTTGTTTGTCTTATCCACTCACCTGTTGATAGGCACTTAGGTGCTTTCCAAATCTTAGCAATTGTAAATTATGCTGCTATGAATATAGGGGAACATGTATCCTTAATGATGTGTGTTTTGGGTTTCCTAAAATGTATTCCTAGGAGTGAGATGGCAGGGTCATATGGGAGTTCCGTTTTCAATTTTTTTATGGGCATGCCATTTTGTTTGTCATTATGGCTGCACCAGTCTGCTTTCCCATCATCAGTGTGCTAGGGTTCCCTTTCCTCCACAACCTTGCCAGCACTTGTCATTTGTCGATGGTACCCATTCTGACAGGAGTGAGGTGATTCCTCATTGTCCTTTTAATTTGCTCAATGTCCTTTTGGTTTCTGGTGTGTTGAAGGTGCTCTTTACATATTGACCTTTATACCCTACGTTCATATTTAGGGTTTTGTAGTAGCTAATAATTAGATTTGCCTCATAATTTTTGTTGAGTTCAAAGATCCATTTATTTGACTTATGAAGAATAATTGATGGTCATTCCCTTTTTGCTACTTTCTAAGCACAACAAAATGTAGTTTGTGTAGACGTTATTCCTCAATTTCTTCTTTCAACAGATATTTACATGTGTGCCTTCTGAGTGCTAAGTACGAGAAACACCATATTTTATTCAGCAATGAGTTTTGTGGTAAAGACAACAGATATTCAAGGAAAAGAAAGTAAGTACTATTATGCACAAGAATGTTGAGAAGGAAAATAAGGGTGGTAATTTAGGCGGAATCAGTGGGGGCACTTGAAAACGCTTTTATTCATAAAAAATCAAGGGAACCAAGGGTATTAGCTAAATCTTGAATGTTGGGGATGTGGCAGAGGTGCGTAGATCTCGAGGGAATATTTTAGACCCAGAATATGTGAATGGCTCTTATGGCTGTCACTTTGTATCAGGGCCCCTGTGTGGCAGAAATTTTATTGGGATTTGTTTACAAAAGTAATACCAAATTTTCCTTCTGAAGTTGTTTATGTGCATCAGTTACTATCCCATCAGTTATGTTTACACAGCCAATTTGACTTTGGGACATCAGCGAATTTAAGTATTTATGAAAATGAAAATGCTACATTTTAAAATGTTATATTCATAGACCCATTTAAGTAAAAATAGCTGAGTGATGTAAACATACGATAGATTATGTAATGATTCTATTTCATAATAGAAGAGATGAAATCATTTTAAGCTGTAAGCAAAGAATGCAATTCAAATGGAGAATTTTTACTTCTGGCATTTTAACCGGAGAAGTAATAAAAATAATACAGACTATAAGTAAAATAACAAAGCACTCTGAACGAATGATTCAATACTTTATTTCCAAGCTAGTACACACTTGTTGACCACCTGGGCACACTTTAAAATGAATAAAAGCTGACAATGCAAAAATGAAGAGAGGGCAATGCATGTAATCTCTCATCATATGGGAGACATGTAAAACTTTGCTTATTTCTAGGGGGCATTTGCATAACTTTTAATAATCAATATATATGGCCCACACTTTTTCCTCCACCTTAGTGGTTTCCTGAGTCCGCACCCCATCTAATTAGCAGCTCCAGCCAAGCTGTTTGTAGCAGCTTTTCCATATGCATGGCCTGGCCTGGCTCAGGCTTCAGACTCTCTAACACCTCTCAAACAAGCAGCAGCTGGCATCAGAAAAAAATGTTAAAAACAACCCAAGATCCAGCACTAGCAGAAATCTGCATTGCTTCATGCTGGGTCTCTCCAGGGCATTTCCAAGCCCAATAAAAATAGCAGCTGGTGGTGGGCACGGTTGGAAGGTGCTGTGCCCAGCTTCACAGACCCCTCTCTTGCAGGATACAGGGTGTCCCGTGCCTCTCCCATTCAGTGGTTCCAGCATTGTGAATGAGAAGTCTCCATGCACAGGCACCAGGACAGGAGGCCCAGCTTCTTCTACTGGTTCTCTGACCACAGTGTGGCAGCATCTGGCAGGATTGCTGAGGTGGGATGTTGCTGGCCATGCCAGCATGCAGCTTCCTGTGTCCGCCTGCTGCTTGGGATTCTATTCGGGTCCCTGTGCTCTCCTAACCCAGGTCTGTTTGCCCTACCAGATCATCAACAAGGACCTGTGGCTCAATGCCCTAAAGAACTATGAGTGGGCGATGGCCCCCAGTGAGCGGACAGGACGGGTGAGGAGGGGCCGCCTGGGTCTCCCCCGGTGTGCTGCCAGGTTCCTGGGCCATTGCTTTTCTCTCACAGGGACACCTGGATGCTGGGAGGGAAACAGCCTGTGACACCAGGGCCGCAGGGTGTGTGCCTGAGACAGGAACTACCAGTACAACAAGGGCAGTGCAATTCCAGCTCAGGCAGGGGGGCTTAGGCAGGAGGAGGGAGTGTGCATGTCCACTGTCACTCAGAGTCAAAGCAGATTCCATGAGCCACTCCTCTGAACTCTCCCTCTAGGCCGCCCACAGCACCTTCAGGCCTTGCCACCTGCCCCTCAACAGGGGCTGCCATGACATATTCTTCCTATACTCCTTTCCACAGGTGTCTGCAAATCCTCCTCATGCCGTGGCCTAGGCTGATGCGCTGCCACGCCACATTGCCCTATTGCTGCTCACCACCATCTCCTATTTCCCCAGGGTCTCCTCTTCCTCCTGGGGCCACTGGGATCGGCCTGCTCGTTATCAGTATCTTAGGGAGAAAAGTGTGGGCCACAGAGCTGGAGGAATCCTTGTTTTGCAGCCTTGTCAGAGGTTCTTCAATCCGTTTATCCATTTAGGTTTTCCAAGGAGAATACCTCATTTGTGTACCCTCCCTAACTGGAAAACAGGGCAGCATGCCCTGAAGCAGAAACACAGTGCTTCATTTTGTATGCAGTTCACTTCAAAGACTTTATGTACGTATGGTCATAGACACCCTGGGAAATCTGGGCCATGAATATAACTCACCATCCAAGCACATTGCTTTGTATGTCTGTAGTAAAGTCAGACAAATTCAATTTTGTGGGAAACTTTATTCTGAAAATTTTAACACAACAAGTATTCAAATTAAACATTTAAGTATATTGTAATTAAATGAACACCTATGAAAAAACCTTGAATAATTCAAATTTTGCATTCTCTGCAGAAATTTCATAAAGGGTCGATAATTCTTGCTTCTTCCCCATCCCACCGTTTGCTTTTAGTCATTCTTAAATAAAAGAAGGCAATATCTTTACAAATTAAATGTCAACCAAACCTTAGCATTATTTTTTATTTCAGTGTCTACTTCCTTTGTCACAGGGGCTTCCCCTATGACTCCTCCAGAGGAGCCCAATAGTTTAGCTACTGCACTGTATGATTCACTCTCTCCTGCGTAGATGGTGAATCCTATGATCCCCGCCAGCATCACGCTCAGGACCTCTTACAGGGGTGTCCCATCGGCTGTTGCAGTAATTGTTATTCCCCCTCCATCATATCCATCTCGTCTGCGGCTGTAATAATCATCCCAGCGACTCCTTCCACCATAAGTCAGAGGGGCCCTCATGTTGGTGGTGCTCCACCTGAGCTTCCTGGAAAGTCAGTGACCAGATAATAACACTTTCACATCTTAACGAATAAGTTTAAGTCAGTATGACATGACCCTAGTAAAGCCTTAAATAGTTGGAAAACCTATGCTTTTATACATACACCTGTGCTAAAAATATGTCAGTATTGCTGAGGCAGGCAAGGGAGCTTACATTTATCTAAAATACAGCTGAAGAATAATGTTTTAACTGAAATAATTGATTATGAATATATGTGAAGGCACATTTTCTGGAAACAGGCTGAAATCCTGACCTTCGTATTATCTCTATGCTTCACACTGTCAAATTCTCCTTCTGAAAAAGAAAAAAGTGAAAAGAGCCCCCTGGATGTTGTGCCTAAGTGTGTTGAGCACCAGCCTTTGCACTGCAGGATACCGGGTTTGACTCCAGGTCAAGGGCATGACCCTGATTTTCAGGGTCCATTCCTGTCGCTGGATGGGGATTGTACATGAAGAAACGAAACAAAGTATCTCTCTCACATTGATGTAGAGTTCTCTCAGCCCCACTCCCTCCGTACCACTCTCCCGAGGTCAATGATATATATCCTCAGGTGAGAAAAAAATAAAAAGAAAAAGAAAAAGTTGTACTTTGTTTCATTAATAAAGACAATAAATGAGTGTGATCCTTCACCCCAGAAAGAATTGCACTGTTCGAATTGAGCTGCTAACAAAAGAAAACAAGACCTCCCAGATAATACAAAACCCATACTGCATATAGTCCTCCCTGTGGCAAATGGAAGTAAAATTAGAGTAAATCACAAGGCGGCCTGTTAAATCCAATCCTGTCACTTACACACAGTCTGTCTGGACACTTACCATAGCTCTCATAGGAACCTCTGTAAGAGCCTCCAGTTCGATATTCAGAATAATATCTACCAGGACTGCTGCCACAGCCATCAAGATCACTACGTTAAAAAAACACGGTATTAATTTTGTCCAAGTTAACAACTGCAGTGTGCTACTAGATAAAAAGAGAGAAGGCTTTTAAACACCTGTGTCTCCTACAGGAGTGCTCATCTCCAGAACCTGAAAGGCCATGGTCACAGTGTGCATCCTCCCTAGATGGTGGGCCATAATGCTTCCTGACTCGGGAACCTGGATCAGCTCTGCCGGAATAACTGAAGGAAATAAAGCAGAAGTATTTTGAAATCACCTTCTAAGATACAGAACAGGGACACACTCTGACTACACAGATAGGAAAATGCCAATGGGCAGAAGGCTTCAAGAGACATTTCTCCAAAGAAGATAGACAAACAGCTAACAAGTTCATGAAAGGATGGGTCATTAGGGAAGTGCCAATCAACTAAAATGAGATACTTTATTCCTAAGTAGGTTCCAATGTTTGAAGAGGAAAACATCAGGAAATGTTGGGGATTTAGAACAACTGGAATCCTGTGCACAAGGAACAGGAAGGTGACAAGGTCTGGCTGCTGTTGGAAATAATGGAAATTAGGACTCTGAATATACTACATGCTACTTAGTCGGTCAATGGTAAATATTTAGTGTTATGATAGATGAATTTCACCTCACCAACAACAGTACCTAGCATATATTAGGTGTCCTTATGTTTTGTTGCCAGTTACCTATAACTAGTAGTGCCATCATCATTTCTTGGAGACAAATGGTAATTTCTCCTGGAAGGGGTTTTCTCTTTGCAAGGAACGCCTGCATAATTCTCTCTCACACATGACAGCGGTGCTGTAAATGACAAATACTTACCTGAGGGTATCACAATGGAGATCAATGTTTTAAGGAAAAAGCAACTATTCAAAGCACCACTTTATTTCCTCTTTCAATGAAAATGTTTACATTTCCTCTAAGACTCCAATAAGCTCATGGTTAAATGCACTGTAGAATGTTATTCTGGAATGTATTATCTTTTGACATCTTGTCCTCCCTCTATATCTTCCTTAATTTCTTAAATTACCATCGGTGGGAAAAACCTGTCCACTCCTGAACAAAGTGCAAGCAATTTCCATGATGTCCACATACATATTTATCAGTGCCTTCCTATATCTTGACACGCATTTGTCAATTTTTCTCCTTCTCTACTTTGCACTGTCTTTCTCACAATCCCTTGTTGACATTACTAAAAGATTCTTAATCGTCCTGCTACACTCACTCACCATGCACTTTCACTTATGAACTAATAATTCCTTCATTATGCAAGTATTGAATTATTAGCTTCTCGGTGAAAACACTTTCCATTGCTCCCGGAAGTCCATAATATGCCAAGTAATGCACATGCAATTTCAAAATCAACTTCCTCACTTATCTAAGAACATTTCGTGGTGTACTTTCAAAAACATTTTGGACAGAGGATAAGCCTTGTGCTCTTGTTGTGCACTTGGGTATATCTATATATCCTATCTAATAAAAAAACAATATGCAAATTAACCATCACTCTGTCACAAAGATGACAGCAGCCACAGAGCTGGAGCAAGGAGGAGGCTTGGGTTTCCCCAGGCGATGGAGCAAGCCAAGCTTCCCATCTGCCCTGGCTGGCCGTGGGCTCTGCTCAAGGCTACAAATTTTTTACTAATAGAAGATAAATAAATCCCCAATATCTGCTTCCAGCCAGCGCTGGTTTCCACTCAAGAAGAGTCTGGGAGCTTGGGAAGCCGGGGGGCGTGGCCAGCCTGAACATGGCTTTCAGCCCCTCACCCAGGCTGGCCAGGCATGCCAGCGGGACCCCAAGCTTGATCCGGGACAACCTTCAGGGCATACCAGACAGCACCCACCCATGCACCAGGCCTCTATCCTATATACTAAAAGGGTAATATGCAAATTGACCCTAACAGCAGAACAACTGGGAATGACTGGTCCCTACGACACATACTGACCACCAGAGGGCAGACGCTCAATGAAGGAGCTGCCCCCAGTGGTCACTGTGCTCCAACAGGGGGCGTGCTGCTCAGCCACAAGCCTGGCTGATGGCTGCCAGCACAGCGATGGTGGTTGGAGCCTCTCCTGCCTCCTCAGCAGCACTAAGGATGTTCGACTGCGGCTTAGGCCTACTCCACACTGGCAAGTGGACATCCCGGGCTGCCAGAAGGATGTCTGACTGCTAGCTTAGGCCCAGTCTCCTGGGGAGTGAGCCTAAGCCAGCAGGTGGACATTCCTCGAGGTGTCCCAGACCACAAGAGAGCACAGGCCAGGCTGAGCAACCCCCTCAGAGTGCAAAAATATTGTGCACCAGGCCTCTAGTCTACACTAAGAAAACAGAAAGATGCAAATCAACCATCATTCCATCACTCTGCTACACCCACAAGACACGCCCACCAGCCAATCGGGAGGAACTATACAAATGAATCCAAGTAAGATGGCGGTGGCCACAGAGCTGGAGCAAATAGGAGGCTTGGGTATCCCCTGGAGATGAGGAAAGAAAAGCTTCCCACCAGCCCTGACTGGCCCTGGGTTCCGATAAAGGCTACAAAGTTTCAATTATAAACTACCCCCAAAAAAACAATAAATCCCCCAAAAACTAAAAAAAGGAGAGTCTGGGAGCTTGGGTCACCAGGAGGTTAAAAACAGCCCTCAGCCCCTCACCCCGGCTGGCCAGGCATACCAGCAGGATCCTCACCCTGATCCGGGACACCCTTCAGGGCAAACTCGCTAGCCCCTACTGGTGCACCAGGCCTCTGTCCTATATAACAAAAGGGTAATAGGCAAATTAACTCTATCAGCAGAACAACTGGAAATGACTGATCACTATTACACACGCTGACCACCAGGGAGAAGATGTTCAATGCAGGAGCTGCCCCCCTGGTTGTCAGTGCACTCCCACAGGGGGAGCTCTACTCAGTCACAAGCCAGGCTGATGGGGGCCAGCACAGTGGTGGTGTTGGGAGCCTCTCCAGCCTTCTCAGCAGTGCTAAGGTCGTCCTACTGCAGCTTACGCCTTCTCCCTGCTGGCAAGTGGACATTCCTGAGGGCTCTCGGGTGGCCAGAAGGATGTCTGACTTCCAGCTGAGGTGGACATGCTAAGCCAGCAGGTGGACAACCCCCGAGGGAGTCCCAGACTGCAAGAGGGTACAAGCTTGGCTGACGGGCCTCCCCGAGTGAACAAATTTTTGTGCACCAGGCCTCTAGTCTACACTAGTAAAGGACAAACTTGCAAATTGACCGTACCTTCACTACACCTAAGCCATGCCCACACGCCAATCAGAGTGACTATATGCAAATTAAACCAACCAATAAGGCAGCTGGCAGCCATGGAGCTGGAGCGAGCAGGAGGCTTGGTTGCCCCAGTGATGGAGGAAGCCAAGCTTCCTGCTTGCCATGACTGGATCTGAGCTCCACTCAAGGCAACAAATTTTCAATTATAGAAGATAAATTAATCCTAGATTCCTGCTTTAAGCTGGACGTGGCCTCGGAGCTGGAGCGAGCAGGAGGCTTGGGCTGCCCCTGGTATGGAGGAAGCCAAGCCTCCCGCCCGCCCTGGCTGGCTCTGAGCTATACTCAAGGATACAAATTTTCAATTATACTAGGTAAATAAATCCCAGAATATAAAAAAACAAAGACAAAAACAAAAAAGTGGAGAGGCTGGGAGCTTCCATCGCCAGGGTCTTGGCCAACCTAAAAGCAGCCCTCAGCCCCTCACCCAGGCTGGCCAAACCTTTATGGGGTTAGGGTATCACTGGGGTGGGGCTTGACCAGCCTGAAAGAGCCATCAGCCCCTCATCCAGGATGGCCAGGCACTCCAGTGGGCACCCCCACCCTGACGGGTGTGTGACCTCCTGCAAACAGCAATCATCCCCTCATCCAGGCAGGCCAGGCAGCCCAGTGGGGACCCCAACCCTGATCCAGGACACCCTTCAGGGCAAACCAGCCGGCCCCCACCCGTGCACCAGACTTCTATCCTATATAGTAAAAGGGTACTATGCCTCTCAGCACCGGGATCAGCTGAGCCTCGAGGCCTCCCGGCACCGGGATCAGCGTGACAGGGGGCAGCGCCCAAACCCCCTGATCGCCCTGAGGCTCTGTGTGTGACAGGGGTCGGGGCCATAACCTCCCTATCCGCCCTCTCTCTTCGTGACAGGGGAAGGTGCCCCAACAGCCCAATCAGCCCTGCTCTGAGCCCGACCAGGGGCTGCACCTAGGGATTGGGCCTGCCCTCTGCCACCCGGGAGCAGGCCTTAGCCAGCAGGTCGTTATCTCCCGAGGGGTCCCAGACTGCGAGAGGGCACAGGCCGGGCTGAGGGGACCCACCCTCCCCCTCGAGTGCACAAATTTTTGTACACCGGGCCTCTCTCTACATATAAAAGACTGAGTGACTGACTGTATGTCTTTGTGACCATCAGACCCACAGCCAGTATACATGATGTGCACTGGCAATCTACATTTATAAAAGGCAAATATGCTAAGTGTCCATCTGAGTAATGACATCATGTAGCAATGCCAGGCTTCCTCTCCCCAGCAACTCACCTCCTTGCAGTTTCTTCAGTCCTGGAACATGACTTGGTTTAGAGCCAGGTGGGAATATTTTACACTAACCAAATGTCTGTGAAGCATTTTCCCGTGTGTCTTTTGATCCTCACAGAAGTCGTGGAATAGGTAGATGGTAGACTCGGTGGTATCCTATTTTCTCTTCATTAGCCAGAAAACAGAGATTTAGAAAGCTGAGAAACTTGACCTGACTGAAAATAAGGAAGAAATGATGGAACTTGTAAATGACTTCAGGTTTTCTCACTGTGAAGAATATAGTCAAACACTGCTGCAGTTAAATGGTTTACTCTTTGTTCTCCCTGGGTGAGCTACAATAATAACCTGCTTGTGTTGAAATTTACTGCTGTGTTGCTCACAATTACCTGAAAGAGAAGTTGCGCTGCTTCACTGGGTTGGAAAAAATTTAGCTACCTTAGACAGCAGGTCTAATTAAGCAAGTTTACACCCTCTCGCTCTCTCTCTGTCACTCTAGGTTGACCTGCCCACGTGCGAAACATATGCAGCTCTTGCTGGCGCCAATGGTATGCATGTGTTTCAATTTGTCATGGTCAATCCTGAATTTGGTTGACACTTCTATTATAGAGAAAGGGCAAATAGCGGCATTACAATATTTCTTCTAATTAATTCCTTAGTATTAATTAGTATTTCCTTAGTATTAATTAATTAATTAGGGCCACAAGTATTCTAATAGTGGCAAGATGTCATCTGTGAATAGTAAGGTTTTATTGGGCCAAAAGCCTAAGGGACCATTATGAGTCGTTGCTATGATGCACACTGACCAGCAGGTGGCAGATGCTCAACACAGGAGCTTCCCCCTGGTGGTCAGGGAGCTCCCAGAGTGGGACCCTTGCTCAGGCAGAAGCCAGGCTCATACCTGGAGAGTGCAGCTGTGGCAGGAGGTGCCTTCGCTGCCTATGCCACAGTGCTACCAATTGGTGGTGGCAGGAGGAGTGGGGCTTGGATGAGCAGGAACACAGCACCTGGCTCCAGCTTGGGCTCCTGCCCACCTGCCCGCCGTTTTGTGCACTGCTACATCCCTCAGGAGATGTCAGACCTAACCTGGCAGTCCCACATCTCCCAAGGGGTCCCAGATTGTGTGAGGCCGCAGGCCAAGCTGTGGGATGACACCGGTGCTTGAATTTCATTCACCGGGCCTCTAATCATTTCATAATTTATCACCCATTTAGCATGGTTCTCTTCTAATGCTGAATAATTTAAAGTAGAAACTGAATTTTGGTAATGATGGCCATTGAGATTTAACTGCTCTTTAGCGGTATTATTTAATGGCTTATATGAAGGGCACTAATCTCCTTCAAATATGAGAAATATTACATTCCCATAAATATTACTATGTTCCAGTGCTAATTCTTTCCACTAATGCCACTAAGTGAGCCTTTCACTAATTTTCTTTGCTCACTAGCTCATCCAAAATTGAAATGGGAGGCTGCTTGTCTATATTCAAGGGCAGAGGCATATTCTTCTTAACTACACTGATGCTCTCAATACTTTCATTTTTCCAACATAATTTATAGTGAGGGTCTCTATGTTAGATTTTAAAACATCTCTTTACTAATATGAATAAGTCACTTTTACCTGATTTCTTCACAACTGTGTGCATGCAATGATTTGGAACTTGCAATGCCTGACTCTTTTAAGTGTGCCTTCCCACCCTTGTTTTCATTAAAACACCATCAGAACCCACATTAATCACTTTTCAGTCTGTTAAGAAAATGCAGACCATCCTCGGGTTACATTGGACTCGAAGTACATCATTTTGTGGTTACAGTGCCATCCTCTGAGTATTTATTTTAAAAAAACTTCCATCATTTATATGTATTTACATATGTGCTTTATGTTTTTTATTATTTACTAGAGGCAAGGTGCACAAAAATTTGTGCACTGGAGTGGGGCCCCTAGGCCAGCTTGGCCCCTATCACATACTGGGAGCCCTCAGGGGATGTCCTACTCCCTGCTCCATGCTCCCTTTGGGGAGTGGGCCTAAGCCACAGCCTGGCCTCCCTTTGTGGGCGCCGACCGGGCTTATCAGGCAAAGATATCAGCTCAATCACCCCGCTGTTGCAGCCACTGCCAGTCAACCTCAGCCACCAAGGTGTTTTCATCAACACGGACTCCAGTCCCTTTACTATGAAAAAAATGACAACTTTTTTTAGGCATTCTCAAGATGTGTCTTTCATAGGATATGACATTTCTTTCTTTTTTCCTTTTCTTCCTTCCTTCCTTCCTTCCTTCCTTCCTTCCTTCCTTCCTTCCTTCTCACCTGAGAATATGTTTCCATTGATTTTTCAAGAATGTGGAAGAGAAAGGGAAAGACAGAGAGAAACATCAAAGTGAGAGGAACACTTTGATTGGTTGCCGCCTGCATGAGCCCTGACCTGGGCCCAGGCCAGGGAGGAGCCTGCAACCTATGTACATGCCCTTAGCCAGAATTGAACCAAGACTCAGCAGTGGGCAGGCCAAGGCATTATCCACTCCGCAAAACCAGCAAGGATAGGATATGACATTTCCTACCCCTCCAGGAGTGGACTTTCCTTTTTTCTCCAGGAGTGGGGTAAAAAACCCTACATCACCTATTTTGATTCTTATTACCCAATTTACTAAGAATATTACCACTGGCATAGAGGGAGCTTAACCAATGAGCAGTCAGAAAAGGTGTTTCCTCTGGAGTTCACACCAATTGCCGGCTTGGTCCCTGCCCAGGCCTAATGCCTGTGGTCCAGTCATTAGCTCTGGGCAGGGGACCACCAACTCCCTCAATCGCCTGCTCAGACCCTGCTCCCCATGATCACTGGCTCTGCCCCTGCTCCCGGCCATGGCCAGCTGCCTCCCTGCTCCCCGAAATTGCTGGCTCTGTACCTGCACAGGGCGAATGCCTCTGGCCGGGGCATTAGGCCTGGGCAGGGGACCCCCAACTCCCCAGGATTGTCAGCTCCACCCCTGCCAAGGCCTAATGCCATGGGCAGGAGACCCCATGCTCCCCTCAATCACAGGCTCCTCCCCTGCTCAAAACTAACGCCTCTAGCAAAGGCATTAGACCTGGGAAGGCACCAATAGTACCCCTGCAATTACCGGCTCCAGCCCTGCCCAGGCCTAATGCCTCTGACAAAGGCATTAGGACTGGGCAGAGGACCCCCAGCTCCCACCAACGCCAACTCCTCTCCTGCTCCCCACCATCGCTGGCTTACCCCCTGCTACCCACCATCCCAGCTCCGCCCTTGCCCAGGCCTAACACTTCTGACCAAGGCATCAGGCCTTGGCAGGGGACCTCTCAGCTCTGATTGCAGGCTCCAATAGCCTATAGCCATTGGGCACCTACTTATGCAAATTAACCGCCATGTTGTTGGTGGTTAATTTGCATATCATGCTGATTAGCCAATGGGAGGTTAAGGGAAGATACTGTCAGTTACCCTGTTTGTCTATTATTAGATAGGATTTAGCACAAGTAAAGGTCAGGAATCATTATTTTACTTTTAATTTTTTACTTTTATATTTTATTTTTTTTAATTGTTTCACCTCATTACTGCTGTGTATGTGTGCTCCATGTGAGTGATGTAGATGCTTATCTAGGTGGGTTCTGACTTACGGCAAAAACCATTATGACGTGCTGCAGGAATAGATCTTAATTGTAACATGAGGACCTATTGTACTTAAATTCTCCTGATGAAGATGTCGTTATTTGGTCTTCATATTTCCTCATTAAGTACATGATTGTTGGAAGCACAAAGTATATATATATCTATGTGATTCTTAGACTATTAATTCAATAAGAAATAAAAACTGGGGTGGGGGGGGGAAGCTGGGAAGGTCAAGGGGAGAAAACAAAAAAAAAATGGACACATCTCTAATACGCTTTGAAATACTTTAAGGAATAAAAAAAAATTAAAAAATGAAAGCCTTATTCTTATAAAAAGATCTGGCCTTATAATTAAATGGCCTAATACATTTTAGAGTAGGGCACCTTTCCAAAGTATTCTCAGAAGAACATGGCTTGAAATCCAGGGTGTATCCTTTAACACCCTATTGGAAACAAGAGCCTTAGTTGGGCTCCATCATGATCCCAACAGAGACAGAAACAGCAAGAGACATGGCAGGTTTCTGTTACTATATTCCTACTGAGCATCCCTCAATGCACATTTCCTGATGGTGCTATTGATCAGAATGTGCACTCACAGGACATTAGGGCCTTCATGCACAACTCCGTCATGAAACCACATGAAAGAGAAGCCTATTGGACAAGAATGTTAGCAGGGACTTTACAATGCAGAGGGATTCTGAAGAACATTGAAAAAGGTGGCAGAACCATAGCCAGTTTGGAACAGTGGACAGATCACTGGCCTTCAGACTGAAGGGCTCAGATTTGATTCAGGTCAAGGGCACTTGCCTGGGTGTGGGCTCAATCTCCAGTCTTGGGCTTGCAGGAGGAACTGATCAAAGAATCGCTCTCATCACTGAAGTTTCTAACTCTCACAAGCTCTCCTTTCCTCTCTGAGATAAGTACAAATATATTTAAAAGAATGGTGGCAGAATCATGGATGATGCAGGGACATGCTCCCAGGAACAAACTGATATTCCAACTAAAATACAGAACAACTTCCTGAATAATCAATGGAAAACTCACAGGAGAGAACCCTGAAACCAGAAGACCGAAGGTGGAGGCCACTTAGACACTGGTAGGAGGAGAGGAGGCTTGAAGGGGCGGGCCTGACACCCACAGACAGCAACTGAAGTCTCGGAGAGATATCTCAGCTGTGGAGGACTGCCACTGAGAACTCTGGGTCTAATCCCCAAGCTGCGCCTCCTAGCAGAGAGCACCAGAACTGAGGAGGGTACCCATATAACCTGTGGATGTGAATAGCAGCAGGGCACTCTCTGCCAGGGAGAGACAGCTAGAAATTCAGGTATACTCTTAAAGGGCCAGCACACAAATTTCCCTGTGGAGCCACACACCTTGTGCCCTGGCTAAGGGAGGGTGAAGTGGACTGGAGCTGTGAAGGAAAAAGCCAGAACTGGGGAGTCAAGGGTTCCAGCACAGAAGACAGACACTTCAAGTTTCCTGGGAGGAGTCATTTCCTCAGGCAGCAGAGAAAATCTTTCCCACGCAGACATTTGCCTTTCCTGGAGGAGTGACAATTAACACACACTACTGGGAAACACCTTGCCCGGAGGACACTTAAGAGATTATAAATAACAATAAACCTCCACACAGAAGCAACTGCCCCACCCTGTTGAAACAAACTCTTGCTATAACCTGAGGACCATTGCCTTGGAAGCAAGTTAAGTTGGAATCCTATCAGTCTATAGACAGAGGAGGTCTCTGGAGGCTTTGAGTCTTTGCCTGATCTAATTAGTCAGAAACATCCTTTAACAATGTTCTGCACTAGAGACTGAGAGGCACAGAGGATCTACCTAACTTGTCACCACAAACCCACACAGAAAGCCGGAAAGAGGAAATAAAGAAACAACCCCCAAATGAGAGAACTAGAGAATTCTCCAGATATTGAGAGAGATGAAGCACAGAGAAGACATTTATCTGAATCTGACTTCAGGGTTATGAAGGTAAAAGAGCTCAACAGCATGAAAAAAGATATAGTGACTATGAAAAGAAGAACAGTCCTAGTTATAAAATGACATAATACAAACAGGAGGACCACTTACATAACAGTATTAGAATAGCGAGTGTGCCAAAAGAGGCAGGAGGGGAGAAAAGCGTAGAGACGCTTTTCATTGTTTCTTTGAAGAAACAATGGCAGAACACTTTCCTAACGTGGTAAAGAAAAATCCCACACAAGGTCAAAAGCCAAAGAGAACCCAATAGAAAAAGTTCCCAAACACGTGCCCAGACACATCATAATTAAAATGCCAAAAATTAAAGACAAGGAGAGAATCTTCAAGGCAGCAATTAAAAAGAAAACTGTTAGCTACGAAGTCGTCCCCATAAGGATGAGTCCTGATATCTCATCTGAAACTCTACAGGCCAGAGGGATTGGCATGAAGTACTCTAGTTAATGGAAAGAGAGGATCTGAGACCAAGATTACTATATACGGCAATTCTTTCCTTCAAAATAGACAGTCAAATACAGAGCTTCATAGACAGAAAAAGGCTAAAAGTGTAAATTGTCACCAAGCCAGCATTACAAGAAATGCAAAGGGATTGCTGTAATGAGAATGAGAAACAGAGACAGAAACTTAGCCATACAGAAAGATAATGGAAAGAAATAAATACCTATCAATAATAACTCTAAATATAAATAGGTAAATGCTCCAATCAAAAGGCATAGGGTATCAAAATGGATACAAAAATATGATGCAAGTATATGCTGTATACAGGAGTGCCATCTGAAAACAAAAGACACACAAAGGATTGGAGTGAAGGAATGGGAAAATTTCCATGCAAATGGAAAGAAAAAAAGGCTGGAGTACCAATATTCATATCAGACAAAATAGACATTTTAATAAAGGACATCACAAGAGACAGAAAGGTCACTGCATGATACCAAAGGGATCAACCAGCAGAAAATATTACCCTAGGAAACAAATATTCATCCAACATAGGAATATATGTATATCTCCTATATAATAAAAGAGAAACATGGTAATTAGCATACGACCAGTACTCTTCCCTTTGGCTATCAGCGAGATATGCAAATTAGCTGCCTGCCAAGATGGCGGCCGGCAGCCAGGCAGCTTGAAACTAACATGAGGCTTGCTTGCTTCAGTGACAGAGGACACCAACGTTCCTAGCCTGCCTTGCCGGCCTCTGAGCTTGCAGTTTAAGAAACATTGTAACAAATATAGAAGCTAAACAAAGCCCCAGAAACATGCTTTCAGTGAGCCCGGGATCTCAGAGCTGGAGTTCTATATTGTTTCGATTATAGAACCCAAACAAACCAGATACCTTCCTTCAGCAGCAGAGGCCTCAGAGCTGGAGCCAGAGCTAAAGCTGGCCCAGAATAAAAACAAGAGAAAAAAAATAGCATTTGGGAGCTTCAGTAGGCCAGAAAACAGCCCTCAGCCCCTCACACAGGCTGGCCACGCACCCCAGTGGGGACCCCCACCCTGATCCAGGACACCCTTCAGGGCAAACCAGCCAGCCCCACCCATGCATCAGGCCTCTATCCTATACAGTAAAAGGGTAATATGCCTCCCAGCACCGGGATCAGCAGAGCTGAGAGGGCTCCCGGCACGCAGGGGGATCAGCGTGACAGGGGGCAGCACCCAAAACCCCTGATCGCCCTGAGGCTCCATGTGTAACAGGGGATGGGACCTCAACCTCCCTATCCGCTGTGCTCTGTTCATGACAGGGGAAAGCGCCACAACCTCCTGGTCAGCCCTGCTCGGTGCCTGATGGGAGGAGCTCCCCAACCGCCTGATCGCCCTGCGGCTCTGTGTGTGACAGGATGCGGCACCTCAAACCCCTGATCAGCCCTGCTCTGTGTTTGACAGGGTGCTGGGCCCCAACCCTCTCCTCCCCCTCGGGCCCTGCTCTGTGTGTGACGGGGTAGAGCCATAACCTCCCCATCAGCCCTGCCCTGAGTGTGACTGGGGGCTGTGGCCCAACCCCCCAATCGGCCCTACCCTGAGCATGAGTGAGGGTGGCATCGCAACCTCCCAATCTGCCCTGCTTTGTGCATGGCAGGAGAAGGCACCCCAACTCCCCAATCAGCCCTGCTCTGAGCCCGACAAGGGGCTGAACCTAGGGATTGGGCCTGCCCTCTGCCACCCAGGAGTAGGCCTAAGCCAGCAGGTCGTTTTCTCCTGAGGGGTCCCAGACTGCGAGGGGGCACAGACCCAGGTGATGGACCCTCCTTTCCCCACCAAGTGCACAAATTTTTGTGCACCGGTCCTCTAGTATATACATGCCAATTCAAAGCTATATGCCAAAATGCTGGACAATGTGGATGAAATAGATGAAGTCAGTAAAAAATGCGAACTACCAAAATTGATTCAGAAAGAATTACTTATACATCTGAAACAAACAAACAAAAATCAAACAAAGAGACTTCCAGGGGACTTTAATGGAGAGCCTGAAAACAGGACAGTCATAGGAGCAGACTTTTATCACTCCTATCACTTCACTGGATAGATCTTCCATGTGACAAGACAATGATTCAGAGACTCTAAAGGACACACTGCATCAGATGGATTTAATTGACATTTTAGAACGTTCACCCCAACAGAGCAGAATATACTTTCTTCTCAAGTGCACAGGGGTCATTCCCAAAGATAGACCACATGGTAGGACACATAACAAGTCCCTACAAGTTCAAGAAGATTTAAATCATATAAAGCATCTTCTTGGATCTCAGTGGAATGAAATGAGAAATCAACTAGCGTAAAAACACCCCAAAACATTTAAACACTTAGAGGCTAAATAGCATGCTATTAAACAATGAATTTGTTACAATGAGATCAAGAAAATATCAAAGACTTTTTGGAAAAAAAGGAAAATGAACAAATAACAACACAATATCTCTGGGAAACAGCAAAAGCAGTCCTGAGAGGGAACTTCATAGCACTATAGACCTATCTCAGAAAATAACAAAAATCAGCAATAAACTATTTATCCCTACAACTGAAGAATTAGAAAGAAACCAACAAGAAGAGCCCAGAGTAAGTAGCGGAAGGAAAAAATAAAGATTACAGTAGAAAAAATAACAGAGAAAAAAAATTCAATGAAACCAAAAGCTGGTTCCATGAAAGGATAAACAAAATTGATAAACCATTAGCAAGACTCATGAAGAAACAAACACACATGATTCCAATAAGCAAAATCAGAAACAAGAGTGGAGGAGTAAGCACTGGCACCACAGAAATTCAAAGGATTGTAAGAAAATACTATGAACAACTATATGCCAAAATGCTGGACAATGTGGATGAAATAGATGAAGTCAGTAAAAAATGCAAACTACCAAAACTGATTCAGAAAGAATTAAGAAAACTCAATAGGCTCATAACAACTGATGAAATAGAAGCAGTAATCAAAACACTTCCAACCAACAAAAGCTCAGGTCTGGACAGCTTCACAGGGGAGTTCTACCAAACAGTCAGAAAACTACAATCTATACTCCTCAAACTGTTTCAGAAAATCAAAGAGGAAAGAATACTTCCAAACTCTTTGTATGAGGTCAGCATTATTCTAATTCCAAAAGAAGGTAAAGACACTACAAAGAAAGAGAATTACAGGCCACTATAGCTGATGATGACAGATACTAAAATCCTCAACCAAGTATTAGCAAATCACATCCAGCATTATATTAAAGGACCAAATGACATGATCAAGTGGGATATATTCCAGGGATGCAAGGCTGGTATGATATTCACAAATCAATAAATGTGATACAACTCATAAACAAACTGAAGGTTAAAAATCACGTGATCATATTGATAGACACAGAAAAAGAATTGGAAAAAACCCAACCCCCAATTTTGATAAAAAGTCTCAGCAATGTGGTAATAGAGGGAGCATACTCAACATGATAAAGGCCATATATGAGAAACCCACAGCCAACATCATACTCAATAGGCAAAAACTAAAACCATTTCCCATGAAAGAACAGGAACATGACAGTGATGCCAATTTTCACCATTCCTGTTCAACATAGTATAGGAAGTGCTACCATAGTGCTCAGACATGAAGAAATAAAAGTCATCCCAACCGGAAAAGCACATAATAAATGAATTTGGTCATGAATCAGGATACAAAATTAACACCCATAAATATATGTATTTTTATTTACCAAGAATGAACTCCCAAAAAGATAAACTAAGAAAAGAATCCCACTTACCATTGCAATAAAGGAATTAAGGAAAAAACTCAATTAAGGAAGTAAAAGAACTCAATTAAGGAAGTAAAAGAACTGCACTTGGAAAATGACAGAATATTGAAAAGGAGATAAAGATATCAACCAGTGGATTAATATACCGTGTTGATGGGTTGGTAGAATTAACATTATTAAGATGTCCATACTACCCAAAGCAATTTATAGATTCAATGTAATCTCCATTAATATACCAACAGAATATTTCACAGACAAAGAACAAACCCTCCAAAAATTCATATGGAGTAAAAATAGCCTCAGCAATCCAGGGAACTACAAAAAAATATGGAAGGCTCACAATACCAGATATTAAGCTATATTATAAAGCCACCATTCTCAAAACTGCCTGCTACTGGCACTAGAAAAGACATATACACCACTGAAACAGAACAGAGAACCCAGAAGTGGACCCAAGTCATTACACTGTATTATTAATTTACAAAGGAGGTGAGAGCATTCAATGGAGTCAAGACAGTCTCTTTGATTTTCTACAAGATGGCAGCGATATAGGCAGACGCGACCCAGGTCTTGTGCCAGAGCAGATGGAGTAAGCAGCTGAAACTAATAACACCCACCGCGAATTGGGGAAATTACTCAGCTGGTGAGACGGTTTGCAGTAGGGAAGGGCAGAGCTCCTCTGGAAAGGTAAAAGAACCAGGGATCTGGGCAGGAAAGTTTGCCAGACCTCTGAGCCCAGAGGGTCAGAGGGAGACCGCATGGCACTGGGACAGGCACAGCCCCTGACTGGGGAAAAGAGATCCGCGGGATTCCTGGCACAGGGGGATTTGAGATCTGGGTTCTGTGATTACGGAGGACTGAGCCTAGAGGGGGCTGCCTCAACAGCTGAATAGACCATGCAGTGCTGGTAAGAGAGGAGCTTACAGAAATTCAGACTTCCTCATTTCTGTGGCCAGCATTTGTTTGTTTATTTTCACTGAACCCTGTTCATAGGACATTTCAGATACAGACACTCACCTGTGCTGAAGAGAGGGAGAAGGTGCAGATGAGTGGAATCTGGGGAGAGGCTGGGGAGAAAGGGGGCGCCGGGAGAGGTGCCAGCGAATATAGTGCTGAGACACCCTTGGGCCAGGACTAGGGCAGCCATTCTTTCCGGAGTGTGGGACTCCTCCACCTAGCCCCCAGGCAAGGAGCACAGCCACACCCAGATTAGACCCTGAACGAGATGAAGGATTAAAATAATCTGATCAGTCCCTGGGCATTAACAGGGTCTGGCCTATAGAGGGACTTTCAGTCCCAGCAATAACACAGACCAGGGCCACGATTAAAGAACCAGTTCTGGGGAGTTGACCTCCCCAAACCAGTTTTAAGTGCAATAGAGAAAATAAACCCTTGCTACTGGATAGAGAAGCTGTATAGCCTCAGAGACAAACCCAAAAATACTGCCACCCAGAGGCTAAGCCACAACCTTAATCTCAGCTAAACACAAATTAAGGCAGTCTGGGACAAAAATACGGCCTGCTTTAAAATCAGGACTATGGTTTACAACACTGAGGAACAGTGTATCGCAGGGAAATTCAACACTCCCCTGAATAACTGGCAAGACCAAGGCGAGCCAGACTGAAGAGTAGAAGAACCGAATTACCTTCACTCCTGCAATTTTTTTTTCTTTTTTCATCTTTTAACTAAGAAAGCAATTTTTTTCTTCTTTTTCCATCAGCTGATTTTATCCTTTTAATTACCACATTTTTATGTTTAACCAGTATTATTGCTGCTACCACTTTACCATTTTTTTAAAGTGACATTTTATTGTCTCTCTATTTTATTTTGGGATTAGTTTTCTCCATTCTATTTTCATCGTTCCTATAGCATCAATTTTCCCTACCTCAATTTTACCTCTATGCTAAAACCCTCTTCCCCACTTTTCCCTTTTTGTTGTCCTGTTTCCCTTACCCTATTCCTGCTTTAGATTTTCCTGATTCCTTCTTTTTCCCCCTGTCAAAATTTCACCCTAATTATATATCCCATTTCCACTCCACTGCTCTAAATCCTTATACACCTATCCCTTATCTTTCTTCACTATCCAAAATTTTTTCCCTTCTTTTATCTTTCTATGTTTTGTTGCTGTTTGCTTGATTGTTGAGTATTTTGTTTTTTTTGGTGTTTTTTTTGTTTGTGTGTGTGTGTGTGTGTGTGTGTGTGTGTGTGGTTTAGGACTGGTTGTGAGGTTGTTTGCTTTTTCCTTTTTTTTCTTTTGCTGGCTTTTCCCCTCTCTCCACCCCCACTCCCCTCCAGTTATTTTTGTGCTTCTGTTTTCCCTTGGCTCTCTTGATATTATTGATTATTTGTAGTTTGCATTCATCTCCAGTGATCTGTTCCTGGAATCTGTTGGGATTAGTGGCGGTTCTTTCAGAGTTTTCTCCTCATATAAATAGTCTCTTCCCCTCTTCTACTTCGTTCTCTCTTTTCACTCTTTTTTTTTCTTTTTTTCCGCGTCATTTTTCCCAATTTCATTTTTGAACTCCTTTTTTTTCTTACTTTTCTTTTCTTTTCTCTCTTTTATATTTTTCTCTTCTTTCTTCCTTATCCCCTAATCCTCTTAATTTGGGCAGTCACCTTTATTTGGGGTTATTAATATTGTGAATATATTTGTCTTTAGTGCCTGGTACGTTGTGGCTTGATTTGTTGCATTATGTGCCCTTAAATCAGCGCAGCAGATCCAAGCCGCAGAAGCCTCCTGATCACCATACCCTCTGAGGATCAGCAGCTGTATGTGAAGACTCCCCCCACCAGCAAGAAGAGCCACCAAAGCTGTGAACAGCACACATAAGAGGAGCTGCCAACTGAGGAAAAGCTGCTATCGCAACCGCCCAAGGAGCAACCACAGCCCAAGGAGCCACTGCCACCCAGGGAGCAGCTCATGAATGACTCAACGTCTACATATGTCAGTCAGATCAAACATGGGTAGACAAAGAAATCCCGAAAGGAAAGAGAAGGAGGATTCGCCAGAAAACCAGCTAAGTGATACAGAGGCATGCAACATGAGAGGAAAAGAATTCAGAATAAGGGTCCTAGAGTCCATAAACCGAATGGACGAAAAAATCAAAAACATATAGAAGAACCAAGAAAAAACAGATGAAAAAATCAACTACTTAAGCAAGAATCAAGAAGTAAGAGATAAAAAATCAACAACTTAAGTAAGACCCAAGAAGAAATGAAGAGTGATATAGCTGCAATGAAAAACTCCATTGAAAGTATCAACAGTAGACTAGGAGAAGCGGAGGACCAAATTAGTGAATTAGAAGACAAGGAAGCAAACACACCCAAACTGTACTGCAATTGGATAAAAAAATTAAAAGACAGGAGGAGAGCGTAAGTGACATTGGGACAACATGAAACGAAACAACATATGGATAATAGGGGTGCCAGAACAACAGAAAGAGGAACAAGGATTAGAAAACCTATTGGAAGAAATAATATCAGAAAACTGCCCTGTGTTGGGGAAGAAAAAAGTCACACAAGCCCAGAGAGTCCCAAACAAGGTGAACCCGAAAAGACCGACACAAGACACATCATAATTATCATGGCAACTGTTCAGGACAAAGAGAGAATCTTACAGGCTGCAAGAGAGAGACGGAAAGTTACATACAAGGGATCTCCCATTAGATTATCCAATGATTTCTCAACAGAAACACATCAGGCAAGAAAAGAATGGACAGAAATTTACAAAGTGATGCAAAGCAAAGGACTGAATCCAAAAATACTCTATCAAAGGCTATCATGCAAAATTGAAGGGGAAATAGGAAGCTTCACAGACAAAAAAAGGCTACGAGAGTTTATCACCACCAAGCCGGCAATGCAAGAAATTCTAAAGGGACTGGTGTAAAAAAAGGAACAAAAAGCTCAGAAAGAAAACAGCCACACACACAAAAAAGAAATGGCTACAAACATGTACCTTTCAATAATAACTTTAAACTTAAATGGACTAAATGCTCCAACCAAAAGACATCGAGTGGCTGAATGGATAAAAAAAACATGACCCATACATTTGTTGTCTACAAGAGACCCTCCTCAGAAGAAGGGACTCACACAGACTGAAAGTGAAGGGATGGAAAATTATCTTTCAGGCAAATGGAAAGGAAAAGAAAGCTGGGGTAGCAATACTTATATCGGACAAAATAGACCTCAAAGTGAAGGCCATAACAAGAGATAAGGAAGGCCACTTCATAATACTAAACGGATCAATACATCAAGAAGATATAACCCTGGTAAACATATATGCACCCAATGCAGGAGCACACAAATACATAAAAATAACTCCTGGAAGATATCAAAGGAGAGATCGACAACAATGCAATCATAGAGGGGGACTTTAATACACCACTGACATCATTGGATAAATCCTCTAGGCAAAAAATCAGCAGAGAAACAGCCATCCTAAATGACTCACTAAATCAGATGGACTTAATTGACATCTTCAGAACGCTTCACCCCACAGCCAAGGAATATACATTCTACTCAAGTGCTCTTAAGACACATTCAAAAATAGACCACATATTGGGTCACAAACAAAGTCTCCCCAAATTCAAGAAGATTGAAATCATACCAAGCATCTTCTCAGACCACGATGGCATAATATTAGAAATAAACTACAATAAAAACAACCCCAAATACTCAAACACTTGGAAGCTGAAGAGCATGTTATTAAATATTGATTGGGTTACCAATGAGATCAAAGAAGAAATTAAAAACATCCTGGAAACTAATGACAATGAAAACACTACAATCCAAAACCTATGGGACACATAGAAAGCAATCCTGAGAGGGAAGTTTATAGCTCTACAGGCCTATCTCAAAAAACAAGAAAAAATGGTAGTAAATCATCTAACTTACATCTCAAAGAATTAGAAAGAGAGCAACAACAACAACAAAAAAAAACCCAGAGTGAGCAGAAGGAAGGAGATAATAAAGATTCGCACAGAAATAAATGACATAGAGACCAAAAAAATAATACAGAAAATCAATGAAACCAAGAGCTGGTTCTTCGAAAGGATAAACAAGATTGACAAACCTCTATCCAGACTCACCAAGAAGCAGAGAGATAGGACCCCAATAAACAAAATCAGAAACGATAGGGGTAAAATAACCACAGACCCCACAGAAATACAAATGATTGTTAAAAAATATTGTGGACAGCTCTACTCTAAAAAACTAGACAACCTGGAGGAAATAGATAAATTCCTAGAAAAATACAACATTCCAAAACTCAATCAGGAAGAATCTAAAAATCTCAACAGGCCAATAACTATGGAAGAAATTGAAGCAGTCATCAAAAAGCTTCCAGCAAACAAAAGCCCAGGACCAGATGGCCTCACAGGGGAATTTTACCAAACATTCAAGGAAGTACTAAAACCTATCCTCCTCAGACTACTACAAAAAAATCAGGAGGAAGGAACACTTCCAAGCTCATTCTATGAAGCCAGCATCACCCTAATACCAAAACCAGGTAAAGACAACACAATGAAAGAGAATTAAAGGCCAATACCCTCATGAACATAGAAGCGAAAATCCTCAACACAATCTTAGCAATCGGATCCAGCAGTACATCAGAAAGATCATACAACATGACCAAGTAGGATTTATCCCAGGGATGCAAGGATGGTACAATATCCGCAAGTCAATAAACGTGATACATCACATAAACAAATTGAAAGAAGAAAAACACATGGTCCAATCAATTGATGCAGAAAAAGCATTTGACAAAACCCAACACCCATTTTTGATAAAAACTCTCAGCAAGGTGGGAGTAGAAGGATCATACCTCAACATAATAAAAGCCATATATGACAGGCCCACAGCCAACATCATACTCAATGGACAAAAACTAACACCATTTCCCCTAAGAACAGGAACAAGACAGGGATGCCCGCTCTCACCACTTCTGTTCAACAAAGTATTGGAAGTATTAGCCATTGCAATTAGACAAGAAGAAGAAATAAAAGGCAACCAAATTGGAAAAGAGGAAGTAAAACTGTCCTTATTTGCAGGCGACATGATATTATACATACAAAACCCTAGAGACTCCATCAAAAATTTCTAGACTTAATACATGAATTTGGCAGTGTAGCAGGATACAAAATTAACCCCAAGAAATCTGAGGCATTTCGATATATCAATAGTCAACTTTCAGAAAGAGAGATTACAAAACCAATCCCATTTACCATTGCACCAAAAAAATTAAGCTACCTAGGAATAAACTTAAGTAAAGAGGTAAAAGGCCTCTACTCACAAAACTACAGGACATTGAAAAAAGAGATAGAGGAAGACATAAACTGATGGAAGAACATACCTTGTTCATGGACTGGTAGAAGCAACATCATTAAAATGTCCACACATCCCAAAGCAATCTATAAATTCAATGCACTTCCCATTAAAATACCAACAGCATACTTCACAGATCTAGAACGAACTCTCCAAAAATTCATCCATAATAATAAAAAAAAGACCCCAAATAACTGCAGCAATCCTGAGAAAGAACAAAGTAGGTGGGTATCAATACCACATATCAAGCTGTATTACCAAGCCGCTGTTCTCAAAACTGCCTGGTATGGGCACAAGAACAGACATATAGATCAATGGAATAGAATAGAGAGCCCAGAATTCGACCTGAACAAATATGCTCAATTAATATTTGACAAAGGAGGCAAGAACATACAATGGAGTCAAGATAGTCTCTTCAATAAATGGTGCTGGGAAAATTGGACTGGTATATTCAGGAAAATGAAACTAGACCACCAACTTACACCATACACAAAAATAAACTCAAAATGGATAAAGGACTTAAATGTACGACGGGAAACCATAAAAATTCCAGAAGAATCCAAAGGCAACAAAATCTCAGACATATGCCGAAGCAATTTCTTCACTCATACAGCACCTAGGGCACTTGAAACTAAAGGGAAAATGAACAAATGGGACTACATCAAAATAAAAAGCTTCTGCACAGCAAAAGAAACCATCAATGAAACAACAAGAAAACCCACTGCGTGGGAAAACATATTTGCCAATGTCATATCAGATAAGGGCCTAATCTCCAAACTTTATAGGGAACTCATACAACTTAACAAAAGGAAGATAAACAATCCAATCAAAAAATGCACAAAGGTTCTAAATAGACACCTTTCAAAAGAGGACATTCAGAAAGCCAAGAGACATATGAAAACACGCTCAAAGTCACTAATCATCTGATAAATGCAAATCAAAACAACAATGAGGTACCATCTCACACCTGTCAGATTGTCTATCACCAACAAATCAACAAATGACAAGTGCTGGAGAGGAGGTGGAGAAAAATGAACAGTCGTGCACTGCTGGTGGGTTGCAGACTGGTGCAACCACTATGGAAGGCAGTATGGAGCTTCCTCAGAAAACTACAAATGGAACTGCCATTTGACCCTGTGATCCCACTTCTAGGAATATATCCCAAGAAACCAGAAACACCAATCAGAAAGGATATATGCACCCATATGTTCATAGAAGCACAATTCACCATAGCTAAGATCTGGATACAGCCTAAGTGCCCATCAGTAGATGAATAGATTAGAAAACTGTGATACATCTACATGATGGAATACTATGCTGCTGTAGAAAAGAAGGAACTCACCATTTGCAACAGAATGGATGGAAGTGGAAAGCATTATGCCAAGTGAAATAAGCCAGTCAATGAAAGAAAAATAGCACATGATCTCACTGATTCATGGAAAATAAAGACCATTATAAACTTATGAACAATAATAGATACGAGGCAGAGCTGCCTCAAACTGATTGTCAAACTGCAGCGGGAAGGCAGGGAAGGGTTGGGGGGCAGAAGGGAAAGGGGTAAGAGATCAACTAAAGGACTGGTATGCATGCATACAAACATAACCAACAGACATAAGACACAGGGGAGGGGGAAGTGGAGGCCAGGGGATTGTCAAGGACGGAGAAACAAAAAGGACACATATGTAATACTCTTTGTAATACTTTACGCAATAAAATTAAAAAAAAGACAGTCTCTTCAATAAATGATGAAAATCAGACAGAAACATGCAAGAAAATTAAACTAGACCACCACCTTTCACCATACACAAAAATAAACTCAAAGTGGATAAAGGACTTGAACGTTAGTTGGAAATCTATATGAAGAAATCTCAGAAGACTGCACAGGCAGCAAATTATCAGACATATGTCTTGGCATCTCTTTACTGACACAGCTCTGAGGGCAATGCACACAAAGGAGAAATTAAACAAATGGTCCACATCAAAATAAAAATCTTCTGCACGGCAAACTAAATCCTGAACAAAACAACAAGAAAGCCCACTGCATAGGAGAACATACTTGCCAATGGTATCTCTGATAAGTGTTGAATTCCAAAGTTGACAGGGAACTCACACAAATTAACAATAGGAAGATAAACAATCCAATCAAAACATGGGCAAAGGACTTAAATGGACATTTTTTGAAAGGGGGCCTACATAAGGCCAAGAGACATAGGGAAAAATGCTCAAAGGCAATAACAGTCCAAGAGATGTGAATCAAAATGAGAGAAGTACCAATCCACCAGTCAGAATAGCTGTCAGAAAAAAATAAAAAATAAAAAACCGCAAGTGCTGGAGAGGATGCAGAGAAAAAGCAGCCAGGCAGCTGCAGCGAACAGGAGGCTATCTTGCTCCAGTGAAGGAGGAAGCCATGGTTCCCTGCCTGCCACTGCTGGAAAGTGAGCTTGTACTCTAAGCAACTATGTTGCAATTATAGACACTAAACAAACCCCATGCTTTCAGCCAGCCAGCAGATCTGGAGTTGCAACAGAGTTTCGATAACAGAACCCAAACAAACACAGATACCTGCTTTCAGCAGCCGAGGCCTCAGAGCTGGGGCTGACCCTCAGAGCTAAAGCCAGCCCTCAGTTCCAGTGACAGCCATAGAAGATAAATAAATCCCAGAATAAAAAAAAATTAAAAAAAGGAGAGGTTGGAAGCTTCAGTCACCCACCTGCTGAAAAGAGCCCTCAGCCCCTCACCCAGACTGGCCAGGCACCTGAGTTGGGACCCTGACCATAAAGGCGGTGTGACCAGCTGCAAACAGCTATCATCCCCTCATCCAGGCTGGCCAGGCACCCAAGCGGAACCCCCACCCTGATCCAGGACACCCTTCAGGGCAATCCAGCCGGCCCCCACCTGTGCACCAGGCCTATATCCTATATAGTAAGAGGGTAATATGCCTCCCAGCACCAGGATCAGCAGAGCCATGAGGCCTCCGGAACCCGGGATCAGCGGAGCCACGAGGCCTCCTGGCACCGGGATCAGCAGAGCCTGCTAGCACCAGGATCAGCAGAGCAGCAAATGCTCACTGCCCATGTGTCAAGCACAGCTGCGAGGCCTCCCAGCACCAGGATCAGTGGAGCAGTGAGACCTCATTACCCCTGTGTCAAGCGGAGCTTCAAGGGCTCCCAGCACTAGGATCAGTGGAACCTCCAGGCCTCCTGGCCCCTGGAGCAGCATGACAGGGGGCAGCGCCCAAACCCACTGATCACCCTGCGGCTCTGTGTAGGACAGGGTGCTGCGCCCCAACCACCCCATGGGCCCTGCTCTGTTTGTGTCGGGGTGGAGCCACAACCTCCTCCTTGGCCCTGCCCTGAGTGTGACAGGGTACGGCGCCCCAACTCCCCGATTCGCCCTGCTCTGTGTGTGACAGGGACAGTGCCCCAACTCCCCTATCTGCCCTACTCTATGCATGACAGCGGGGAGCACCCCAACACCCTGATTGGCCGTGCTATGTGTGTGACAGGGTACGGAGCCCCAAACCCCCTGATGGGCCCTGCTCTGTGCGTGACAGCAGGTGTTGCTGCAACCTCCCCATCAACCCTGCCTTGAGTGTGACAGGGGGTGGTGCCCCAACCTTCCAATCAGCCCTACCCTGAGCCTGACTGGGGATGGCATCCCAACCTCCCAATCCGCCCTGCTCTGTGCATGACAGGGGCAGCACCCAACACCCAATCAGCCCTGCTCTAATCACAACCACGGGCTGCACATAGGAATTGGGCCTGCCCTCTGCCAGGCAGGAGCAAGCCAAAGAGGGCATGTCATTATCTCCTGAGGGATCCCAGACTGTGAGAGGGGACAAGTGGGGCTGAGGGACACCCCCCCCAACCAGTGCACAAATTTTTGTGCACTGGGCCTCATATATACACACAGACACACACACACACACACATAGGCAGACACACACACACACACACACACACACAAACACACACACACACATATACTAGAGGCCCGGTGCACAAAAATTTGTGCACTCAGTGGGGAGAGGGGTTCTCTCATGCCAGCCTGTGCCCTCTCGCAGTCTGCGACCTCTCAGGACATAATGACCTGCTGGCTTAGGCCTGCTCCTGGGTGGCAGATGGCAGGCCTAATCCCTAGGTGCAGCCCTTGGTCGGGTTCAGAGCAGGGCCGATTAGGGAGTTGGGGCGCCGCCCGCTGTCATGCACAGAGCAGGGTGGATCAGGAAGTTGCAATGCCACCCTCAGGCACACTCAAGGCATGGTCGATGGGGAGGTTGCGGCGCCACCCCTTGTCATGCACAGAGCAGGGCCAACAGGGGATTGGGGTGCTGCCCCTTGTCAAGCACAGAGCAGGGTCCATCAGGTGGGTTGGGGCTCCCCCCTGTCACTCACAGAGTAGGGCCGATAGGAAGGTTGAGGCCCCGCCCCCTGTCCACACAGAGCCTCAGGGCGATCAGGGGGTTTGGGCGCTGCCCCCTGTCACACTGATCCCGGTGCCGGGAGGCCTCGAGGCTCTGCTGATCCCAGTGCTGGGAGGCATATTACCATTTTACTATATAGAATAGAGGCCTGGTGCACTGGTGGGGGCTGGCTGGTTTGCCCTGAAGGGTGTCCTGGATCAGGGTGGCGGTCCCCACTGGGGTGCCAGGCCAGTCTGGATGAGGGGATGATGGCTGTTTGCAGCTGGTCACACACCCTTCAGGGTGGGGGTCCCCACTTGGGTGCCTGGCCAGTCTGGGTGAGGGGCTGAGGGCTGTTTTCAGGCTGGGACTGAAGCTCCCAACTGCTCCTTCTTTTTTTTTTTTTTTTATTCTGAGCCACTTTTAGCTCTGAGGCTCCAGCTCTTAGGCCTCCACTCTCGAAAGCAGGTGTCTGGTTTGTTTGGGTTCTATAATCGAAACTCTGCATCAACTCCAGCTCTGAGATCCCAGCCGGCTGAAAGCTGGTTTCTGGGGTTTTGTTTAGCTTCTATATGTTACAATGTTTCTTAAACTGCAAGCTCAGAGGCTGCAAGGCAGGCGGGGAATGTTGTAGTCCTCTGGCATGGAAGCAAGCAAGCCTCATGTTCAGTTTAATCTGCCTGGCTGCCGGCAGCCATCTTGGCTGGAAGTTAATTTGCATATCACCCTGATTAGCTAATGGGAAGGGTAGCAGTCGTACGCCAATTACCATGTTTCTCTTTTATTAGGTAGGATATGCACACACACATATACATACATACGTATATATATGTATATGTACATGTGGGTGTGTGTATATATATATAGATATGTATATATATATATAGATATATATATATATATATCTCATAGAGGGCTAATGAACTTTGATATTCAGCAAGGCTGAAAATCAGCATTATATTACCCTTCAGTTGGCAAAATGGCTGAAGGAAATCTCCTAACCTGATAACCCTTTTAATGTTTAGCATACTTGACTGCTGACATGCCTGTTTGCTTTGCTAAAGGGCATATATGAGAAACCTAAAGCCAAGTCAATAAAAGCTGATGGGTGCTGGGTTTCAGAGAGCTTCTCTGCTAGAAAGAAAGGTCTCTGCCTGGCTCCCCCATGTCTTCTAAATTTCTATTTGTTGTCTAGTGTATTCATTTGTGTTCAGCTCCTTTTCCAGATCCTGAATCCTTGCTGCAAAAGGTTGCAGCATTCTGGCGCCCAATGTGGGGCATCTGGAGAGGAAATTTCACCAGAGTGAAAAATGAAGACATTTCACCAGAAAGCTGAGAAGTGCACTGAAAAGGTGGGGAAAATTCTCTGTGCACAAAGCCCATGCCAGCTTTGGAAATTGTGAAACATAAAGTGGGCGGAAAATCTTTCTTTTCTGCCAGGCTATAATGAGCGAAAGTTTGATTATAAAGCAAAATAAATAAATAAATAAATAAATAAATAATTGTAAACATTTACTTGTATGCTCAAGGATAAAGAAATTAAAATATCAAAAGGTACTCTCTGAGATCAGGCTCAAGGAAAAATGTAACATTGCCATCTTGAACTATGTGTGCTCTTGTTCGCACTGCATTATGCCTAATTCGTATTGGGGATCAAAAGTCTGTAATACCTAAGCCCTGGGTCCTCCACCTCTAGTGTGGAAAGGCACAGCAGCTAGAGAAAACGGTGTTAACAGTCATTTTACAAAAGGACCCTTTAATGCTTTGTCTGAAAATTACCATATGACACCTTGGGACAGGCAGATTTTAGGTAAAATAACTTGAGAGGATAGCCAATGCCATGAAGAGCAGAATAAGATCGATGAAAACTACTCTGATTCATTAAGCCTTGTCTCTATGTTATGAGCGCATGTCAGTTGATTATTATTAATCTGTTTTGGTTGTTTATTGTTAGTCTATTAAGCATGCCTTCAATTTAATTTAATAAGAAAAGAAACAGTAGATGGACAGGCCATTACTAAATATCTAAAACACCTCCCAACCCATTAATTACTAGTCTTTTGGTGATCCTGTAAAATGTATGCCCAGTCTCGAGAGTGTTATTAAAAGTCTCATTTTACTTCCCAGACTGTCATTTGAAATTTGGATAGATGAGACATTCCTCACAATTTAAGGGATATCTCTGGGATTTCTGTACCCATGAAGAGAAAAACACTAGGTTAAGAGAAGTCGCACCCCACCCGATTTTGGGTGCCTCTTGGACTGACCCCCATCTCTTCATAGATGCTATAGTACAAACCCAAGACTGTTTTTCTTTATAAGATGGTGAAAATGACACAAGGAAAATATACAGGCTGTGTTTAAGAAATAAGATTAGTGTTTCCATAAGAAGGGGCAGTTCTTAAATAATAATGGTCCATATTCCAAGGTTAATATTAAAGCCAATGAAAGCCAGTAAGTTTTCTCTGCTGCAAAATTTGCCAATGTGAAACGCCCTTAGATGGTGATAACCGCTACCGTTTCATTGTCTAATCAGGGCGATATGCAAATTAACTGCCAACTAAGATGGCAGTGAACCGCCACCAAAGATGGCGGTTAATTTGCATATGTAGGCACAATGCAGGGAGGCGAAAGGGAAAGCATGAAGAAGCCCACTGTCGCTGACAGGAATCGGAAACCCAGGGGGGAGCTAAGAGCCCTGCACCCCATCCATGGTCGGAGAATTGGGCACCTTTGCCACCCTGGCCAGTGATAGCGGGAAGTAGGGTTGGAGCCAGTGATGGGAGTTGGGCACGGGCAAAGCCGGTAGTCCCAGCAGCTAGGGGTCCCTTGCCTGGGCCTAAAGCAGAGCCCGCGATCACGGGGCCGCTGCCGCTGCCGCTGCGGGTACCCGCTGCCCAGGCCGGATGCCTTGGCCAGAGGCGTTATCCTGGGCAGGGGCAGAGCCTGTAATGGTGGGTAGCTGGGGATGCCCTGCCCAGGCCTAATGCCTCAGCCAGAGGCGTTAGGCCTGGGTAGGGGCAGAGCGGGATATCGTGGGGAGCTCGGGGTCCCCTGCCCAGGCCTACTGCCTTGGCCAGAGGCGTTAGGCCTGGGCAGGGGCAGAGCCACCTGCAACTGAGGGGAGCTGGGGGTCCCCTGCCCAAACCTGACACCTCTGCCAGAGGCCTCAGGCCTGGGCAAGGGGCCGATCTGGTGATTGGTGATCAGAGGGTGATGAGGGTCAACTCCTCTGGCCGAGGCATCAGGCCTGGGCAGGGGATGGAGCCAGCAATTGGAGGGGGGTGGGGGCCCTCTGCCGAGGCCTGTTGCCTGGGCCAGAGGCATCAGGCCTGGATGGGGGGTGGATCCAGTGATTGGGGGGATATGAGGGTTCCCTTGCCTAGGTCTGAAGCCTGGGTCAGAGGCGTCAGGCTTGGGCGGGGGGTGGAGCAAGCGATCAGAGGGAGATGGGGGTCCCCTGCCCAGGCATAATTCCTGGCCAGAGGCCTCAGGCCTGGGCGGGGGCCAGAGCCAGTTATCGGGGGGAGATGTGGGTCCCTTGTCCAAGCCTGACACCTCTGGCGGAGGTGTCAGGCCTGGGCAAGGGGCCGATCCTGCAATTGGAGGGTGATGGGGGTCAACGTCTGAGGGCTCCCAGTAAGTGAGAGGGGGCAGGCTGGGCTGAGAGACACTCTCCCCCCTCGCCCCAGTGCATGAATTTCGTGCACCGGGCCCATAGTTATAAATAAATATATTGATGGTGAGGGTGCAGTCCCTGAGGAGAGGGCAGACTGCACTCTCTGTTGGAGGAAAGGGCCAGTGGATATTCTCCCTGTAAAAGCAGAGAACCTGGAAAAGCACTCTTAGATGTTATCTCTGAAGGAAAAATGTGGTGGTTTTAAAATTCCAATGGCTACAGGCCTTCTTCCTTTCTCCCCCTACTTCTTTGGCAACCTCATATGTCTAAACATACTTTTCCAAAGTCTTTGGTAACTTAAAAAATTGTAGTTGCTTACATTAAGTAAAAAAACTTATTAAAACTCTAAAGGTTTTGAAATAACAAAATTTTGCAAAATTTATTTGAGTTTGACTCGAATGAAAAAACAAAGGACAGATTTGAATCTATTAATTAAATAAGTCTTTGTTAATTTTATTGGAAATATATCCCTAAAAATGTGAAGGTATTACTAAACTAAGAAATGCTAAGTATTTAACTTACCACCTAAAATTTAAGGCTTCCAAGAGTTAAAAGTTCAAATTAAATTGGGAGAAATTATGTGCTCGTAATGATACAATGCATAAAGTTTAGAAATTCATTATCAAGAAAAATATTTCATGTGATTTCTCTGGAAAAACTTAGTAGTACAAAGTATATTGTAGTCCTTATGTGTACTATGTGTGGTAAAATGTCAACCTAGGATATAATATTTTATTGGACTGATTAAAAAAGAGGATTAATTCTATGGTCTGAACCAAATTTTTAATAAAAAAACCAGTTTAAATTTTATTGATCTATTTTAGCATAATTACAACAAACGTATAATGTAATGTTTGGGTTACACATATTTGTGATAGTCTTTCCATGTTAAATTTCAAGACTTTAACCAAGAGATAGCTTTGAAACTTTTCAAGTTCCCTGGAATAATTCAAGGGTTTACTCTCTTCTTAAAAGAAATATTTTAGGAAAAGAAATATTTTCAAACCAAATTACCCCGATCTAATATACTTGAAATCACTTGAAGCTTCATCAAATAAAAATTAATAGCTGTGTTCTCTTTACATGCACGTATTTTAAATGTTATAAAAGTTTCACCCTCTAAGGGAGGGCATGACAAAGTTGCTGAATACTTCTTAAGCAAAATCAGATTATTCAGCAGCAGAATTTTAAGATGGGAGACCTGACAGCCAGATCTTTAGCTAGGCCCGGGGGTAGTGCAACATCTGGACTTCATAGGTCAAATGTATAAGTTTACTTACTTTGCTTTCTCAATAAAGATGCGTACTTTAGTCACTAAATAAATTAGCTTTTTACAATATAATCATGGTCTCATATAAACTCAGTTATACGAGAAGCAGATATTTTATTAGCAATTGGTTCTAACACAGTCCAGAGTAAAATTTCTGTACCTATGCAATAACCAAAAGAATGCTGTTCAAAAGTAAATTTTAAGCTCAAAAAAAGGAGAAATTTTTAAATCTCATCTGCTACTATTTACAAGGAAAACAAAAAGTTATTATTGGAGCATTAAATCTCACCATTAATAAGACACCATAGAAAAAAAGGAGTTACTTTGACTTAATCTGTATGCATTGCACAATTGGCCAACATACCTCTTATTGGTATTTCTTAAAAGGAACCAAGTTTGTAGCTCTATTTAAAAGAAAAAAAAATGTTTTTAAAAGACACTCCCTAAATGTGGCCTAGAAATTACTCTGGGAGAAAAAACAGGAGCAGATTCCCTTCAAAGATCTAGAAAACTGTAATTAAAAATAAATGTATTAGGCCTCATAAAGAAAAGTAAACCATTTGCATTTTGCCTCCGTAAACAACGCTTATGTCAATATACTCAAAGACTGATAGCAAAAACCCTATTAGTGTCATTTACTGTCCCCACCCAATGACGAAGTTAGGAAATAAGCCTTATTTTTGACTGATTTAAATTAGCAAATGAAAATAAAATAATATTCAGGGGAACTTAGTTGGAATAGGCAGAAACCTATTCCTGGAGCAGTTACTGTTTTTACTGATAGTTCATCTCATGGTAAAGCTGCTTATAATGCAAAGAATTCAGACCAAGTCATTCAGACCAGTCATACTTCTGTGCAAAGAATCGAATTAGAAACGATCAAGGCTGACTTGCAGGATTTCCAAAAGCCTATTCATATTATCTTTGATCTGCCTATGCTGCTGGCTTGGTAAACAGAACTGCAACTACTCAATTTAAATGTCTGTGACCGATGCCTATCTATACTATTTGAACAAGTCCTGGTCCTTTAACAAAAGGAAATGCATAGGCCTATCAATTAGTTATTTTATTAAACAGGCCACAGAATCTCATCAACTTTTACATCAGCCTGCCAAAATATTGTACAGCAGGCAAAACAGATTATCAAGAAATGTCCCCCTTGCATGTTATATCTGCTACAAGGGCCTCTAAATCCCAACTTGAAAAACAAAAGTGGGGGAATAGTGAAGAAATCTCCTGTAAGTAGACTACACCAAGCCTTAATTACTTTAAAATTTTTCCTTGTAATGCTGATGGCAAGACACCCATAGAATTACACTGGTGTCAGAATAAGCCAAACCAAAATGGTCTGGTTAAATGGAAAGATACCGAGTCTGGTTTATAGAAGGGTCCCTTTATTAACCTCTGGTCGAGGATATACTTGTGTGTTTCCATAAAACTCCTCTAAGCCTGGATGGTTCCTGCAACATGAATCTGAGGGAGGAACTGACCACAGATAGCAGAGGCCCCAAGCAAAACGCTGAGGAGTCAGAGGAGAACCATCCAGAGATAGGGGATGGTGAAGACGCCTTGCCATGCTAGCACTCATCATCGGTGCATTGGTGCAGGTTGCCCATGACAAAGCCAAAAAAATTCAGACCTACATTGTCATTTCTCACCATTTGTCCACCATCCAGAACTCGAACATCATTGCTGTCATGTCACAAGCTAACTGTGACTGGGAAAGGGATCCATAAAAAACTAATGGCCCCAAAAGAAGCCTGCTATGAATGAATTCCTTAAATACCTGACAATAATATTTAGAAGGACATGAAAGAACTCAATCCTTGTCGTCGAATCTCCCTACGTTTCCTTTTTAGAGTAACCGCTATTGTCTTTCTTTCTTGTTCTTCTATGTTTGCTTCCAGGGTTAAGATGCAGAATGAAAAGTCTTAAAAGGATCTGAGCCCAGCTAATGGCAGACACCTTTCTAAACTAATTAAGAAAGCAAAAAGGGGGAAATGTCGGCCCAGCAAAGACCAACAGTAGTGAACATATCAAAGCGAGAATCCTACAGCAGGCGAATGGACTTTGATAATCAGCATGGCGGAAAATCAGCATTTTGCTACCCTGCTGCTGGCAAAATGGCTTTAAGCAACCTCCTACCATGATAATACTTTTATTGTTTACCAAACTTTACCATCGATATGCCTGTATGCTTTGCTAAAGGGCAAATGTGTATTAAAGTAAATAAAAACTGATGGGTCCTGGGTTTCAGAGAGCCTCGTTACTAGAGAGAAATGCCTTCACCTGGCTCCCCCACGCCTTCTAAATATGTAATTGTCGTATAGTGTATTCATTTCAGTTCATACACTTTTGCAGTTCCTGAATCTTTGCTGCAAAAGGTTGCTGCAGGGAAGGTAGTGGAAGGTGGGGTTAGAGAGATCAACTAAAGGACTTGAGGCATGCATATGAGCCTGACTAATGGACACTGACACCAGTGGGGGTGATGACATGAGGAGGAGGTAGGAGGGACAAATGGGGGATAAGGACACATATGTAATACCTTAATCAATAAAGAAAAAATAGCCCTAGCTGGTTAGGCACTGTGGATAGACTATTGGCCTCCAGACTGAAGGGTCCCAGGTTTGATTCTGGCCAAAGACACATTCCTGGGTTGTGGGCTTTGTCCCCAGTGTGAGGCATGCAGGTGGCAGAGAATCAATTATTCTCACGCATCATTGATGTTGCAATCTCTCTCCCTCTCCCTTTCTCACTGAAATCAATAAAAAATATTTCAAACAATCAAAGAATAAACAGATGAATAAAATAGAGCCAGAGTAAAAAATATATGTTTTATAATATAATAAAAGGAATCCTATTATTTTCATATATTTAATAATTCCTACAACCTTTGTGATAAAATAGGTTTGCACTGTTTTGGTAATATTATATTTAATATTTTTTCCTTAACATATTAATGTTTATTGCATGTAACACTATATTATAACAGACTAATATGCAAATTGTCCCTTCAAACAGGAGTTTGACCATGAGATCCACCATGGGGTGGGACAGTTTGGCTAGCATCCCAGGCTGCACCCTGCAGGCAGCCCCACACTGTTCTGTCCACGGCCCCCCTCCACCCGCTCAATGATTGAGGACCCACCAGCCAGTAATCTGCCCACAGCCCCTTCCCCTGGCCTTCATCTTCCCCCATCTGATCCCCCACTCGATCTGGGTGGAGCCAGCCGGCCAAACACCTGTATCCCCTCCCCTTGGCCAACCTGGCGATTGGGGTGTGCTGGCCGGAAACCACCCATGCATGAATTGTACACTGGGTCTCCAGTATTATTATATTTAAAATTGTTTTTCTTGGAATATTAATGCTTATTGCATGTAAAATTATTACATTTAAAATAGTTTTTCTAGAAATATTAACATTTATTGAATGTAACAATATGACACTAAAACCATTTTTCTTAAAATATAATAAAGTAAATATAAAAAAGAGGGACACTGTATCAACATGGATTAAAAGGATTGCGTTCTTCACTCTGGTGTTATCTACTTATTACCTCACTAATCAGAAGATGAAGAATTATTCCTAACAATGAAACAATAAGATAGTGTTGAGTACAGATGCCCATCCACTACTCACTTTCCACAAGGCTTCCAGAAATTAAAGTGTAGCATTCCTTTTAAAACAGCTCATTACTCTAATCCATGAGAGACTGTACCATTTACCTTGACTTCCCATCCCAGTAATGCTTTGCCTTGGATCAGAATGGGCAGGTCTTGTAGGTGGAGGATCCCAACTTCTTGAAGATGGAGTTCTTTTCAGCGGAAGGGTATCCACCCTGCAGCCACTTCTGTGAAGATTAATTGTATGTCTGCCATCCTCTGTGTCATAAATAACATCATTCTACTTGAGTAAGGTCAACATTTGTTAAATGGTCACGTCTGGATATTGTGTATAAATATTTACTAAACAGGATCATGGTCATAAGCATGCTGGTTAGCACAAAATGATAAAATTCTATCTTCACATGTCTTCAGTACAGTGCTCAGAGTTATTGAAAATCAGTTTGGATAACTGAGAAAGAACTGAAGCAGAATTATATATACGTGCCAATAAAACAAAACAAAACACACACACACACACACACACACACACACACACACATACACCAGAATTTGAATGCAGAGAATCCAGATATACTAAGTGAAAGAAGTTATTTAAAAGATACAAGAAAACAGTCTCAACTAGTCATCAAACTAATTTCATCTCAATAAAAGCTTTTAAAACATGCAATGTCATAATTAAAAATTAAAATATAAAAAGTCAAAACATGATGCATTACAAAAAAGTGTTATTTCACAAATGTTATCATATAATTCCTACAGTTCATTTATAAAATAACTCTTTGATCAGAATACTACACTCTATTTTAATAGTATTTAAAGAAAACATGTTGAATAATACATAATTAACAATCACTGTTTTCATTTTCAAATAGGAAAGAGGCTTATCTTCCAATTCTGTAATTCGTCATGGGAAAGAAGAACTATGAGCATCCTCATATGTGGCCAAATATGAACTGGCAAACTCATCTCAGTATCACCCAGATGGTAAAAACAGGAACATTCACCTTCATCTTGCACAAACCCTGCAATAATATTTTAGGAAATTTTCCCTGAAATGTCACACACCTAGTTATCACAAATGGACACTAAATCTTTGAAATTAGGAAAACTGGTTAATATGAAACCAACTTTTCCTCCTACAGATATATTGAAATGAATATACTTTCCTTTCATAGTCAGTCAAATAAGTAAATAGATAAATTAATTAAAAGACAACTCCCTGAAAATAGCTCGTCAACATGTTTATTCATGTTTCATATTCCTCATATACAAGAAAGAAAGAAGGAAAGAAAGACCAATAAACTTGGTGAATCATTGGTTTTTAGCCTTTTCCTGAGTCAGAGACCCCTTTGTGAATCTATTTAATACCATAGACATTTCTCTTATGTAGTTTCCAAATGGAAAGTTTTCTACATCAAACCTAAGTACAAGATCATCTTATCAAATTAATAATAGAGATTATTATTTTACACAGTACAGGGTTGCACATTCCTATACTCAAAACTAGTATTTCAAATCCAATTCTAAATAATGAAGTGTGTGTCCTTGACGTTTATATAGTTAGACCAACTTTTATTTCAGGGGGAATTTTCCAAGGTGAACTGATGTCCTTTTTTGAGATGAAAGAAGGGTACTTTCAGAACAAATTCTTAGTAGTTCAATAAGTATGAATCTTCACTTTAAACCTACATGACTTCCTGTTCCCAAAGTGTAACATTCTAACATAAGATCAATAGAATTGAGTTCTTCAGAGAACAGTTGAAGTGACTAGAGGCAAACAGTAATGCTAAAATAGACTGAATTTAGCTTGAGGTTTAAATCCTATCCGTGTAAGGTCATTAGGAGTGTTTCACACATTATATACTGCATTCATTATTATATGTGCTATACCTCTTTAGCAATTACAAATCATCTTGATCATCAGTATACATTCTCAATCTAATGAACGGTATCATTTCTTTTGCTTTGAATGATATGAATGAAATTGAGGTGTATCTCTTCATTCAATGTTACTGTTTTCACATAAATAATGGTTTCATGCTCATATCTTTTTTTAATTTTTTAAAAACATTTGAGTTACTGACAGTAACTTTATGAATTTAAAGTTATTGAATTTATGGAAGTTAATATGATCACATAGGCACTCTTTATTGAATTTATGGAAGTTAATATGATCACATAGGCTTCAGGTACACAAGTCTATGACACCTCATTTGCATATTGTATTATGTGTTTACCTACCTCAGATCTCCTACCATCCCTAGATTTTGAAACATTACCTAAGTGTTTTACACCTGAGGGATGTCCTTTTGCTTCTCTTACTTCCTCTCTTTCACTTCTCAGACTTCTCACATCACCTCTATTTCTTGATGGAAGTGGTGCCCTCTGCCCACCCCCACTTTGAAAAGATGGTTTCTTGGTGTAGTCTACTTTAGTTGTTTTTCCACCCACAGACTAAAATGAGTACACATAATATCAACACTACATAACATTTAACCTGAACAAATGAGCAACTGTTTGAAACCTACTTATTATTGCAACTAAAATCAAGATCTACCTCAAATTCTTCTCCCAAACCAAGTGTTTCCTTCAAAAATGACAGAGTCCTTTTTCATGGAAAGTTTATGAAACACTTCATTATTAACAATATTCTATTGAAGTATTCAACACAGAAACATATATTTTGGTTAATAAAATTCCTCCAAAGACCCCTAGTAATAAGGACTAAAATGTATGTTGGTTAATAAAAGTCCTCCAAAGACCCCTAGTAATAAGGACGAAAATGTCTCACATTCCAGGGGAAAGCACATAAATTCCATTCTTGTTTTTTAGTAGGCTTATTCTTGGTTATCTGGAGAGAGGGATAGAGAGATGGAAACATAGATGAAAGAGAAATATTTTGATCAGCGGCTTCCTTAAATGGCTCCTACTGGCAAACCAGCCAGCACCCTGGGCATGTGTCCTCACCCGATATAGATGATGAGACATCTTGGTTCACAATTCTATCCTCAACCATTGAGCAATACTGACTGGGCAATGTGGATTACTTTTTAGAATGTGTCTGTTACTTCATTTATGTTTTGACACATCTATTTCATGTTTTCCAGTGCACCCGGCTTACATAAACTATTTATTTTTTAAAACAAACAATCATTCATTCAAAATGATTAGGTACTTTATTCCTCCTCTACCGCTTCTCAGGTTTCTTAGTTTTACTATTTCTTCAGTAAAAATGACAGAAAACAATGTCCAGTATGAATGCAACTCTGTATACATAGTTCTGATTTGTTTCTCCATTCTATTTTTAATCGGCTCTTTGCACAATCTTTAGTATTTTTATGTTACTGCACTGTTTGATGTTAAATATGGTTCTAAGAAAACAAACCATCTTGAAGGGGAGAGCTGCTATGACTAGGAACCCAGCCTCACCTCTACCCAGATGGGCCTCACACATCACCTGAGAGCCACTCTGGCCAAAGACCTTTTTACGGCAGCAGCAGACCCACGGACACCGGGACTCCAGCCCCCCACCAGTGCCATTGCCTCCTGTGAGTCTTGGAGTGTACAATTGAATTGCGGATCCACTCTGTGGCCATTGGCCCATCACACCCTGGCACCTGGGTTCTGACATGATAGCTAAAATGGGGAGACAAACAAACAACACCCAAAGGACAGAAAAGGAGGAATTGCCAGAAGAGGAACTCAATTAAATGGAGACATACAATATGTTCGAAAAGGAATTCAGAATAAGGGTCATAAAGTTCATACACCAGATGCATGGGAAATCCACAACTTACATAAGAATCAAGGAAAAATGAAAAACATTGATAATAGCTACAATAAAAAATACAATGGAAGGTTTCAATAGTAGACTAGAAGTAGCAAAGGATTGAATCAGCGATTTAGGAGACAGGGCAGAGTAACACACCTGGAACAACACAATCTGAACAGCAACTTGAGAGAAAAAATAGAAAGCATGTGGATATCCTAAGGGAGATTGGGGATAACATGAAACAAATAACATGTGTATAATAAGGGTGTCAGAAGGACAAGATGAGGAACAAGGATTAGGAAACCTATTAGAAGAAATAATCACAAAACCTTCCTGATCTTGGGAAGAAAAAGTCACACAAGCACAGACAGTCCCAAACAAGATGAAACCAATAAGACCTATACCAAGACACATTGTAATTATAATGGCAAACAATAATGACACAAACAGAACCTTAAAGGCTGCAAGAGAGAGACAGAGAGTCACCTACAAAGGCTCTCCTGTTAGATTATCAAATGATTTTTAACAGAAACACATCAGGCCAGAAGGGAATGAAAGGAAATATACAAAGTGATGCAAAACAAGGGGCCAAATCCAGGAATACTTATCCAGCAAGGCAATCATTCAAGACTATAGGGGAATTCAGTGTCTTTACAGAAAAAAAAAAAAATCTAAGGGAGTGTTTCACTACTAAGCCATCAATGCAAGAAATGCTGAAGGGACTGTTGTAAAAAGAAGGAATAGAAGAGACAGAAGAAACACAGGCATAAAGAAAAAAGTGGCAACATATCAGTAACTATCAAAATAACCTTAAACCTAAATGGACTAAACACTCCATTCAAAAGATATATAATGGCCAAAATTATAATAAAACAAGACCCATATATATGCTGTCTATGAGAGACCCACCTCAGAATAAGGACTCACATGGACTGAAAGTGGAAGGAGAGAAATACTTTTCAGGCAAAGAAGGGGAAAAAACTAGGGGATCAATAATTATATTTGAAGAAATAAATCTCAAGAAGCCAAGATGGCGATGGAATAGGCATACACGTCCCAGGGCACATCCTGGAGCAAATGGAGTGAGCAGCTGAAACTAATAACACCCACCCGGAATTGGCAAAGTACACTCAGGTGGTCAGACAGTTTACAGCCAGGAAGGGCAGAGTTCCTCTGGTAAGGTAAAAACCAGGGATCTGGGCAGGAAAGTTTGCCACACCTCTGAGCCCAGAAAGGGTATAAGCACCCCTATGTTCATAGCAGCACAGTTCACCATAGCTAAGACCTGGAAACAGTCTAAGTGCCCATCAGCAGATGAATGGATTAGAAAACGGTGGTATATCTACATGATGGAATACTATGCTGTTGTAAAAAAGAAGGAATTCTTGCCATTTGCAGCAGCATGGATGGAACTGGAGAGCATTATGCTAAGTGAAATAAGCCAGTCAATGAAGGAAAAATACCACATGATCTCACTCATTTATGGATAATAAAGACCATTATAAACTTATGAACAAAAATAGATACAGAGGCAGAGCAGCTTCGAACAGACTGTCAAACTACAGCGGGAAGGCCGGGGAGGGTTGGGGGGCAGGAGGGGAGAGTAAGAGATCACCCGAAAGACTTGTATGCATGCATATAAGCATAACCAATGGACATAAGACACTGGGAGTTAGGGGAGGCCAGGGGATAGTCAGGGCGGGGAAGAAAGAGGAGACATATGTAATACCCTTTGTAATACTTTAAGCAATAAAACAATTTAGAAAAGAGAGAAAAAAGAAATCTCAAAGTAAAGGTCATAAAAAAGAGATAAGACCGATTGCTATGATGTGCTCTGACACCCAGGGAGTAGACTCTCAATGCAAGAGCTGCCCTTGGGGATCAGTGAGCTCCCACAGGGCAGCGCCATTCAGCTGGATCCTGTGCTGACGACTGGCCAGTGGAGCAGCAGTGGCAGGAATCTCGCCCACCTCCACAGAGGCGCTAAGCATGTTTGGCAACTGGGACTAAGCCGAAGACATCATTCGGACATGCCCTGAGGTCTCCCAGGCTGCCAGAGCGTGAGGGACTCCGCCAAGTGTACAAAGTTCGTTCACTGGGCCCCTTATATTGCTAATAAACTACAATAAGATATAACAAAATTCAAATACTTGGAGGCTAAATAGTCTTTTATTAAATAAATGGAGGCCCAGGGTATGAATTCCTGTATGGAAGCCGTCTGGTTGGCCTCCCCAGATGGGCACATGGGGCCAGGCCTGCAGTGGTTAGTGGCCATTGGCGGTTAACCAGAAGGCCATGCCTCCAATCTGGGCGTTAGCGCATATAGGGGGTGTGGCTGACCAGGGGAAAGGCTGTGAGTGGTTTTCTTATCAGTCCTGCCCCGAATGGGGGATTGGGGGCAGATGGGAAGCAAGGTTGGTCAGGGATATGGCCGATTGGGGCCCAGATAAGACTGCTTGGCTGCCGCAATGCAAGTCATAGCCACCAGCTATTCTGGTCATTCTGCCATTCCGGTCACAGGGCTTTTATGTACAAAGATAGATAACTGGGTTACCGAAGAGATTAAAGTAGAAATTAAAATCATCCTGGAAGTAAATGAAAATTAAAAATAAAAGTCCAAAATCTATGGGACACACTGAAAGTAGTCCTTAGAGGGAACTTCATAGCATTACAGGCCTAACTCAAAGAACAAGAAAAACAGTTAACAAATTATCAAACCCGCACAACATAAAAAGTTAGACAGAGCAACAAGCAAAGCCCAAACTGAGCAGCAGGAAGGAATAATGAAGATCAGAGCAGAAATAAATGACATAGAGACCAAAAACCGCACAAAAGATTAATAAAGACATGAGCTATTTCTTTGAAAGGATAAACCAGATTGACTAAGCTCTAGCTGGGCTCACCAACAGGACCCCAGTAAACAAAATCAGAAATGAAAGAGGCAAAATAGCAAAAGACCCCACAGATATAAAAAGGATTGTAAATAAATACTATGGACAACTCTACTCCAACAAACTGATCAACCCTGAAGAAATGGACATATTCCTAGAAAAATACAATCTTCCTAAACTCAGTTAGGAAGAATAAAACATAGGACCACGCCAATAACTACTCAGGAAATTCAAGCAGTCACAAAAATAACTTGCAGCAAACAAAAGCCTGGGTGAGACGGCTTCACAGGGACTTTTACCAAGTGTTCAAAGAAAAACTAAAACCTTCTTCCTCAGACTATTCCATAAAATTCAAAGGAAGTGCCATTTCCCAACACTTCCTATGAAGCCAGCATTACTCTAATCCCAAAGCCAGATAGAGAAAACACAAAGAAAGAAAAATGCAGGCCAATATATCTCTGATGACCATAGATGTTACAATCCTCAACAGAACTCTAACAAATGCGATGCAACATTACATTGAAATGAGCATACACCATGCCAAAGCGGATATATTCTGGGGAAGTAGGATGAGTCAACATCCAGAAATCAATAAGTGTGATGCATCACATAAACAAATTGAGAGAGATTCATATCCATTGGTGCAGGAAAAGCATTTGACAAAATCCAACACCCAATTTTGATAAAAACTCTAAGCAAACTGGGCATAGAGGGATCATACCTCAACATTAAAAAAGCCTTATGTGACAAAACTACAGACAACATCATACTCAATGGGCAAAAACAATTACTCTAAGAAGAGGAACAAGACAGGGATGCCCAATCTCACCACTTCTGTTCGACAGAGTACTGGTAGTGCTAGGCAATGCAGTCAGACAAGAAGAAGTCAAACAAGGCATGCTAAGTGGAAAAGAGGAAGTAAAACTGTCATAATTCGCAGATGGCATGGTATTGTCCATAGAAATACCTAAAGACTCCACCAAAAAAACTAGGAGATTTAATAAATGAATTTGGCAATGTAGCAGGGTACAAAATTAACACCCAGAATTCTATGGCTTTTTGATACACGGATAATGAACTCAGAAATAGAAACAAACAAACAAAAATGCCATTTAGCAGTGCAACAAAATTTTAAGAAACCTAGGAATAAACTTAACTGAGGAGGTAAAAACCTGTTCTTGGAAAACTACAGGAAATTGAAAAAAAGTGATAGAGGAAGACTAAAGCAAATAGAAGAACATACCATATTCATGGTTTGGTACAATCAACATCATTAAAATGTTCATAGTACCCAAAGCAATGTACAGTTTTAATGTATTAACCATTAAAATGTCAATGGCGTATCTCACAGACCTAGAAGAAAGTTTCCAAAAATTCCTATGAATTTAAGAAAAGACCCCAAATAGTTACAGCAATCTGGACAAAGAAGAACAAATTTGGAGGGATCACAATACCAGATATCAAGCTATACTACAAGCCACCATTCTCAGAACTGCCTCTTACTGGAACTAAAACAGACATAAAGACCAATGGGACAGAACAGAGAACATAGAAGTCGACCCTAACCATTATGCTCAATTAATATTTGACAAAGGGAGGCAAAAGCATAGAATGGAGTCATACAGTCTCTTCAATAATTGGTGGTGGAACCTGGATGGCAGTCAGGCCTAGGCAGGGCTGGGTAGGTGGGGCGGCGCGGGGCGGGGCAGAGCGCGGTGGGGCGGGGCGCGGTGGGGCGGCTGCGCACTGGGCTAGGACTCTGCTGGCACAGGCACTGCACTGGAGACTCTTGCCCTTCCCGCGGGGTCTGGGGCCTCCCAGCAGGGCCCCATGGAGGACCTTAGCCTGGACAGCTGCAGAGAGGAGGACGCGGCGCCAGGCGCCAAGGGGTGGCCCGAACCCCAGGCGAGGGTGCACTTCCGCGTGACAAGGTTCATCATGGAGGCAGGTGTCAAGCTAGGGATGCAGAACATTCCCCTCGCCACCGCCTGTGCCATTTACCATAAGTTCTTCTGTGAGATCAACCTGGACGCCTATGACCCCTACTTGGTCGCCATGTCTGCCCTTTACTTGGCTGGCAAAGTGGAAGAACAGCCCCTGCGAACCCGTGACATCATCAACGTGTCCAACAGGTACTTCCACCCAGGCAGCGAGCCCTTGGAGATGGACTCCGTAGTCTGGGTGATCCAGGACAGCATTGTGCAGTGCGAGCTCCTTGTGCTGCGGGTACTGCGCTTCCAAGTTTCCTTTCAGCACCCACACAGGTACCTGCTCCACTACCTGATTTCTCTCAAGAACTGGCTGAATCCTTACAGCTGGCATCGGACCCCCATCTCCGTCACTGCCTGGGCCCTGCTGCGGGACAGCTACCGCGGGGGGCTGTGCTTCCGGTTCCAGGCTCAGCACATAGCGGTGGCGGTGCTCCACCTGGCCCTGCAGGTCTATGGGGTCCAGGTGCCCGCTGAGGCCATGGCCGAGAAGCCATGGTGGCAGGTGTTTAGTAGAGACCTTACCAAGCCAATCATTGATAACATTGTGTCTGATCTCACTCGCATTTATACCATGGACACAGAGATCCCCAAAGACAAGCCTGGGACACTCGGCTGCCAGGGGACAGCGCCACCACATCGCCCTGAGGGCCGGTCCCCAGAGCACTGGCAGGGAGGACTGGTTTTGTGCTGCTGGAGACAGGCCGGTGAAGGCGATGACATGCTGCCACTTTGATTCTCAGGCTTTGACTCTCCCTGGCAGCCAAGGTCCAGATGGGGATGGGCGCTGCACCTCCCGCGGGCAGGAGGGTGCCGCGGGCAGGAGGGTGCTGCGGGCAGCTCTGAGGCCTCCGTGTCTGCTTTTGTCCTTTGAAAGGACGCAGACTACAGCCGAGGTTTGCGATCAGTGGAAGGAAAATCAAAGAACGGATGGGACTGTGCCCCAGGGGATTTTTTTAAAGGCCAGATTTAGAGAAAGTATGACTCAATTATCATAGAGGAAATTTTATTTTGTTTCATTGAAGATATTACAAAGCCAAAATAAAAACATAATAATAATTGGTGTTGGACTTTTAGCACAGATACATGCAAAAAAAATTAGTCTAGACCACCAACTTACACCATACACAAGTATAAATTGGGAATGAATAAAGGACTTAAAAGTAAGTGGGTAACCATTAAAATCTTAGAAGAAGCAAAATATCAGGCATCTGTCTCAGCAATACCTTTACTGATACAGCTCCTAGGGCAATGGAAACTGAGGAGAAAAGAAACAAATGGGACGACGTCAAATTAAAACACTTCTGCAGAGAAGAAGCGGCCAACAAATACAACAACAACAACAACAACAACAACAACAAAACAAGGAAGTCCACTGCCTGGGAGAAGATATTTGCCAATGTTATATCAGATAAGGACCTATTCTCCAAAATTCATACTGAACTCATCCACTAAACAAAAGGAAGATCAACATTCCAATAAAAAACTGGGCACCACCACCATGAAGGCCCCTTCTGACTTATGGTGTCCCAGTTCCTGTGATGATTATTACAGCCACACAGGAGATGGGTATGATGGGGGCACGGCAATTACTGCAACAGCCGATGGGACACCCCTGTAAGAGGTCCTGAGTGTGGTGCTGGCAGCGATCACAGGATACACCATGTATGCAAGAGAGAGTGAATCATGCAGTACAGTAGCTCACCTGATTGGGCACTTGGGGAGTCAGAGGGGAAGCCCCTGTGACAGAAAAATTAGACACTGAAAATAAAAATGATAAGGTACAGACAATATTTTATTGTAAGCAATTTGGCTTCTGTTATTTAAGAATGACAAAAAGCAAATGGTAGGTTTGGGGGAAGCATCAAGAATTGTAGGTACCATTATGAAGTTTCAGGATTGGAGGCAAGGTTTGAATTGTACAAGGTTGCTTCCTAAGTGCTGATTTAAATTACAATATACTTAAATGTTTAAATTTTACATATTGTATTGTTAACATATTCAGAATATAAGCACAACCAACAGACCAACAGAGGCAAGACACTGGGAGTGGGTGACAAGAACAAGAGACAAGAGATAGAGGAAGCCGGAGGGAAGGTCAGTAGAAAAAAAGAAAGAGACATATATATTACTTTTGGTAAAACCTTAAACACTAACATTACAAAAAATTTTCAGAAGAACGTGTTCTCCAACATGGGATTTCTTGTCTGATTTTACTACAAACACAGAAAAGCAGTCTGTTTGGATGGTGAGTTATATTCATGGCCCTAAATTTCCCAGGGTGTCTATGACCATATGTGCATGAAGTCTTTGAAGTGAACTGCATACAAAATGAAGCAGTGTGTTATTTCGTCATGGCATGCGGCCCTGTTTTCCAGGTAGGAAGGGTAAACAAATGAGGTATTCTCCTTGGAAAACCTAAATGGATAAAAGGATTGAAGAACCTCTGACAAGGCTGCAAAACAAGGATTCCTCCAGCTCTGTGGCCCACACTTTGCCCCCTAAGATACTGATCAGGAGCAGGCCGATCCCACTGGCCCCAGGAGGAAGAGGAGACCTTGGGGAAATGGGAGATGGTGGTGAGCAGCAACAGGGCAATGTGGCGTGGCAGCACAGCAGCCTAGGCCTCGGCATGAGGAAGATCCGCAGACACCTGTGGAAAGGAGTATAGGAAGAACATGTCATGCCAGCCCCTGTTGAGGGGCAGGTGGAAAGGCCTGAAGGTGCTGTGGGTGGCCTAGAGGGAGAGTTCAGAGGAGGGGCTGAGGTAATCTGCTTTGACTCTGAGTGACAGTGGACATGCACACTCCCTCCTCCTGCCTAAGCCCCCCTGCCTGAGCTGAAATTGCACTGCCCTTGTTGTACTGGTAGTTCCTGTCTCAGGCACACACCCTGCGGCCCTGGTGTCACAGGCTGTATCCCTCCCAGCATCCAGGTGTCCCTGTGAGAGAAAAATACTGGCCCAGGAACCTGGCAGCACACCAGGGGAGAGCCCCGGCAGGCCCTCCTCACCCGTCCTGTCCACTCACTCAGGGCCATCATCCTCTCATAGTACTTCAGGGGATTGAGCCACAGGTCCTTGCTGATGATCTGGTAGGGCAAAGAGAGCTTGGTCAGGAGAACACAGGGACCCAAATAGAAACCCAAGCAGCAGGCGGACACAGGAAGCTGCATGCTGGCATGGCCAGTGACATCCCACCTCAGCAATCCTGCCAGATGCTGTCACACTATGGTCAGAGAACCAGTAGAAGAAGCTGGTGCTGCTGTCCTGGAGCCTGTGGCTGTAGACTTCTCGTTCACAATGCTGGTACCACTGAATGGGAGTGGCACGGGACAACCTGTATCCTGCAGGAGAGGGGTATGTGAAGCTGGGTACATCACCTTCCATCCCTGCCCACCACCAGCTGCAGCCCATGCAGGGAGCCTCCTCTTACCCGTGAGGGTGTTGAGATACTCCTTCACAATCACATGGTTGCGGAATTAGGGGTTGCTGCGGAAGTACAGGCTAATGGTGCAGCAACCCCAGGGATGCCTGACTTCCCTCACCTGCAGAAGGAAATGGATCCAGGGAGTGAAATCGCAGCCCAGTGCTGCCGCCTGTAGCTGTTTTCAGGGACAGGCCATTTCCCCACCTGCCCTCCACTACTCCTTGGAGCAGGTGCACTTACCTTCATATCAATCACATGGCCGAGCATATTTTTATCTTGGACGCTGATCATGGCCAACATCTCTGGGTGGTTGACAAACTGCTTTGGGTCAAGGAGCCTGCAACCTGGGAGCTGGGCATGGACCAGCTAGAAAGAGCAGCCTGGCCTGGCCTCTCCTTCCCTTAAGGCCACTCTTTCCACATAAACGGCAGAAAGGGGCACAGCACCACTCTGTTTCCTGACAGACCCTGATGCCCACCGGACTGCTTTGTGCTGAGGGCTTGACAGGTTACACATCACACATTCCTGCTTCTGACTGAGGAACTGGACATAGAGACGGCCTGTAAGGCAGCATTAGTTAGTCCCAGAAGAGCCCGTGCAACACAGCCCTGTCTGTGGGCATCAGCCCCTGGTGTATGCGTGCCTCTGCCTTGGAGCTCTGCCCCTGGACCCCCTGGTAATGCTTCTATGTTGCCTGTACAAGACAGAGGGTGTCTCCAGGATCCTGGGCCAGACCGGGGCGCCCTGCCCCTAGCTTGTCCTCAATGTTCTTTTCTAGGGGAACCATCCCCGCTTACACCGTTCTCCTGCACTGTCCCATGCTCCTTGTGATCCTGCTCCTCTACCCTCAAGGATACAGCTGTGAGCCAGAACCCAGGGATGCGCCGGATATTGAGGCTTCTCCGTTTGAAATAGGGCTTGAGCCTCTGCCGAGTCCTGCACCTGAGCCGAGAGAAGGCCCTGATGGCTTGCTCGTTCATGGGATCCATCTCCAATTGAAGGGCCTGGAGCACCTCCAGAGGGGACCAGGTTAACTTGGCCCCGGGCCCTGACTGGGCCTGCTCCTGCTGCACTGGCTCCTCTTCTTCTGGCTTTGCTTTGGCCTTGGACTGAGGCTCCACCTCTCCCACCTGTTCCACTGCCTCCATGGTGCACTTCCCCTCCACCTGCAGGACAAACTGCTCCCCTGCAATTAATTGCTCCTCCATCCGCCCCTCCTCCTGGTGGTCACTCCCTTGCGGGTCACCTTGATCCTGTGCCTCCAGCCTCAGCTCTTCACTCACCACCTCCTCCTGCCTCCCCACCTGCAGATCTGGGAAAACCTCCTCACCTGCCCACTTGGCCTGCCATGGCACCACCTGCAGAAGGCCCTCTGTCCACAGGATAAACTGAGCCTGTGCCTGGAACACCTCCCCCAGGCCCTCCTTGTCTTCCCCTTGCTCCTCACTCTGGGTTCCCTGCTGCACCTCACTCTCCTCTCCCTGCACACACTGCTCTGCAGCCACCCAGTCCTCCCCTCTCCCGCACTCAAGATCAAGCCCAACATCCTGGCCTGTGTCCAACCTCAGCTCCAGGGTCTCAGCCTCCCCCACCTGCATGAAGTCCTCCCACTCCAGCCCCAAAGCTTCCCTCTGAACCTCCTGTGCCCTTGTGTCCTGGGTATCACCACTTCCCTGCACCGAGGTGAAGCTGAAAGCCTCCTGGATCATCCTGCTTGCCCTGTCCTTCCTAGTGCAATGGCCCTGGGGAGCCCTGTGAATCCTCAGGCGCCCTGCAGCTGAAGGCCCCCTAGTGGAACTGAGAGGAAGCACGCTGCCCCCAGGAGCCCCTCAGTCTCCCAACACAGCCTGACTCTGGATGCCCCCTGGCTCTGAGACTGGTGCTGTGAAGGAGCAGGTGGTGCAGAGCCTGCTGAGTCCAGGCAAGGTGCTTGCTCACTGGTGCATGCAACCAGGCCCTGGTGTGCTGACTGGGTGCACACTGGGCTCATGCACAGGCGCTGGTCATGTGAACATTTGGTACTGAAGGCACCTAGCCAGGCCCAGCCTGCTGTTTCTGGTTGGGCTCCTCAAAAGCCTCCTCCAATCACGGATGGGGCAGTGGGTGTCACCCTGCGCAACCCCGCCCCTCACTCAAAGCTCTGGTGTAGGTAGATGGTAACTGGGAGGTATCCTCTTATCTCTTCATTAGCCAGAAAACGGAGATTTTGAAAGCTTAGAATCTTGACCTGACTGAAAAGAAGGAAGAAATGGTGGAACTTGAAAATGACTTCAGGTTTTCTCACTGTGCTGAATGAAGTCAAAAACTGCTGCAGTGAAATATTTTACCCGTTGTTCTCCCCGCATGAACTACAATAATAATGTGCTTTGTGTTGACATTTACTGCTGTGTTGCTGACAATTACCTGGAAGAGAAGTTAAGGGGATTCAATGGGTTGGAAAAAGTTGAGCTAAATCAGAAAGCAGGTCTAATTAAGGAAGTTTATTCTCTATCTATCTAAAGACACACACACACACACACACACACACACACACACACACACTTATATTGCTAAGGTGACTCGTGCATGTGCCATACTTTTGAAGCTCTTGCTGGCGCCAATTGCATGCATGTGTTTCAAATCTTCATTGTCAATCAGAATTTGGTTGACACTGCTATTATAGAGAAAGGGTAAATAGCAGTACTAAAATATTTCTTCTAATTAATCTCCTTTCAATGGGCACAAATCCATGCACCTGGCCACTGGTATTCTAATAGTGGCAAGATATCATCCGTGACTACTAATATTCTATTGGGCCAGGACATGCCAAATTGGTCAAACATATCTATATATATAAAAGCGTAAGCGACATTATGAGTGGTTGGTACTATGCACACCGACCACCTGGACGCAGACGCTCAACACAGGAGCTTCCCCCAGGTGGTCAAGGCTCTCCCACAGCGAGAGCATCACTCAGCCAGAAGGCGGGCTAATGGCTGGAAAGTGCAGCTGTGACAGCAAGAGCCTCTGCTGCCTATGTGCCTATGTGACAAGGCTAAGAAGCAGTGGTGGCAGGTGGAGTGGGGCTTGGATGAGCGGGAACAGAGCACCTGGCTCCAGCTTGGGCTCCTGCCCGGCTGTCTGCCATTTCGTGCACTGCTACATCCCTCAGGAGGTGTCAGACCTAACCTGGCAGTCCCACATCTCCCAAGGGGTCCCAGATTGCGTGAGGGTGCAGACTAGGCTGTGGGACGCCACCGGTGCTTGAATTTCGTTCACCGGGCTTCTAGTCATTTTATTATTTATCACCAATTTAGCATGGTTCTCTTCTAATGCTGAATAATTTAAAGGTATAACCTGAATTTTGGTAATGATGGCCATTCAGATTTTACTGCTCTTTAGCGGTATTATTTAATGGCTTATATGAAGGGCACTAATCTCCCTCAAAATATGAGAAATATTACATGTCCCACAAACAGTACTATGTTTCAGTGCTAATTCTTTCCACTAATGCCCCTAAGGGAGCCTTTCACTAATTTTCTTTGCTCACTAGCTCATCCAAAATTGAAATGGGAAGGCTGCTTGTCTATATTCAAGTGCAGAGGCATATTCTTCTTAACTACACTGATGCTATCAATACTTTCAATTTTCCAACATAATTTATAGTGAGGGTCTCTATGTTAGACTTTAAAACATCTCTTTACTAATATAAATAAGTCACTTTTAACTTATTTCTTCACAACTATGTGCACGCTCTGATTTAGCAACTTTCAATGCCTGACTCTTTCAAGTGTCCCTTTACACCCTACTTTTCATTAAAAACAGGCCATCTGAAACCACACTGATCACTTTTCAACCTGTTGTGATAATTCAGACATTCCTTGGGTTACGTTGGTCTCGAAGTACATAAGTTTTGTGGTTACGTTGCCATTCCCCATTTATTTATTAAAAAAAAAAGTTTGATATTTCTACGTATGTACATATGTGCTTTATATTTTCTTATTATTCATTTACCACAAGAAAGGTCAGCAATTGTTATGTTTCTTCTAATTTTTTTTTACTGTTGCACACCATTACTGCTGTGTATGTGTGCTCCATGTGAGTGACATATGTGCTTATGTAGGTGGGTTCTGACTTCCGCGAATATTGCATTACATCCCACTGCAGGAACGCGTCAACAATGTAACGCGAGGAACTACTGTACTTGTATCCTATTGATTAAGATGTAGTTATTTGGTCTCCATATTTCTTCAATACGTATATGATTGTTGGAAGTACAAATTATATCTTTATATATTAATGTGTTAATTAGAATTTTCACTCAATAAAAATAAATGCCTTGTCCTTACAAAAAGATCTGGCCTTATAATTGAATGGCCTAATACATATTAGAGTAGGGCATGACTACCAAATTTTCTCAGAAGAACATGGGTTGAAATGAAGAGTATATCCTGCCTACCCCTACTTGAAACAAGAGCCTTAGTTGAGCTCCATCATGATCCAAACAGAAACAGAAACAGTAAGATACATGGCAGGTTTCTGTTACTATACGCCTACTGAGCATGCCTCAGTGCACATTTCCTGACGGTGCTATTGATCAGAATGTGCACTCACAGGACATTAGGACCTTCATGCACAACTCCATCCTGAAACCACATGAAAAGGAGCGTATTGGACAAGAATGTTAGCAGGGACTTTACAATGCAGAGGGATTCTGAAGAAGATTGAAAAAGGTGGCAGAACCCTAGCCAGTTTGGAACAGTGGACAGATCACCGACCTTCATACTGAAGGGCCCCAGTTTCGATTCAGGTCAAGGGCACTTGCCTGAGTGTGGGCTCAATCTCCAGTCTGGGGCTTGCAGGAGGGAGCTGCTCAATGAATTGCTCTCATGACTGATGTTTCTAACTCTCACTTGCTCTCTGTTTCTCTCTGAGATAAATAAAAATATATTTAAAAGAATGGTGGCAGAATAAGTGGATGCTACAGGGACATGCTCCCAGGAACAAACTGATATTCCAACTAAAATACAGAACAACTTCCTGAATAATCAATGGAAAACTCACAGGAGAGAACCCTGACACCCAAGGACCGAAGGTGGTGGCCACTTAGACACTGGTAGGAGGAGAGGAGGCTTGAAGGGGCGGGCCTGACACCCACAGAAAGCAACTGAAGTCTCGGAGAGATATCTCAGCTGTGGAGGACTGCCACTGAGAACTCTGGGTCTAATCCCCAAGCTGGGCCTCCTAGCAGAGAGCACCAGAACTGAGGAGGGTACCCATATAACCTGTGGATGTGAATAGTAGCAGGGCACTGTCTGCCAGGGAGAGACAGCTAGAAATTCAGGTATCCTCTTAAAGAGCCAGCGCACAAATTTCCCTGTGGAGCCACACAGCTTGTGCCCTGGCAAAGGGAGGGTGAAGTGGACTGGAGCTGTGAAGGAAAAAGCCAGAACTGGGGAGTCAAGGGTTCCAGCACAGAAGACAGACACTTCAAGTTTCCTTGGAGGAGTCATTTCCTCATGCAGCAGAGAAAATCTTTCCCATGCAGACATTTGCCTTTCCTGGAGGGGAGACAATTAACACACACTACTGGGAAACACCTTGCCCTGAGGACACTTAAGAGATTATAAATAACAATAAACCTACACACAGAGGCAACTGCCCCACCCTGTTGAAACAAACACTTGCTATAACCTGAGGACCATTGCCTTGGAGGCAAGTAAAGTTGGAATCCTATCAGTCTATAGACAGAGGAGGTCTCTGGAGGCTTTGAGTCTTTGCCTGACCTACTTAGTCAGAAACATCCTTTAACAATATTCTGCACTAGAGACTGATAGGCAGACAGGTCTACCTAACTTGTCACCACAAACCCACACAGAAAGCCAGAAAGAGGAAATAAATAAACAATCCTCAAATGAGAGAACTGGAGAATTCTCCAGATATTGAGAGAGATGAAGCACAGAGAAGACATTTATCTGAATCTGACTTCAGGGTTATGAAGGTAAAAGAGCTCAACAGCATATAAAAAGATATAGTGACTATGAAAAGAAGATATAAAATGACATAATACAAATAAAGAACACATTAGAAGGAATAGGCAGATATTAGGGAACGCTGAGGATCCAATCACTGATTTAGAACAGAGTTAAAAATATCACCCAATAAAAAAAGACAGAAAAATTAAAATTTAAAACAAACAAACAAACAAACAGGAGGGACACTTACATAACAGTATTAGAATAGCCAGTGTGCCAAAAGAGGTAGGAGGGGAGAAAGGCATAGAGAAGGTCTTTGAAGAAACAATGGCAGAACACTTACCTAACCTGGTAAAGGAAAATCCCACACAAGATCAAGAGCCAAAGAGAACCCCAAAGAAGAAGTACCCTAACAAACCCGTGATCAGACACATCATAATTAAAATGCCAAAAATTAAAGACAAAGAGAGAATCTTCAAGGCAGTAAGATAAAAGAAAACTGTTAGCTATGAAGGAGTTCCCATTAGGCTGACTCCTGATCTCTCATCAGAAACTCTACAGGCCAGAAGAAGATGGCATGAAGTACTCAAGTTAATGGAAAGCAAGGATCTGAGACCAAGATTACTATATCTGGCAATTCTTTCATTCAAAATAGACGGTCAAATACAGAGCTTCCTAGACAGAAAAAGGCTGAAGGAGTACATCATCTCCAAGCCAGCTTTACAAGAAATGCTACAGAGATTGCTGTAATGAGAAGGAGAAACAGAGACAGAAACTTAGCCACACAGAAACGAAATGGAAATAAATAAATAAATACCTATGAATAATAACCCTAAATGTAAATAGGTCAATGCTCCAATCTAAAGGTGTAGTGGAGCAAAATGGATACAGAAACATGATGCAAGTATATGCTGTCTACAGGAGCACCATCTCAAAACAAAAGACACACACAGGATGAGAGTGAAGGAATGGGAAAAATTTCCATGCAAATGGAAAAGAAAAAAAAGGCCGAAGTAACAATACGCATAACAGAAAAAATGGACTTTAAAATAAAGGCCATCACAAGAAACATAAAGGTCACTACATGATACTAAAGGGACCAACCAACAAGACGATATAACCCTAGTAATCATATATTCAGCCAACATAGGAGCACCTCAATATATATATCTCAAACAAACAAATAAACAAAAAATCAAAACAAACAAAAATTCTAGAAGACTTTAACAGAGAGTGTGACAAAAGGATAGTCACAGGAAGGGACTTTTATCACCCCTCTGACATCACTGGATAGATCTTCCATATGAAAAAATAACAAGGATGCAGAGCCTCTAAAGGACACACTGGATCCATTAGATTTAATTGACATTTTAGAATAGCGGTTCTCAACCTGTGGATTGCGACCCCTTTGTGGGTCAAATGGCCCTTTCACAGGAGTCGCCTAAGTAAAGGGTGTCCCACAATTCACGCAAGAAGTAATTTTGATAGAAAACAAGGTTTATAATTAAAAACTGTACATTTTTATTGATTCATAAAGAAAGTAAAAGAACTGCACTTGGAAAACTACAGGACATTGAAATGGAGATAAAGATATCAACCAATGGATTCATATACCATGTTGATGGGTTGGTAGCCTTAACTTCATTAACATGTCCATACTACCCAAAGCAATCTATAGATTTATTGTAATCTCCATTAATATACCAACAGAATATTTCACAGACACAAAAAAATCCTCGAAAAAATTCAAATGGAGTAAAAATAGTCTGAGCAATCCTGAGGAAGAAGAAAAAAGTTGGCGGGCTCACAATACCAGATATTAAGCTATATTATAAAGCCACCATTCTCAAAACTGCCTGCTACTGGCACTAGAAAATACATATACTCCACTGAAACAGAACAGAGAACCCAGAAGTGGACCCAAGTCATTAGGCTCTATTATTAATTTACAAAGGAGGAAAGAGCATACAATGGAGTCAAGACAGTCTCTTCAATAAATGTTAGGAAAATTAGAAAGATACATGCAAAATAATGAAACTAGACCTCCAACTTACACCATTCACAAAAAAAAAACAAAAAAAACTCAGAATGGATCTACTTAAACATCAGATGAGAATCTATAAAAAAAAACTTATAAGATTGCCTATGTAGCAATATATCAGATATGTCTTCGCAGTATCTTTATTGATACAGCTCCAAAGGCAATGCACACAGAGGGGAAAATAAACAAGTGGACTACGTCAAAATAAAAACCTGCACAGCAAACAAAATCCTGAAGAAAACAACCAGAAAGCCCACTGCATAGGGAGAACATATTTGCCAATGGTATCTCGGATAAGTGTTGAATCTCCAAAGTTTTCAGGGAACTCAAAAAATTAACAATAGGAAGATAAACAATCCAATCAAAACATGGGCAAAGGACCTAAATTAACACTTTTTAAAAGGAGACCTATAAAAGGCCAAGAGACATACGAAAAATGCTCAAAGGCACGAACAGTCCAAGAGATGCAAATCAAAATGTCAATGAGGTACCATCCACACCTGTCAGAATAGCTGTCAGAAAAAAATCAACAAACCACAAGTGCTGGTGAGGATGCAGAGAAAAAGCGACCCTTGTGCACTGCTGGTGGAAATGCAGACTGCTGCAACCACTGTGGAAAACCATATAGAGATTTCTTAAAAAATTAAAAATGGAGCTCCCCTTTGACCCAGTGTTCTCTCTTCTAGGTATATATCCCAAGAAATGAGAAAGGCCAATCAGGAAAGATATATGCAACTGTATGTTCATACCAGCCCAATTTACAATAGCTAAGAATTGGAAACAGTCTAAATGCCCATTAGCAGATGCACGGATGAATAAACTGTGGAACATCTATACAATGGAATACTCTACTGCTGTAACAAAGAATGAACTCGTATAATTTGAAACAGCATGGATGGACTTGGAGAGCATTACACTAAGCAAATTAAGCCAGTCAGAGGACGATAAATATCACATTATCTCACTCATTTGTGGAATATAATGAACAACATTAGCTGATGAACAACAAGACATCCAGACACAAAGAAGCATTGATCACACTGTCAAACCTCAGAGTAAAGTGCTTGAGGCAAAGACCAACAGTAGTATGTGTGTGTGTGTATGTATATGTGTGTGTGTGTGTGTGTGTGTGTGTGTATGTGTGTTTATTTATGTATGGAGGGCTAATGAACTTTGACATGAACTTTGATATTCAGCAGGGCTGAAAATCAGCATTATATTACACGGCTGTTGGCAAAATGGCTGACGGCAATCTTGCTAACCTGATGATTAAACTTTACTACTGATATGCCTGTCTTCTTTGCTAAAGGGCATATATGAGAAACCTACAGCCAAGTAAATGAAAGCTGATGGGTGCTGCATTTCAGAGAGCCTCTCCCCAAGAGAAAAAGGTCTCCGCCTGGCTCCCCAATGCCTTCTAAATTTATAGTTGTTGTCTAGTGTATTCATTTTGTGCAGCTCCTTTCCCAGATCCTGAATCATTGCAGCAAAAGGTTGCAACATTCTGGCGCCCAATGTGGGACATCTGGAGAAGAAGTCTCACCAGAGCAAAAAAAGAAGACTGTCAAGGGCATGTACCTTGGTTGCGGGGACATACCCAGTGGGGACTGTGCAGGAGGCAGCTGATTGATGTTTCTCTCTCATTGATGTTTCTAACTCTCTATCGCTCTCCCTTCCTCTCTGTTAAAAATCAATAAAAATATCTTAAAAAAAAAACCACAAAAAAACTCATTCAAGCATTAAATCTCACCATTAATAAGACACGATAAGTAAAAAGATAGTTTTACTTAATCTGTATGCATTACAGCATTGGCCAGCATATCTCTCTCCAATTGGTATTTCCGAAAAGAAACCAAGTTTGTAGCACTATTTAAAAGAAAGAAAAAGGCTTTTAAAAGAAACTCCATAACTGTGGCCTAGAAATTTCTCTGGAAGAAGAAACGGAAGGAGATTCCCTTCAAATATCTAGAAAACTGCATATAAAAATAAATGCATCAGGCCTCAAAAAGAAAACAACTTGCATTATGCTTTCCTAAAAAAAAAAAAAATATGTCAATATACTCAAAGACTGATAGCAGAAATCCAATTAGTGTCATTCACTGTCCCCACCCAATGAGAAAGGAAGATAGGAAATAAGCCTTGTTTTAGACTGATTTAAATTAGCAAATGGAAATAAAAGAATATTCAGGGGAACATAGTTGGAATAGGCAGAAACCTATTCCTGGAGAAGTCACTGTTTTTACTGATAGTTCATATCATGGTAAAGCTGCTTATACTGCAATGAATTCAGACCAAGTCATGCAGACCAGTCATACTTCTGTGCAAAGAATCGAATTAGAAACGACCAAGGCTGACTTGCAGGATTTCCAAAAGCCTCTTCATATTCTCTCTTTATCTGCTTATGCTGCTGGCTTGGTAAACAGAACTGCAACTACTCAATTTCAATGGCTCAGTGACCGAAGCCTTTCTATACTATTTGAACAAGTCCTGGTCCTTTAACAAAAGGAAATGAATATGCCTGTCAGTTAGTTATTTTATTAAACAAGTCACAGAATTTCACAAGCTTTTACATCAGCCTGCCAAAATATTGTACAGCCGGCAAAACAGATTATGAAGAAATGCCCTCCTTGCATGTTACATCTACTACAAGGGCTCTAAAATCCCAACTTGGAAAACAAAAGTGGTGGAATAGTGAAGACATCTCTTGTAAGTAGACCACACCAAGCCTTAATTACTTTAAATTTTACCCTTGTAATGCTGATGGCAAGACACCCATAGAATTACACTGGTGTCAGAATAAGCCAAAGCAAAATGGTCTGGTTAAATGGAAAGGTACCGAGTCTGGTTTAAGGAAAGGTCCCTTTATTAATCTTTGGTCAAGGATATGCTTGTGTATTTCCAGAAAACTCCTCCAAGCCTGTGTGGATTCCTGCAACATGAATCTGAGAGAGGAACTGACCAGAGTACTCCAACTACAGATAGCAGTGCACCAAACAACATGCTGAGGAGACAGAGGAGAAACATCTAGAGATGGGGGATGGTGACCACGCCTTGCCACGCTAGCAGTCATCAGCTGTGCCTATGTGCCGGTGGCTCTTGACAAAGCCCAAAGAGGTCAGACCTGCATTGTCATTTCTCACCGTTTGCCCACCATCCAGAACTCGAACATCATTGCTGTCATGTCACAAGGGAACAGTGACTGGAAAGGGACCCATAAAGAACTGATAGCCCAAAAAGAAGCCTACTATGGCAAATTCCTTAAATACCTGAAAACGATATTTAAAAGGACATGAAAGAACTCAATCCTTTTCATTGAATCTCCTTACATTTGCTTTTTAGAATAACCAATATTGTATCTCTTTCTTGTTCTTCTATGTTTTCTTCCAGTCTGAAGAAGCAGAATCACAAGTCTTAAAAGAATCTGAGCCCAGTGGATGGCATACACCTTTCTAAATTACTTAAGAAAACAAAAAGGGGGAAATGATAGGGTAAAGACCAAAAGTAGTTAACATATCAATGGGAGAAGTCCCACAGAAGGCGAATGGACTTTGATGTTCAGCATGGCAGAAAATCAGCATTTTGTTACCCTGTTGTGGGAAAAATGGCTGAAGGCAACCTCCTAACATGAAAATTCTTCTATTGTTTACCAAACTTTACCATTGATATGCCTGTTTGCTTTGCTAAAGGACAAATGTGTATTCAAGTAAATAAAAGCTGTTTTGTCCTGGGCTTCAGAGTGCCTCTCCATTAGAGAAAAAAGCCCACAGTACACAAAAAGAAAGAGATAATAAAGGTAAGGTCAGAACAGAAATAAATGACGTAGGGATGAAAAAAAAAATAATACAAAAGATCAATGAAACCAAGAGCTGGTTCTTGGAAAGAATAAACAACATTGATGAACTTCTAGTCAGGCTCAGCAAGAAACTAAGAGAGAGCACCCAAATAAACAAAAACAGAAATGAGAGATGTGATGTAACAAACGACCCCACAGATATACAAAGGATTGTAAAAAATTACAATGAACAACTCTACTACAACAAACTGGACAAGCTCAATAAAATGGACACATTCCTACAAAAAGACAAGCTTTCTAAACTCAATCAGGAAGAAGCAAAAATCCTGAACAGACCGATAAATACTGATAAAATTGACACAGTAATCAAAAAGCTTCCAAAAAACAAAAGCTCTGGACCAGATGGCTTCACAGGGGAGTTTTACCAAACATTCAAAGAAGAAGGAAAACCAAACTTTCTCACACTATTTCAAATATTTCAAGAGGATGGCATACTCCCAAGCTCTTTTTAAGAAGCCAGCATTACCATAATCGCATAGGCAGAAAAAGACACTACAAAGAAAGTGACTTACAGGCCAATATTCCAGATGTACATTAATGCTGCAATCCTCAACTAAATTCAGCAAACTGGATTCAGCATTGCATTAGAAAGATCATACACCATGACCAAGTGGGATTTATTCCAGGGATGCAAGGATGGTACAAAATCAGCAAATCAATGAACGTGAAACATCACATAAACTATTTGAGGGAGAAAAACCACACAATCATATCAATTGGTGCAGAAAAGGCATGTGACCAAGTGCAACAGCCTTTTCTGATAAAAACACTCAGCAAAGTAGGAATAGCAGAATCATCCTTCCACATAATAAAAGCCTTATATGACAAACACACAGCCAACAACATACTCAAAGTGCAAAACAAAAACCATTTCCCTCTAGGACAGGAACAAGACAGGGACGCCCATTTTCATCATGCCTGTTCAACACAGTACTGGAAGTCCTAGTCAGTGAGAGCACACAAGAAAAAGAAATAAATGGTTCCCAAATTGGAAAAGAAGAAGTAAATTGTCATTATTTTCAGATGACATGATACTGTACATAGAAAACCACAAACACTCCTTCAAAAATTTAATAAACTTTGAAAATGAATTTGGCAATGTAGCAGACTACAAAATTAACGCCAAGAAATATAAAGCATTTTTACACACCAATAGTGAACTTACAGAAAAGGAGATTGAAAAAAGGATCCTATGTATCATCCCACCAAAAAAATTAAGACACCTAGGAATAAATTTAGCTAAGGAGGTAAAAGACCTACACTCAGAAAACTAGAAGATGTTGAAAAAAGAGATAGAGGAAGACATAAACAGATGGAAGGACATACCTTGTTCATGGATTGGTAGAAACTACCTCATTAAAATGGCTATACTACCCAAAGCAATCTATACGTTCAATGCACTCCGCATTAAAACACCAACAGCATATTTCACAGACCTAGAATGAACTCTCCAAAAATCCATCTGTAATGAAAAAAAAGACCCTGAGCCCAAACAGGTTTGGCTCAGTGGATAGAGCATCGGCCTCTGGACTGAAAGGTGCCTGGTTCGATTCCGATCAAGGGCATGTACCTTGGTTGGGGGCACATATCAAGTAGGGGGTGTGCAGGAGGAGGCTGATCTATGTTTCTCTCTCATTGATGTTTCTAACTCTCTATCCCTCTCCTTTACTCTCTGTAAAAAATCAATAAAATATATTTAAAAAACAAACAAACCCCAAAGAGCTGCAGCGATCCTGAGAAAGAAGAACAAAGTAGGAGGGATCTCAGTACCAGATATCAAGCTGTTTTACAAAGCCACTGTTCTCAAAACTGCCTGACACTGGCACAAGCATAGACATATAGGCCAATGCAATAAAACAGAGAACCCAGAAACCAATCCAAACCAATAAGCTCAATTAATATTTGACAAAGGAGGCCAAAACATACAATGGAGTTAAGACAGTCTCTTCAATAAATGGTGCTGGGAAATTTGGTCAGACACATGCAGAAAATGAAACTAGGCCACCAACTTACACCATGCACAATAATAAGGTCAAAATGGATAATGACTTAAACAGAAAGCTGGAAACCAGAAAAATATATAGAGGAATCCATAGGCAGCAGAGTCTCAGATATATGCTGAAGCAATCTCTTCACCAACGCAGCTCCTGGGGCAATGGAAAATAAAGTTAAAGCAAACAAATGGGACGACATCAAAATAAAAGGCTTCTTCATAGCAAAAGAAACCATCAACAAGACAACAACAAAGCCCACTGCATGGGAGAACATATTTGCCAATGTTCTCTCTGATAAGGGTTTCATCTCCAACATTTACAGGGAACTCATACAACTTAACAAAAGGAAGATAAACAACCCAATCACAAAAATGGGCAACGGACCTAAATAGATACGTTTCCAGAGAGGACAAAAGGAAGGCCAAGAGACACATTAAAACATGCTCAGAGTCACTGATCACCCAAGAGATGCAAATCAAAAGGACAAGGAGGTACTACTTCACAGCTCTCAGAATGGCTATCACCAACAAATCAACAAAGGGCGAGTGCTGGTGAGGATGGGGAGAAAAAGGAACCCTCCTTCACTGCTGGTGTGAATGCAGACTGGTGCAGCCACTATGGAGAAGAGTATGGAGTTTCCTCAAAAAACTAAAAACGGAACTCCCATTTGACCCAGTGATCCCACTTCTAGGAATATATCCCAGGAACCTAGAATTACCAATCTGAAAGGATGCATGCTCCTCTATGTTCACTGCAGCACAATTTACAATAGCTAAGATTTGGAAACAGCCTAAGTGCTGGTCAGCAGATGAGTGGGTTAAAAAGCCGTGGTACATCTACACACTGCATAGTATGCTGCCACAAAAAAGGAAGGGGCACTGACCATGTGCAACAGCATGGATGGAGCTGGACAGCATTATGCTAAGCAAAGCTAGTCAGTCAGTCAGTCCGAGAAAGAGAAATATCACATGACCTCACTCATCTGTGGATTATAATGAACAACATAAACCAATGAACAAAAACAGATCCAGAGACAGAGAAGCATGGATCAGACCATCACCCTCAGAGGGAAGGTAGGGGAGGGTGGGGCTAAGGGGGAGAGATCAACCAAAGGACTTGTATGCATGCCTATAAGCCTAGCCAATGGACGCAGACACCAGGGGGTGAGCGTGAGGGCATGCTTGCGGGGTGGGGTGGGGGTGTGGGGGTAGTGGGGGATAAGAACACATATGTAATACCTTAATCAGTAATAGGAATGAAAAGGAACCCAGGAACATATCATCAGGTGAGAATTCACACACTCACACTCACGCACACTCAGGCACCCGCACACTCACACCAGGAGAGGGCTCTGCCGCTCTCAGTGGAAGTCACCTCTTATCTCCAAGCCTGACCAGCGCTTTCTCACCAGCTGAACCAGAGGACAATGATGAGTGACGGCCCTGGTGCTCTGCGGAAAGCGACCTCTCCCTCCCAGACACTTCCGACCGTCCAGCAGCCTCTTTTCGGCCCCCTCTCTGTCCCCCACGCCCTGAGCAGGGCTGGGCTGGCCTGAGAGCCCACAGACTTGAGGACCCAGATCCCGGGGGAGTTGGCGCCGAGGCCTGTGGGGGCCCCCTTGGTCAACTGCAAACTCGGCCAGCTGAGGTCACACAATAAAGGCCGACACCAGAGTTCCATGAATTGTTGCGTGTAAGTCCCCTCAGCGAGCTCCCACTCTGGGGCAGCAAGCGGAAGGCTTCACGCCAGTGAGCCAGGTTTGGACCTCAGGCCTTCACTCCAACCAGGTGGGAACTCATTTCCAGATGGAAAAAGCCGACTGGGGAGGGGCTGGGGGTTGCCAGTGACTAGAGCAAGTTCACCCCTGGAGACAGCATGTTCATCCCTGGAGACAGCAAAAACCCAGAGTGTGCGCTTACCTTTTCCACAGGCCGTGCTCCTCACCACATGTACTCCTGTACAGCAGGGAGGCTGGCTGGAAGGAAGAGGTGGGGGGCTGCGCCTGGCAAGCTTCCTGGGACTGCGCCCTGGTTCCTGCCAGGGCGAAATCTCGCGGGATCATGAGATCAGGAACAAACCAAGATCAGGGGACAGGAGGGGTGGCGTGTTTGAACAGGCCCAGAGAAGGTGGGGAAAGGGGCGCCTGTGCCACACCCACCAGGCTGCAAGGGGTGGCAGAGGGTTTGGGACTGTCAGGGGGACCCTGTGCTTCCAGGCATGAGGGTGGGGGCGGTCGCGGAAGTGGAGGGAGAAACAGGTGGCCGCGACCCCCAGCTTACCTCCCACTCGCCACCCCTGGTCTGTGTTTCTGGGGACCCCTTTCCCACTGTGGTTGTGGCTGCCACTTACCTACCTTGTTCCCTGGGCCAGGCTTGGCGCCCCACTCCCACCCCACCGCAGCCCTCTGTCTAGAAAAGAGCGCCCTGCCCTGGGCTAGCCCACTGTCCCTACTGTCTGGATGGGGACATTTTAGTAACCCCCGGGGCAGAGGAGAGCTGGCCAGATGCAATTACATTGTCTCTCTCCACAGGTGCCCTCCTCAGTCTACCCCTGGGGTTTGGGTCATCAGAGCTCTTTGACAAGCCCCGAATCCAGCCTTTGCTCTGCTCACCTCCCCTAAGCCTTCAGGTGATGGCACACTCCCTGCCTTCCTCCCCCCTCAGGAAGGGGTTCTCCTCTCACCAACAAATCCCTTTGGCAAATTCACACCTGGGCCTGAAAGCAGAAGGAGTGGGCAGGAGGCTCCTGAGGAGGAGAAGGCCAACAAAGCTGAGGAGAGGTGGGGAGGCACCAGCCACAGCCTGGTGCTCAGGCTCTGGCAGAGCTGCCCCTTAGCTGAACCTTAACCCAGGGCTCTCCTCTCAGGTGACGCCTCCAGGGCACACAGGGGGTCTGGCATGCTCAGTCTGACAGGGTTTGCTGCCTGCTTTTCCATAGTCTCTTTAGGAGACAAAAGCCAGGCTTGTGAGGAGAGAGGGAGAGGGGAAGAGCAAAGCTGAGGCCCAGCCCTGTCATCCAAGCTGGCCTGAGGCATCTCCTGGGCGTCCTTGGAAATCAGCTTCTCTTAGTGAGGAAGGGCTTGTAATAAGAATAGAGCCGCAGTTGTTTAATCATTACTTACAAACTATAAATACGAGGCCCTGGGACACTGGAGGATGAAACAGGCTCTACTGAAAACAGGCTGCCTCCATGGCCCATTACTCAGAAAAGAATTGCATTTTGCGAAGAGACCAGGCACAGGACAGGCTTTGATTTGGCAGCTTTGCCGCACCCTGACCCCATCCTGGGGTCTTCCTCAGGAAGGCTGACGATTCCAATCTCATCCCAGGAAAGGGCTGAGCTGTTCCTAAAGTCTTGGAAGATTAGCCACCTTGTGGTCAGCCTTTGAGCTCCTGAAGGGCAGATAGTAGGCCCTCCCCTCCCCTTTGCATGTGACACTTGCAGCTGGCAGCTACAGGTAGCTATCTTCTCCCCAAGAGGCTGAGAGCCGAATTTCCAGCGTGAGGGACTGCTCTCCCCATACTGCCCGCATCCTTGGATAAACGCTCATTGTGTGGTTCAACCCTCTCTCTGCTTAACTTGGCTCAAGTGGTGACAGGCAGCCTCAGACACATTGTGCTGCCTTTCTCTTCCTCACTCAGACTTGGGGAATATTCAGACTCTGCAAACTGTGAGACCTTATCTGAGAGGGAGAGTGGGCAGAGGACACTGTGTCCCTGTCATGCAGGTGAGCCTCCATCTCTTCACCATAGGCTGTGGGGAGGTCGTGGGGGCGGAGCGTTACAGCAGTGTGGTGAGGCTGGCTTCTTGTGTGTCCCTACCCTGCCATTCCTCCAGATGTTCCCCATGCCTATGAACTAGCAGAGTTTAAGGTTTCCAGCTACATAGATGGAGGAATGTGGACAAATGAGGCGACTGCTCTCAGCCCCAGTGGATCTGGGATTGTCACCTAGAGCAGAGCAGATAAAAAGCAGAAACAAACAAACAAACAAACAAGAACCAACTCTATTATTTTATACTAGAGGCCCGGTGCACAAAAATTTGTGCACTTAGGGTTGAGGGGGATCCCTCAGTCCGGCCTGTGCCCTCCTGCAGTCTGGGACCCCTCGGGAGATAATGACCTGCTGGCTTAGGCCTGCTCCCGGGTGGCAGAGGGCAGGCCCAATCCCTAGGTGCAGCCCCTGGTCAGGCTCAGAGCAGGGCCGACTGGGGAGTTGGGGTGCCGCCTCCTGTCATGCATAGAGCAGGGCCTATTGGGGAGTTGGGGCGCCGCCCCCTGTCATGCACAGAGCTGCAGGGTGATCAGGGGTTTGGTCGCTCCCCCTGTCACGCTGATCCCGGTGCCGGGAGGTCTCCTTGCTCCGCTGACCCCGGGGCCAGGACCCCGCTCGCTCCGCTGATCCTGGGGTCCTGAGGCCTCGTGGCTCCGCTGATCCTAGGGGCCGGGAGGCCTCTCAGCTCCGCTGATAACCTGGACAGGGAGGCCTCTCAGCTCAGCTAATCCCAGGGGCCGGTAGGTTTATCATCTCAGCTGATAACCTGGACAGGGAGGCCTATTGGCTCTGCTAATCCCAGGGGCAGGGAGGCCTCTCACCTCCACTGATAACCTGTACAGGGAGGCCTCTCGGCTCCACTGATCCCCGGGTCCTGAAGCCTCTTGCTCCCCTGATCCCGGGGTCCTGAGACCTCTCGGCTCCGCTGATCCCTGGGCGGGGAGGCCTCTCGGCTCCGCTTATCCAGGTGCCGGGAGGCCTCACGGCTCCGCTAATCCCAGGGGCTGGTAGGTCTATCAGCTCTGCTGATAACCTGGACAGGGAGGCCTATTGGCTCTGCTAATCCCAGGGGCAGGGAGGCCTCTCACCTCCACTGATACCCTGTACAGGGAGGCCTCTTGGCTCCACTGATCCCCGGGTCCTGAAGCCTCTTGCTCTGCTGATCCCGGGGTCCTGAGACCTCTCGGCTCCACTGATCCCTGGGCCGGGAGGCCTCTCAGTTCCACTGATCCTGGTGCCGGGAGGCCTCTCGGCTCCGATGATCCCCGGGTCCTTAGGCCTCTCAGCTCCACTTATCCCCGGGTCCTGAGGCCTCTCAGCTCCGCTGATCCCCGGGTCCTGAGGCCTTTTGGCTCTGCTGATCCCCGGGTCCTGAGGCCTCTCAGCTCCGCTGATCCCCGGGTCCTGGGGCCTCGGGGCTCCGCTGATCCCGGGGTCCTGAGGCCTCTCAGCTCAGCTGATCCCGGGGTCCTGACGCCTCTTGGCTCCACTTATCCCCGGCCAGGAGGCCTGTCTGCTCCACTGTTCCCGGGGCCCTGAGGCCTCTCTGCCCTGCTGCTTCAGGGCTGTATGGCTTCGCTCAGCTTGCAGCCTGAGTATGCAAATTAACCGCCATCCTTTAGCCTCTATAATTAAAACATTGTATCTTTTGGAGTTGTTGCTTCAGGAGCTCAGAGCCCCCCAGCTGCAGATGGGGAACCTTTGCATCCTCATGCTGGGGCAAGCAAGCCTCCCTGTTCCCATCAACTGCCTGGCTGCCGGCGGCCATGTTGGCTGCCAGTTAATTTGCATATCTCGCTGATTAGCAAATGGGAAGGGTAGCGGTCATACGCCAATTACCATGTTTCTCTTTTATTAGTGTAGATTGGAACTAGATATTCAGCCTAGCTCTCCCACCTCTTCCCTAGATGCATTTGGCAATTATTTGTCCTGGTGGGGTCTCCCCCATGGCCTGGGCTCTACTTCCTTCTTTCTCCTCAGGACACACGTGACCGTTCCCAAGGCAAGTTCATGTGGGTGCCTCACTGACGCCTCTCCCTCCCCTCCAGGTTCACCTGAGTCATCCCCCTCTTCTCCTCTGCATTTCCCCCTTTTCTCCAGGCCCTGGGCCCAGCCATCCTGGACCCAGCCTCTGCCCTGTCCAGCTGTGGGCCTACGAGGTGTGCTGGGTGAGCTGAAATGCCACCAATTCCAGCACTGGACACAGCAGACACTGGAATTTATAACCCTGCCTCCTGGGACGAACAATGTCTGGGAACCGCTCCCACACTCCTGATTGATGGTGACAGGGGAGGAGGGGTATCTAGCTAATAGACATCTGCTGAAGCCCTCTTGTTTACCATGTTTCACTCCAATCAGGCAAAGGCAACAACCGTCTGAAGAAGGTCTCTCCCTCTCTCTCTTTTGGCCAGGAGGGTGCTGGGGTGCCCAAAGGTGCTCTCTGACACTTTGGCTACGTAATAAACAGCTGAAAATCAATATCCCCAAAAGAAGCTTCAGGGTGGCAGAAACTTGGTTTCCTTTATTTCTTAACCGTTGGCTAAGAGGGTTCAGACTGGTGTCAGTTGGCTAGATAACCCGTGTCTCATGGTTTCTTAAATTTCCTGACACGTGTGTTCTGTTCTTCCTCAACTACCTGCAAATTGCCCATTCTCACTTCTGAAAAATAACTTCCACCCGTTCTCCTTTGTTCAAAATATATACTACATAGTCCAATCGGCCTGGCTCAGTGGTTGAGCATGGACCTATGAGCCAGGCATCAGCATTCATTTTCCTATCAGGGCACATGACAGTTTTCAGGCTGGATCCCCAGGGTGGTGCCCACGGAAGGCTGAGGATCAATGATTCTCTCTCATCGTTAATGTTCCTACCTCTCTTTCCCACTCCTTCCTCTCTGATATCAATAAAAAACTTGCTTTAAAAACTTTAAAAATGTCATATACCCAATGTTGCTTCAATGTGTTTGTAATTTTATGGCTACGTCAATTCTATGTGAAACCTTCTTGCACATGTACTAACCCCTGATGTTTTCCTGTTAATCTCTGTGTGTTAATTTGTCTATTCGCCTGGCCTAGAAGAACCAACCAGCCACAAATAAAGGACTTGTATGCATGCATACAAGCAAAACCAATGGAAATAAGAAACTGGGGGGTAGGGGTGGCCAGGGGATTGTCAAGGGTGGGGGAAAAAAATTAGACATATGTAATACTCTTTGTAATACTTTAAGCAACAAAAAAAAAAAAAAGGAAAAAATGTTAATGAGGTATTTTACCTTCAAGTTTTGCACAAAGTCTTCTTAGTTTGATGTCTCTCACAGGCCATCTCACTAAGGATTGAGTGCTAAATTGTATCTTTTTAAATCAGGAATGCTGAGTCTGTATTTGCATTCCCTAACATTTGATAAAATAGATTCATTGACACACTCAAGGTGTTCTAAACAATAACCAAAATATATGTTACCTTGATAGATTAAAATAAAAACTCAGCTCCTCAAGTGCACTGCATATATTTCAAGGGCTTAATCATCACATGGGGTTGGTGGCTACCGTACTGGACAGGGAGGCCCTGACCATCTGCTATGTGCAGCACAGCAGGTACTACAAGGCTGAGTACCTTGTTTCCAGGGGTGGGGAGGGACTGCTGTTGGTGAAACTGGTCCCAGGGGAGATGTTGCAAGCACTGGTCAAGGGAAGACACTGCAAGGGTAGATGCTGCAGCTCTGTTTGGCTGTGTGGCAGCTGCAGCCACAATTAGGGACACAGCAGGGAACCTTTGTTTGGGCCCCAGTGTCCCCAACCTCAGTCCAGGGCTCACTAAGTTTTGTGCTGAGCAGAGGTCTCTGGGCTCTGCAAACCTCCAAGTGGGGTGTGTGTCGGGGGTGTGGGGTGAGGCTCCGGGCTCCCTAAACTGCTCCTAATATTTGATTTGCACCCATAGATGAGAAAGTGAATCATGCGCAGGTATCATGAATATTTGTTTACCAGCTGTTGTCAACCTCTGGGTCAGGAACAATGGAACTACATCCTGTATATCAGATATGTACATTACGATTCATAACAGTAGCAAACTTACAGTTATGAAGTAGCAACGAAAATAATCTTATGGTGGGGGGTCACCACAACATGAGGAAATTTATTAAATGGTCGCAGCATTAGGAATGTTGAGAACACTGGTTTAGACAGTTGTGGAACTTTGGAACAAACCTTGGCTCACACTTATTGGGTCCTGTGGTCTCAGCTCTTCGCCCTGAATAACTCTGCTCAGGTGCCTTGTCTCCATGGGGAGCCCCTCCCAGATTTATTTTTAAACATATATACCAGACACACCCTCTTGGCCAGGTCCCAAGGAGGCAGGACACTCTTTGAGGTCCCACCTTTAGGGGTCTGAAGTGAGGGGGGACAGTGAAGACAGTCCAGGCTCAGAGAAGGCCTCTGAATGAATAGGCATGAACACCTTCCCACCTCCACCGCCAACACAGGACAGCCTGCTGAGACCAATAACCCCAGGGGTAGGCTGCCCTGTCCAGCTCTGGGCTCAGGAGGCACTCTGAGAGCCTCTAGCATGGCTGGGTTCCTGTGCTCCTCACCACCCTTGATCACTGCACAGGCATAGTTTGTTTCTTGGGTGACCAGTTGTTTTATTGAGGCTCAACTGGAGCCATGGTCCTGGACTTGCAATCTGCCTGTGCCTTTGTCTTCATTTTCAAGTTCATGAACTCTCTCTTCATGACTCAACCTCCCTCAGCATTCAGGTCTCTGAAGCAGAAGCTCCAGAAGAGCCAGTGACACTGGGGGGGGAGGAGTGCGGGTTATAATGAGGTGGCCTAGCCCCAATAAGGCAGGGCCACTGCCTCTCAACTTCTGATGGATCCTGTCAGTTTGTAGCCTTCAGGGATCTCAGACCATTCCTCTGGCTACCGGTTCGGCACTCCAGCCTCTGTGATCATCTCTAGGCTCCAGCCTGGAAGGGGGCTGATGTCATTGTTTCATATCCCATCTGTGGCACTTACCACAGTGCCTCAAGCAACTGGGGGAAATAGAGCAAACCTGCCTGAGCTCCCAGGATTCCTGCTCACTGAATTCCTGTTTTCCTGTGTCCAGGGACATTTCTGTCTACATGGCTGGAGTTCTCTCTGAACTCCTCTCACCTCTCATCATGGAGACGAGGAACCTACTCCAGTTTGGTGGCCCCTTGAAAAAGAAGCTTACCACAAGATATACCACAGATGAGAACTTCCTTTAGGCTCTCTGTCTCCTTTGACACAACAATCAGTCAATATTTCATGAGGACTGAGCTGGGGGAGAGTTGGAGGGACAAATCCTGTGCACTGTACAGAACTGACCACCCCAAGGCCCTACACGCTGCCCTCGTACCAAGCTTGGCACAGTGTCCTTTCCATCTTGATGAAATATTTCCCAATTGGATCCTTTGCCCCATCTATCAAAAGATAGCATGGGGCTTTGTCTGTTGAGCAACTTCCTCCTAACTGCATTCACCTAATTTGCCTAGATGAAAGCATGAAGAAATTCATCCACCCACAGGTGTCATGAATGTGGAGTCTATGAAGAACTTTTGAACAAACTTGGGCTTGTGCTTCTGGAGCCTTGTGTACCTGGTTCTTCTCTCTTCCGTATTTTCCCAAACTCAGAGTATAGCCATCAGTCCCAGCTTGAGGAATCTCCTTGCCCCTCCTGGAGCAGAGCCTCACAGGGACCAGGGGGAGCCTCTCCTCTCTCAGGTGGAGTCACACCCTGATCACCTGTCCTTCAATTCTGTAATGCCAGGTAGGTGCTGGGCCCAGTGCCTCCTTAGACATCAAGGAAGGAAAGGGCAGAAAGTTGAGAGGTGCCAATGGATGTCACCCAGGCTCCACATGGAAAGCATCTTCCTGCCCGTGATGGGAGGGAAGGAATTCCTTAAACAAAGAACCACATGGGAACCAGTGTGGGAATTCATAAGCGACGTCCTAAAATGTCATTGATTGTAGGAGGAAAATGTCCTCTTTGGTTTATGGTAAGGCATAATTCAATGGGAAGCACTAGTGAAGGCTACAGAAGCTAGACTGTGAGCAAGGTTATACTGATGGATATTTCTAGGTCCTTCCCTTACTTTGTGTGCAGTCCTAAGCAGTGGGAACAGACTCTCAGGTTTCCATTAATATTAAAAGTATTTCAAGAAAAGGACAGCCAGGTCAATTTAAACGCTGTTTAAAAGTTGGTTTGGGGTAGCTCCTGTGTCTGGAACACTTCCATGTGCCACTGTGCAAAACATCCTGAGAACAGCCTCTCAGAGCCGTGTATGTGTGTGTGTGTGTTTATGTGTGTGTGTGTGTGTGTGTGTGTGTGTGTGTGTGTGTGTGTGTGTTTGTGTGTCACTGTGCAGGACTGGAAGGCTGGTTCCAGAGCCTAGGTAATGAGGCCACAAAGATATCCTGGTGTTAATCCCTGGGATCTGGGAATGTTACCTAATAAGGCAAAAGGGAGTTTGCAGATGGGATGAAGGCTTTGAGATGGGGACTGGGATTGTTAATTGTATGCCTTGGTTTCACAGCCCACAGGACAGGACAGCAGCCCAACCTAAACATGATTTCTGGGTGTGTCTCTGAGCTAGTTTCAAGATAAGATTAGCATTTGAAGTGGTGGACCCTAAAAGGATATCACCCTCCCTATGTGCACAGCATCAATGCACTGAGAACCTGACTAGAACAAAAGGAGGAACTCACCCCTATATTCATGAATCACTGTAGGGTTGGGACATCACATCCCATCTCACAGGCCTCTGTCCTCACACTGGATCTTAAACCATCAGCTCCTCTGGTTCTCAGGTCCTTAGTCTCAGGCCAAATTAGACCAACAGCTTTCCTGGGCACCCCAGCTTGCAGATCTTGGGGTTTCTCAGTCTTTGGAATCACACCAGCCAAGTCCTCATATCCTCCTGCTGCTCTGAAGAACCCTGACTAATACAGTGGATTACGAATGTGTGCATGCAGAGTTGGGGACAGAAGATGAGCAGGAGATGGGACCACAGAGCAGAGATTGGAGTCATGTTGCTACAGCCATGGAATGCTGGCGACCTAGCAACTGGAGGAGCCAGGAAACAGACTCTCCCTGGAATCTCCACAAGGAACCAGCGTATCTCTCACCTTGACTTCTGCTATTCTAAGCCCCTGGGTCTTCTCAATCCCACAGAGCCTTTGCTTCTTTGTACAATATTTTTCTCCTCACAATTTGAGAGGTCAGTGTGTCTTCACCTGGCACCATGTTTCTCATCCAACCTTGCTATTCGGTGTTTTTAGGTAATGTGTCCTCAGCCTTGAGCCAAGAGCTGCCTCACAAGCAGCACCATGGTGCCTAGTCTATGGTGGGGCATACTAATAAGCCCTGATAATAGCATCTGGGCCACCTGGTGTGGCAGGCAACACCTTCCAGTCTAGAGGAAGTTGATGGACAAAGGGCAATGGGCTCACTGGGAATTAGAAGGGGTCAAGGAACCTGGTGCTGAGCTGGAAGGGACAGAAGATGGGAAGGAACTAATCTGGGAATTGCCCCTTCCCCCTCAGCTGCCTTCCCTGAGGAATGCAGTCTTGGGACCCCAGGGGGATGTATAGTCTTAGGACCCTAGGGGCACAAGAGCCTGGATGTGGGGAAGGTACTTGCTGGGCTTTATGCTGTCCTGGGATGAAGTTTGAAGTGCTGCTTCCCTGCGAGCCCATGAGGTCCCCAAACTGTTGTGCCCGATACATCATCTCTTAAAAGAGCTAATACATTCATGGGCTCTGCTTCAGAATAAAACCACTGCAAAGACAGAGGATGGAGCCATGCAGAGGAGCCATCCTCACTAAGGGGAATAAGAAGGAGTGGAGGGCAATATGGAGACCCCAGCTCTGCCATTGACACCCAGGAAATGGAGTGCCCTAACCTGCCTCAGTCAAGCTGTCTTTACCTTTGCCCACACCACACAAAGGGAAGTCCTGGGATAGCTCATCCAGGAGACACCAGGACTCCCCGAAGAGAAAAGGTAGGTATCCCTTGACTGGCTCCATTACTGCATGCTGTCCTGGGCTCTGTCTGACCTTACTTAGAGTATATGAAAGAGTTTGACTGTTTTGAAAGCATTTACTGATTGAATTTAGGGAGAGAGGGGAGGAGAGAGAAGGACGTGGAGGTTTTGTTCTGATTTCCTAAGCACTCATTATGAATTCCTGTATGTGCACTGGCCAGGCATCAAACACCCAACCTTGCCATACCAGGATGATGCTGTGACCCACTAAGCCACCCAGCCAGGGCAAGAGCTTCATTCTTGGGAAAGCTCTTCTTTCCAGGGTTGCAGGTGTATGTAGACTCCAGGTCAGTATGGAGTGGAATGTGTTGAGGCAGGAGAAGGAAGCAGATTTGCATGGAGGCCCCTCCCTCCTCTGAGGCAGGGGAGTGGATAAGAGAAGTGTGTGGAGCCAGGCTCAGGCTTGGGGTGTCAGAAGGCAGCATTGTTGGTGTAGCTCCACCATGACCTGGCCTCTGCTCCTGCTCACCGGCCTCACTCAGGGCCCAGGTGAGGCCTCTGTGGAAGGGACCGTGGGTTCACCTTGGCCTGATTCTTTGCCTCCTCTTCAGGCTCACCAGGTCCCCAGCACTGCACCCACCAGTGAGTGCTTTTGCTGTTTTCAGGGTCCTGGGCCCAGTCTGCCCTGACTCAGCCTCACTCAGTGTCCAGGGCCCTGGAACAAGCAGTCTCCTCCACCTGTGCCAGACACAGCGATGATTTTAGTTGTTATGATCATGTCTCCTAGTAAAAAGAATGACCAGGCATGGCCCTAAACTGCTGGTTTATAAAATCCAAAAATGGCCATCACTGATCCCTTATTTATTCTCTTGATAAAAATGTGGAAAAAGAGCTACACTGCCCAGGCCTGGGCTGCCATTGCAGGATGGGGCTGATTAGTACTGTTGTTCTTCACATGAGCCATGGCACTACCCACTGCCGGAGTCCATTCATTGTCTTCACTAGCTGAGTTTAGACAGAGACCCCCCAAAAGCTAGTAGCCCTTGAAAGTCCTACTAAGGGTCAGGGTTTGAAAGTCCTAGCAAAGGTCAGGGCTGTGCACCACCCAGTTAATCTAGGAACCACTCAGTTAATTTAGGTAATAATAGTTGAAGCATCCCCACCTTAGTTCCCTTAATTCCTTAGATACTTATGTAGATCCTTCTTGATTATTGTTAATCAGATACTCCCAGAAATCTATTGATGGGCTAATCAGATACTTTGTCTATTCCTGGAAATTTTCTGCTGATCTGTGTGTCACTGAAACCTCCTTACCCTAAGGGCTACTCCAGATCAATAAAAGATTGGAGCGGCCTGACCAAGGAGGAAGTCCTTCGGGACTTGCCGCCTGGTCTCCCAATATTGCAAAATTATCTCGCGTCTTTTTCTCTCATTTGCTGTGTGGCTCCTCTTTCAGATACCGAACCCTACTCCACGCAGAACGTGGAGGGAGTCTCACTCGACAATCCACAGTGGTGCTTGTTTGTGGGAACGTGAGACCAACACCTGCCCTGGGCTCACAGGCTCCCTCCTTGCTCTGAAGATGCTTCACCACCCCGAGCAGGTGCTCATGCAACATGGCTCTGAGGAAAATTCATCCTCTCTCTGTCCTTCCTCCTCTCACATAGCATTGAGAGCACAGTTGTTTTCTTCAGATAGTGTTCTCTCTCACACACAATCCCAAAGCAAACTCTCCGTTACTGGCTTGTTGTCTTTACTTGTGTTTTGTGCATCCAGATGACCACTCATTCAACCTTTCATTGTAACAACCTCAAGGAGTCCCCTCGTGTGCTTATTGGGTAGGTTTCCCACAATCCTCTAGGAAATCCCCAATTTAAATCCCTTGGCCACTTGAAGGGAGAGAACGGAACTTGAAAGAACTAAGCAGAACTAAGCAGCAATGCACCCTACTCCCTCTTCAAGGACGAAGCAGGGCCATACTCTTCTCCCTCTCCTCTATCTTGTCTTGCAAGGCTGGACCCTCAGCCCAAGCCGCTCCCCCCCGAGAGTGACCACAAGAATGCTGGTATTGTCCTAACTCTCCCAACCACCCACCTGAGTGGACCAATGAAGCTCCAGAAATGTAGCGACGGTCCTAATAAGGCTACAGTGGAGGACGGCTCCAACCTTCAGAATATGATGGTCACTTCCTGACCCTTATGCTGTAAAACCCTGACCAATCTCTGTAACTCACGCCACCCCTAAAGCCCACCCCAAATAGCTAGCCCTATATAACCTTTGTTGTCCTGGGACACTCTCTCTCGCCTCACCGCTGTGCCGGATAGAGGCTGGGAGCCAATTCTAGAATTGATCAATAAAGACTCGTTGCTTTTGCATCGGAGGAGGCTCCCTGGTGGTGGATTATTGGGGACCCCGAGCTCTGGGCATAACATTTTGAGGGCGCGTCCGGGATCCCCAAGAAAAACCCACGAGGGACCCAAATCCCAGAGTCTGCTGTCCGCGGTAAGTGTCTATGTGTTATCTGTTCTGTCTATTGTGAGCTCGCTTCTGCAATCTGGCCTGATAAAGATCTAAGTGGACGCACTGGCGGGTCTCGGGCAGGAGGAGGCAACAGACACCTTGCACCTCCATCTGGCGGGGTGTAAAAGCCCCCATCTGTTTTTTTTTTTTGTTTTTTTGTGTTTTTTTTTTTCAGTTTTTCTTCTGCGGGGTCGGAAGGCTGTTCTTAGGTGTCTTTGTTTGTTTGGTGTCTGTGTTCTTTTGTTTGATTTTGTGGACTCACTGGACGGACGCTATGGGACAGACTCAAACTACTCCTTTAAGCATTATTGTTGATCATTTTAAAGAGGTTAAGGGAAGGGCTAACAACCTCAGTGCAGAAGTGAAGAAGGGTCAATGGCGGACTTTCTGTTCCAGTGAGTGGCCGGCTCTCAATGCCGGGTGGCCGCCGGAGGGGACGTTCGACCTCCCCACCATTCGCCAGGTCAGGGAAGTCGTAGCTCGGCCGAAGGGGGGTCATCCCAATCAACTCCCTTACATTATTACTTGGCAGGACCTCGTGGAGGACCCTTCCTCCTGGCTCAAGCCCTTCCTGGCTCCACGCCCTCCGGAGCCGGCACCCATACTTGCCTTGCAGGATGCAGAAAAGAAGAAGGTGGTTCCCGGCGTAGATGGGAATCCAACTACCAACCAGGCCCAGATAGATGTCTCTTTCCCTTTAACCAGGCCTGAATGGGACTTCAACACGGCTGAAGGTAAGGAGAGGCTCAAAATCTACCGTCAGACTTTGATGGGGGGGTCTTCGTATGGCTGCTAGGAAGTCTACCAATTTGGCCAGGGTAGGGAACGTACAACAGGAAAGGGATGAATCTCCAGCTGCCTTTCTAGAATGGATCATGGAGGCATATTGCACCTATACCCCCATGGATCCAGAAGCTCCTGAAAATAAGGCGGCTGTGGTTATGGGCTTTATAAACCAGTCAGCCACAGGCATTAGAAGGAAACTGCAGAGGATAGATAGATTAGGGGAAAAGAGTTTTCAGGACTTGTTGGTGGTGGCTGAAAAGGTGTATAACAACCGAGAATCTCCTGAGGATAGGCAAGCCCATGCCATGGTGGCTGCCAGTGACAAGCAGACCCGAAACCTAGCCAAGATTCTGCTGGCCACCACCACGGAGAACCCTGAGGAGCGGACCCGCCACCTTCGCCAGCTTGCCACTGACCAAGAGGGAGGTAAAGGGACCGCCCGGGGCGGGAAGAAGAAGCTGCAACAAAACCAGTGTGCTTACTGCAAAGAGATAGCACACTGGGCCCGGGAATGAACAAAGAAGGCCGGTAAAAAAGGAAACAAGACAGATCAGGTGGAGGTCTTGGAGCTGGGAGGACTGAGTGATTAGGGGAGTCGGGGTTCGGAACCCCTCCCCGAGCCCAGGGTAACTCTTAGACTGGAGGGGACGCCTATTAACTTCCTTGTCGACACTGGGGCACAACATTCGGTCCTACGCACACCTCAAGGGAAGCTAGCCAGCAAGAAGTCCTGGGTGCAAGGGGCAACTGGCATAAGCCAGTATTCATGGACTACCCGAAGAACAGTAGATCTAGGAACGGGCCGGGTATCCCATTCCTTCATGGTAATACCGGAGTGCCCCTACCCCCTATTAGGATGGGACTTGCTGACCAAGATCGGAGCCCAAATAACTTTCAGACAAGGGGGGCCCCAGGTCACTGATGGCAAAGGCCATCCCATCCAGGTTCTGACTCTGAGACTGGAGGATGAATATCGCCTCCACCAGGGGGCGCCCCCAGGAGAGAACAATATGGACAGATGGCTACAAGAATTCCCCACCGCCTGGGCAGAGACGGGGGGCGGCGGGGGGGGGGGGGGAGTAGGACTGGCCGCTCACAGGGCCCCAACCCTGGTAGAGTTAAAACCAGGGGAAAGTCCGATAAGAGTCAAACAGTATCCAATGCCCCAGGAGGCCCGGAAGGGGATTCAGCCTCATATCCGAAGACTGCGAAGCCTAGGGATACTGGTTCCATGCCAATCTGCCTGGAACACCCCCCTCCTGCCAGTCAGAAAGCCCCACACGAATGACTACCGACCAGTCCAGGACCTCCGAGAAGTAAATAAAAGAGTTATGGATATACACCCAACCGTTCCTAACCCGTACACTCTCCTAAGCTCTTTAACACCCACTAGAGTGTGGTACACTGTATTGGATTTGAAGGATGCTTTTTTCAGCCTGCCGCTCGCGCCTCAAAGCCAACCCCTGTTCGCCTTCGAATGGCACGATCCAGAGGGCGGCTACAGTGGACAATTAACCTGGACTCGGTTACCCCAAGGGTTCAAGAATTCGCCCACCATCTTTGACGAGGCACTGCACAAGGATCTCGGTGAGTACAGGAGAGAACACCCTAGTCTCACCCTCCTGCAGTATGTAGATGACATCCTGGTTGCTGCAGACACTGCCGAGGACTGTGAGCAGGGGACCAAAGACTTGTTGACCACCCTAGGGACCTTAGGGTACCGGGCCTCTGCGAAGAAAGCTCAGATATGCCAAGAAAGGGTGAGTTACCTGGGGTACATACTGGAGGGCGGACAGCGGCGGTTGTTGGACGCTAGGAAGGAGACAGTCCTGAAAATCCCTATTCCCACCACCCGGAGGGAAGTAAGGGAATTCCTAGGATCAGCTGGCTATTGCCGCCTCTGGATCCCAAGTTTTGCAGAGATCGCCAGGCCCCTATATGAAGCTACCAAAGAGGGAAAGGCCTTTGAATGGACTGAGACAGAGGAAATTGCCTTTAATCAGATAAAGAGAGCTCTTTTGGCTGCTCCAGCCCTGGGCCTGCCAGACATTACAAAACCCTTCCGCCTCTTTGTAGATGAGCGCAAGGGAATAGCAAAAGGGGTTTTAACTCAGGCTTTAGGCCCCTGGAGCAGCCCGGTAGCGTATTTGTCCAAAAAGCTGATCCCCGTAGCCGCCGGCTGGCCACCATGCCTAAGAATCATTGCAGCAACCGCGCTCTTAGTCAAGGATCCCGACAAATTGACCCTGGGACAGGAAATCTGGATAACAACCCCCCCATGCCCTTGAGGGAGTCCTAAAACAGCCTCCTGACCGATGGATGAGCAATGCACGCATGACCCACTATCAGAGCTTATTGCTCAACCCTCCTAGAGTGCGGTTCCATCCCAGCGAGGCTCTCAACCCCACTACCCTGCTGCCTGACCCCGACCTAGATGCCCCGCTGCACGACTGTGCGGGGATCCTGGAGCAGGTACATGGACTTCAGAAGGACTTGACCGACCGGCCCCTCCCTGATGCAGAGGCCACCTGGTTCACGGATGGAAGCAGCTTCGTGCGGGACGGATGCAGGTACGCGGGTGCAGCGGTGGTCACTGACACAGACACTGTGTGGGCAGAAGCACTGCCCCCTGGGACATCAGCCCAGCGAGCAGAACTCATTGCTCTCACCAAGGCACTGACACTGGGGGCGGGGAAGCGGCTCAACATTTACACAGACAGCCGTTATGCATTTGCTGCGGCTCATGTTCACGGGGCGATTTACCAGGAAAGAGGGCTGTTGACAGCAGAAGGACGAACAGTGAAAAACAAACAGGAGATTCTCGACCTGCTTGGGGCCCTATGGCTTCCCACGAAGCTAGCCATTATCCACTGTCAAGGGCACCAGAAGGCAGATGACCCAGTAGCAAAAGGTAACCAAAAAGCTGATCAGGCAGCCAAGGCAGCGGCCTTCACCCCGGTCCCTGCAATGGCCATACAACTACCAGACCCCGGGGACCCAGTTCTACCAGATCAGCCTAAATACTCTCAGGAAGAGCTGCAGCAGATCTGAAAACTCCCCCTCGCTAAGGAAGTGAAAGGATGGTGGTACACCTCAGATGGGAAACTCACACTACCGGACTGGCTTGGGGTCACAGTATTAGAACGCATGCATCGGTCCACCCACTTGGGAGCCTGGAAGTTAAAGGACTTAATTCAGCATGCCAAAATCAAGATCCACCAACAAGACTCCAAAATCAATCAAATTATAACCTCCTGTAAGACCTGCCAACTCACAAATGCAAGAGCTGGGTCAGGTGGACAAGGAACCAGGCTCAGAGGCACCAAACCAGGAGCAAACTGGGAGGTTGATTTCACTGAAGTCAAACGAGGGAAGTATAGTTATAAATATCTTTTAGTATTCATAGATACCTTTTCTGGCTGGGTAGAGGCATACCCAACTAAGCATGAGACGGCCCAGACGGTGGCCAAGAAGCTGCTGGAAGACATCTTACCCAGGTATGGTTTTCCTGCTATGATAGGCTCCGACAACGGGCCAGCCTTTATTTCGCAGGTAACACAGGCAGTAGCCAAAGTCATAGGGGCGGATTGGAAATTGCATTGTGCTTACAGGCCCCAGAGTTCAGGGCAGGTAGAAAGAATAAATAGAACTCTAAAAGAGACCCTTACCAAATTAACCATGGAGACTGGCGGGGATTGGGTGGCTCTCCTTCCACATGCCCTTTACCAGGTGAGGAACTCTCCTTACACCCTGGGACTCACCCCTTACGAGATCATGTTTGGTAGGCCCCCTCCTATCATCCCTAATCTAAAAGCTGAACTTCTTATTGAGTTTGAAAATCAGGAGATATCTTCTTTCCTAAGAGAATTGCAGAGGGTGCATGAGGACATTTGGCCGCGCCTCCGCGCCATCTACGAGGCTGGCCCCACCCCGACGCCTCATCAGTACAAGCCAGGTGACTGGGTGTTCATCAGAAGACACTGCCGGGAGATCCTCAAACCACGCTGGAAAGGCCCCTACATCGTCCTGCTGACTACACCCACCGCTCTCAAGGTAGACGGCATCGCGACTTGGGTCCATCACTCCCACGTTCGCCCAGCTGACCCCTCTGCAATCCAGGAAGACTTCATCACACAATGGAGCATCGACCAAGACCAGCGCAACCCGCTCAAGCTCAAGCTGCGGTGCACTCGACCTACCTGATGTTGGTTACTTTACTCGTGAACACTCCTGCCACCGGGAGCCCGCACACTCCTAATAATATCACCTGGCAGATCATAGACACTAACTCAGGGGTGATCCTTAATCAGACTTCTCAAATCCATCCCAAAGACACCTGGTTCCCTGAACTGCGAGTAGACCTCCTAACTCTCCTTCCCAACCCACTCGACACCAGCGATTACTGCCTGGGTGCGGCAATACGCCAGGCTTTTGAGGACTCAAAACCAAGGAGAACCCTCTATTTTTATGTCTTCCCCGGACACTCACAAGCTCAGTCCCGGGGAAATGACCCTTGTGGAAGTGCTGGAGACTACTTCTGTGCTTCCTGGTCATGTGTGTCAACCGGACACATCTGGTGGAAGGCCCCCAAGAAGGGTGACCTAATCACCGTTGGGCGACCGGCTGCTCCACCGTGTCCCCAGAGTGGCCGTGTCTACTGCAACCCCGTGAGCATTTCCTTCACAAAAGAGGGTAGAAAGGCTACAGGATGGGACACCGGAAAGACTTGGGGATTCCGAATCTATTCTTGCAGGGGGGCTTTGCGTAGGGCGGACCCTGGGATGTTGTTCACCCTCCGGGTTCAAAATACTCCCCTTCACTATCATTCCCCTGTGGGAATGGGGCCCAACAAAGTACTAGCTCCTCAACCTCAGCTGACCACTCCCCGGGTATCTACAACTGAAGGAGCATGGGCCCCGGCATCACTGCCTAACACCCTACTCGCACCTACCATGAAGAACCTGACTCTGAGTCATTCCCCCCCCCCGCCTGAAGTAGACCCACTTATAAGCATGGTTATAGGAGCTTATTATGTTTTAAACGCCTCCAGGCCTGACCTGACCAAATCTTGCTGGCTCTGTCTAGACGTTGAGCCACCGTATTATGAGGGTATCGCGGTTAAGGGTAACTATACAACCGCCACGATTGTCAGCTCCTGCAGGTGGCAGCAAACTGTTGCAAGGCTAACCCTCCAGGCAGTAATGGGGCAGGGGGCCTGCGTAGGCAACGTACCCCCTGAGCAGTTGCATCTCTGCAACGAAACTCTGACTATCCCTGAAGAGGCAGTATACCTTTTGCCTCCCAAGAATGCATGGTGGGCCTGCTCCAGTGGCCTCGCTCCTTGTGTCCACTCCCTGGTCCTTAATTCCCAGAAGGAGGGCTTTTGCGTGCTCGTGCAGTTAATTCCCAAGTTAATATACCATTCAGAGAAAGAGGTATATGAATTTGTTAAGAGGTTCCTTAACAAATTCAGCGCTGCCAATCCCCGAAATAAAAGAGAGCCCATCACAGCCTTAACTATGGCCGCCCTCTTGGGATTGGGACTAGCGGGAGCAGGGACTGGAATATCCTCACTTGTCATACAAGACAAGAATTATGGAGCCCTAAGAGCAGCCATTGACCTAGACATAGAAAGAATTGAAAAATCTATTACCCATTTACAGGATTCTCTCACCTCCTTATCTGAGGTAGTGCTCCAAAACAGAAGAGGACTAGACTTGCTATTCCTGCAGCAGGGGGGCTTATGTGCAGCTTTGGGAGAGGAATGTTGTTTTTATGTTGACCACTCAGGTGTTGTTAAAGAGTCTATGGCCCTCAAAAGGGAAGGATTGCAGAAGCGGAAGTTGGAAAAAGAGCGGTCTCAGTCCTGGTATAAATCCCTGTTTAATTGGTCCCCATGGTTAACCACTCTCATTTCTGCCCTCGCCGGGCCCCTTGTAATCCTCCTAATGTTGCTAACTTTTGGCCCCTGCATTATTAACAAGATAGTTCAATTTGTCAAGGAACGCATAGGGGTAGTTCAATTAATGGTCTTACAAGCTCAATACCGGCCTCTAGCGACAGAGGGAGAGGTAGAAATGCAGTCCGTCTCATGACTGAGCCGTGAGTTCCAAGACAAGGGGGGAATGAAGGGACAGAACGGAACTTGAAAGAACTAAGCAGAACTAAGCAGAAATGCACCCTCCTCCCTCTTCAAGGACGAAGCCGGGACATACTCTTCTCCCTCTCCTCTATCTTGTCTTGCAAGGCTGGGCCCTCAGCCCAAGCCGCTCCGCGCCCCCGCCCCCCCGAGAGTGACCACAAGAATGCTAGTGTTGTCCTAACTCTCCCAACCACCCACCTGAGTGGACCAATGAAGCTCCAGAAATGTAGCGACGGTCCTAATAAGGCTACAGTGGAGGACGGCTCCAACCTTCAGAATATGATGGTCACTTCCTGACCCTTATGCTGTAAAACCCTGACCAATCTCTGTAACTCACGCCACCCCTAAAGCCCACCCCAAATAGCTAGCCCTATATAACCTTTGTTGTCCTGGGACACTCTCTCTCGCCTCACCGCTGTGCCGGATAGAGGCTGGGAGCCAATTCTAGAATTGATCAATAAAGACTCGTTGCTTTTGATTCGGAGGAGGCTTCCTGGTGGTGGATTATTGGGGACCCCGAGCTCTGGGCATAACACTCTCATACCTGTGCAGACCACCTGGATTCAGTTCTCCACAAATGAAGTGGGAATGAGAATAAAGGAAAAAAATTTATTTCCTTCTCTTCCTTTCTCCCCTCCTTCCAATTTGATTTTCTGTCTTTTTATGCTCCCAATACTTCCCAGAACCTAGGAAGGTTTGAGGCTGTGTTTTGAGTGAAAGGTTCTGTGTCCTCTCAGAATCACCTCTGCACTCAGGTATCTAAAGGATGCTTCTAAAAGCAGACCATGGCTGCTTGGATCTTGCAGAATCTGTGGGAGGTGGCCCCATTCCTCAGGGGTCCCCAAAGATTTCCGTGATGCTGCAACACATTTCCAGTGATAATCCCAGGTAAAGTGCATCAAACAGTACAAGTACACATAACTATCAGGCCAAGAAGTTCAGGACTGTTGAACGAAGCTGGGCCAAAGTACCACAAGCCCTGGTGTGTGACCTCATGATCCAAAGGCTGTAAGCCATCTCTGACTTCCAGCCCTGCAGATGTCAGCTCTTAGAAATGACATGGATGATCACCCTACCTGGAAGTTAAGTCTTTGCTATAATTTTCTCCATTTAAGTCACTTGGTGACATTTTCCCAAGTACTGCTTTGTTTACAATCATGCTTTAATCGTCCAAGCTGCAACAGTGACCCATGTAGACCCTTTCCAGTTGTGTCACAGCGCAGTGGGAAAGAGTCCCTGCTAATGAAGACGCGGAGAAGATCCTGAGTCCCAGTCCCACATCTGTGTAAAGCTGGTCAGAAGGGTGAGACTGTCTGTAGGGTGTGTGTGTTTGTGTGTGTGGGGGGGGGGGGCGGGGGGCGAGCAATGTCGCTATGCTGGACACCAGTACGAACCAGAGAGTGATGGCTCTGCTGACCCTCCACCGTGGCATTTGAGATTGGTTGTGGCTCCTGACTGTAACAGCAGGGCCCATAGTTTGCATGTTATTTCGATGTTCATAGGACTGTGGGAGCCCCCACTGGCCCTTCTAGTGTTTCTCCTCAAAGGTGGACCACCATTTCCTTTTAAGAAGGTAGTCACTATTTCATAAGAGGGACTATTACCAGGAGAACCAGGACAAGCTGTTGGATGCTCAGGGTCTCTCTGATGAGACCTTGCTGGAATAAGAAGCACACTGTTCCCTGGGTATTTGGGGTCTCAGATGGGAGACATGGTCCCTGCATTTCTCAAGTAACACGATTGGACACCTGTTTAATTTTTATTGGATGCGGAAGAAGGGTCATTTTTGATGGAAGGGATTAGAAGTGCTTTAGGTGTCACTATGGCCAATGTACCCATCACTCTTCTCCCATAAGATTCAGTCAGAGACTCAGAACCACAGAGCATGACCTTTCATGTGTCACAGAACCTCCGTGTCAGGTGCCTCTCTCTTTATCATGTACTATTTCCAGATGTTTCATCTTTCTCCCTAGTTGGCATTCTGAAAGGAAATTATTATATTTCTTTGACCTGAAAGTATGGGTTTGGGAATAAATATTAGTGTGTTTTAATGTATTTGTTTAGCTCTATTGGTTATTAACTATTTTTGCAAGTGGTCCTTTTGCCTGCTCTGGCAGCCATCATGCTTAGCATGTCTACGTCACGTGTTATCATGTGGGCACACGGGTAGAGGATGGTGTTAAATGAGTGTGGTTACTCCTGCAGCACTGGCCCTGGGTCCCTGTGGTCCTGACAGAACAAGGCGCAATGAACGAGGACAAGGTGCAACTCCATGAAGGTCAGAGGTCTGCTTCCTGCAGGAAGGATGAGGATAACTGGAATGTGCCTAGGGCTTCCCACACTTTTCCCAGGAGATGAGGATTCAGTCTACTTGGTCCACAGGTCCAGCTGATGGATTTAAGAACAGGTCAGGGATTAGTACCATTTCACTGTTATCTCACACCAAAGACATTACTGTGGAAACTGACTTAATGGAGCACATACAGGTTTAGGCACTGACACTGAAGCCATGGTATCACATAGAATATTGTCACCGCCTAACATATCCAATTTACACGGCTCTGCTCCATCACAGATGCCTGACCTCCCTTAGCCAAGTTGTCACCACCCTTTGCTCTTCAGAATGTCTGTGCTGTGGTATGAACAATAATACAAACTTTGTGCCCTAGCTTTGTGGGAGCATCTTGATCCATAGGACTTCCAGTCATTACCTGAGTACAGTGCCATGTCAATCTGGCAAGGACCACTCGGTTCTGACTTGTCTGTTCTCCAAATCCAACTCTTTCCAGAAGAATACACCCCGCCAACCATCTCTCTGTGCATGAGGCAGATTTTGCCACCAGAAGTCTCATGGCTCAGAGGTGAGGATTCCCAGTGGATCATGTAGGGGGTACAGTGAAGAACATGGTGTGCCCCATTTGAGATCCTGCCACACTCTTGGGAGAAGACCTGGGGTTAGGTTTCTTGCCAAGTCACCTCCCTGATTCTCAAACTCAGGATCCCACTTCCTGTTTTCCTCTCACTGCAATCAATCCTACTGAGCTCTCTCCATCATGGGTATTGTGACCTTCAACGTTGTGGGAAGTCATTCTGTCTTCCCTTGATCCCATTTTCTTTTCACCCACTTGCCCTCCTGCAATTGATTTTACTCAACGTCTAATGTCTCCTCAGGCAAGGCAAAGAGCTACCTCAGGAGCACTAACCCTCTGCCAAAACTACCTAGAAACAAGCAAAATGGTCCTAAGGGGAGGGTCTGGTCCACCTCCTGTGGCCGGTGACAGCCCATGCGAAAGGAAGTGGGATACAAAGGTAACTGGGCTCAGATGCATGTAGGAGTTATCGAGGGGCCAGGTACTGAGCTGGATTGGACTTGAAAGAGTAAGAGAAGCAGACAGAGCAGAGTCTGCCACCTCCCTCTCAGCTGCCTTCTCTGACTCTCAGGTTGAATCATCTTAGGCCATCAGGGGGCACCGCTGTCCTCATATGGGGAGGAAGTTTGCTGTGGTTTACCCCTGACCTGTATGAAGTCCTCACTGGTGTTTAACAGGAGATTCTCTTGAGTCTGTGTCTGCCACAGAGGGGTATGCCCTGTGTCTGCTGTGTCCCAACATTTCAACTTCCCAATATTTCTACTTCTGGAAGTGGCAATAACGGGCCCCGAGCATCAGACACTATGCAGATTGGGACAAGGGGGGCATGAGGACTCATTGCAACTGAGAGTGACAAGGAAATGGCTGAGAAAGAATAAAAGAGTCCAGATTTGTCCATGGTTCTGGAGTAACCAAGCGATTGGATGTTCTCCGAGACAACCTCAGTCACTGTCCGCACTTTCCTCCCAATGTCACATGAGGGAAGTCCTCAATTCCTCAGTCAAGTACCATGTTGATGCCCACAGGAGGAAAGACAAGGACATCCGAGGTTGGATCCAGTCACCAGGTCTCATTGTGTCCTGAGTAAGAAGAATCACTCAAACTATTCCCATTCTCTCAGGTTGGCTCACCAGATTGTGTTCTTGGTCTTTTCAGGGTCCTTTGTCCTTGTCTGCCCTCAGGGTCCTGTGTCTTGTCTGGCACACCTGGAAAGTAGGTCACCATCTGCTTGCTGGAAGAAGTGATGGCACTGGGTGTTACATTTATGTCTCCTGGTACCATTTATGCCTCTGACATGGCCTCTAACCTCCTGATTTATGGGGTCACACTGGCCCTCAGGAATCCCTGAGCACTTCTCTGGCCCCAAGTCTGGCAACACAGCCATGCTGACCATGCCTGGGCTGCAGTTGCCCGACGAGGCTGATCATTACTGTTGCTCACACACAAGGAGTGACACTCTTTACACAGTGGAGCCAGCTCATGAGACAGTGGAAACTCAACTGGCCTTTTACTCACAGGCTCCCTTTGTGCCCTGAAGATGCTTCCACAGCCTTCATTCACAATGGGCTGGAGAAACATTGCAGGAGCCTCTCTCACCATGGCACGCAAACTGTCTCTCTAGCTTATTCTTTTTTTTTATTTTTTTTTAAATTTATTGCTTAAAGTATTACAAAGGGTATTACATATGTGTCCATTTTATCCCCCCGCCCTAGACAGTCCCCTAGCCTCCCCTATCCCCCAATGTCTTATGTCCACTGGTTATGCTTATATGCATGCATACAAGTCCTTTAGTTGATCTCTTACCCCCCTACCTCCTGCCCCCCATCCCTCCCCGGCCTTCCCGCTGCAGTTTGACAATCTGTTTAAGGCAGCTCTGCCTCTGTATCTATTATTGTTCAAAAGCTTATAATGGTCTCTATTATCCATGAATGAGTGAGATCATGTGGTATTTCTCCTTCATTGACTGGCTTATTTCACTTAGCATAATGCTCTCCAGTTCCATCCATGACGTTGCAAATGGTAAGAGTTCCTTCCTTTTTAGAGCAGCATAGTATTCCATCGTGTAGATGTACGGCAGTTTTCTAATCCATTCATCTACTGATGGGCATTTAGGCTGTTTCCAGATCTTAGCTATGGTGAATTGTGCTGCTATGAACATAGGGGTGCATATATCCTTTCTGATTGGTTTTTCTGGTTTCTTGGATATATTCCTAGGAGTGGGATCACAGGGTCAAATGGGAGTTCCATTTTCCGTTTTTTAAGGAAACTCCATACTGTCTTCCATACTGGCTGCACCAGTCTGCATTCCCACCAGCAGTGCACAGGTGTTCCTTTTTCTCCACATCCTCTCCAGCACTTGTCGTTTGTTGATTTGTTGATGAAAGCCAGTCTGACAGGTGTGAGATGGTACCTCATTGTTGTTTTGATTTGCATCTCTCGGATGATTAGTGACTTTGAGCATGTTTGCATATGTCTCTTGGCTTTCTGAATGTCCTCTTTTGAAAGGTGTCTATTTAGAACCTTTGTGCATTTTTTGATTGGATTGTTTATCTTCCTTTTGTTGAGTTGTATGAGTTCCCTATAAATTTTGGAGATTAGGCCCTTATCAGATATGACATTGGCAAATATGTTTTCCCACACAGTGGGTTTTCTCGTTGTTTTGTTGATGGTTTCTTTTGCTGTGCAGAAGCTTTTTATTTTGATGTAGTCCCATTTGTTCATTTTCTCTTTAGTTTCAAGTGCCCTAGGAGCTGTATCTGTGAAGAAATTGCTTCGGCATATGTCTGAGATTTTGTTGCCTTTGGATTCTTCTAGAATTTTTATGGTTTCCCGTCGTACATTTAAGTCCTTTATCCATTTTGAGTTTATTTTTGTGTATGGTGTAAGTTGGTGGTCTAGTTTCATTTTCTTGCATATATCTGTCCAATTTTCCCAACACCATTTATTGAAGAGACTATCTTGGCTCCATTGTATGTTCTTGCCTCCTTTGTCAAATATTAATTGAGCATATTTGTTCGAGCCGATTTCTGGGCTCTCTATTCTATTCCATTGATCTATATGCCTATTCTTGTGCCAGTACCAGGCAGTTTAGAGAACAGTGGCTTTGTAATACAACTTAATATCTGGTATTGAGATCCCACCTACTTTGGTCTTTTTCAGGATTGCTATAGCTATTCGAGGTCTTTTTTTATTCCAGATGAATTTTTGGAAAGTTCGTTCTAGATCTCTGAAGTATGCCATTGGTATTTTAATGGGAAGTGCGTTGAATTTATAGATTGCTTTGGGTAGTATGGACATTTTAATGATGTTGATTCTACCAATCCATGAACACGGTATGTTCTTCCATCTGTTTATGTCTTCCTCTATATCTTTTTCAACGTCCTGTAGTTTTCTGAGTAGAGGTCTTTTACCTCTTTAGTTAAGTTTATTCCTAGGTAGCTTAATTTTTTTGGTGCGATGGTTAACGGGATTGTTTTTATAATCTCTCTTTCTGAAAGTTCACTATTGGTGTATAGAAATGCCTCAGATTTCTTGGGGTTAATTTTGTATCCTGGTACATTGCCAAATTCATGTATTAAGTCTAGTAGCTTTTTGATGGAGTCTCTAGGGTTCTGTATGTATAATATCATGTTGTCTGCAAGTAAGGATAGTTTTACTTCCTCTTTTCCGATTTGAATGCCTTTTATTTCTTCTTCTTGCCGAATTGCATGGCTAACACTTCCAGTACTATGTTGAACAGGAGTGGTGAGAGGGGGCATCCCTGTCTTGTTCCTGTTCTTAGGGGAAACGGTGTTAGTTTTTGTCCATTGAGTATGATGTTGGCTGTGGGCCTGTCATATATGGCTTTCATTATGTTGAGGTATGATCCTTCTACTCCCACCTTGCTGAGAGCTTTTATAAAAAATGGGTGTTGAATTTTGTCAAATGCTTTTTCTGCATCAATTGATATGACCATGTGGTTTTTTTCTTTCAGTTTGTTTATGTGATGTATCACGTTTATTGATTTGCGGATATTGTACCATCCTTGCATCCCTGGGATAAATCCTACTTTGTCATGGTGTATGATCTTTCTGATGTAATGCTGGATCCGATTTGCTAAGATTTTGTTGAGGATTTTGGCATCTATGTTCATGAGGGATATTGGCCTGTAATTCTCTTTCATTGTGTTGTCTTTACCTGGTTTTGGTAATAGGGTGATGCTGGCTTCATAGAATGAGCTTGGAAGTGTTCCTTCCTCTTGAATTTTTTGTAGTAGTCTGAGGAGGATAGGTTTTAGTTCTTCCTTGAATGTTTGGTAAAACTCCCCTGTGAAGCCGTCTGGTCCTGGGCTTTTGTTTGCTGGAAGCTTTTTGATGACTGCTTCAATTTCTTCCATAGTTATTGGCCTGTTGAGATTTTTAGATTCTTCCTGATTGAGTTTTGGAATGTTGTATTTTTCTAGGAATTTGTCCATTTCCTCCAGGTTGTCTAGTTTGTTGGAGTAGAGCTGTCCATAGTATTTTTTAACAATCATTTGTATTTCTGTGGGGTCTGTGGTTATTTCGCCTCTATCGTTTCTGATTTTGTTTATATGGGTCCTCTCTCTTTGCTTCTTGGTGAGTCTGGCTAGAGGTTTGTCAATCTTGTTTATCCTTTCAAAGAACCAGCTCCTGGTTTCATTGATTTTCTGTATTGTTTTTTTGGTCTCTATGTCATTTATTTCTGCTCTAATCTTTATTATCTCCTTCCTTCTGCTCACTCTGGGTTTTTTTTGTTGTTGTTGCTCTCTTTCTAATTCTTTGAGATGTAGAGTTAGCTGATTTACTACCATTTTTTCTTGTTTTTTGAGATAGGCCTGTAGAGCTATAAACTTCCCTCTCAGGACTGCTTTCATTGTGTCCCATAGGTTTTGGATTGTTGTGTTTTCATTGTCATTAGTTTCCAGGATGTTTCGAATTTCTTCTTTGATTTCATTGGTAACCCAATCAATATTTAATAGCATGCTATTCAGCTTCCAGGTGTTTGAGTATTTTGGGTTGTTTTTATTGTAGTTTATTTCTAATATTATGCCATCGTGGTCTGCGAAGACGCTTTTTATGATTTCAATCTTCTTGAATTTGGGGATACTTTGCTTGTGACCCAATATATGGTCTACTTTTTGAATATGTCTTATGAGCATTTGAGTAGAATGTATATTCCCTGGCTTTGGGGTGAAGTGTTCTGAAGATGTCTGTTAAGTCCATCTGATCTAGTGAGTCATTTAGGATTGCTGTTTCTTTGCTGATTGTTTGTCTAGAGGATTTATCCAGTGTTGTCAGTGGTGTATTAAAGTCCCCGACTATGATTGTATTGTTGTCGATCTCTCCTTTGATATCTTCCAGGAGTTTTTTTATGAATTTGGGTGCTCATGCATTGGGTGCATATATGTTTACCAGAGTTATATCTTCTTGTTGTATTGATCCCTTTAGTATTATGAAGTGGCCTTCCTTATCTCTTGTTATGGCCTTCACTTCGAGGTCTATTTTGTCCGATATAAGTATTGCTACCCCAGCTTTCTTTTCCTTTCCATTTGCCTGAAAGATATTTTTCCATCCTTTCACTTTCAGTCTGTGTGAGTCCCTTCTAATGAGGTGGGTTTCTTGTAGACAGCAGATGTATGGGTCATGTTTTTTTATCCATTCAGCCACTCGATGTCTTTTGTTTGGAGCATTTAGTCCGTTTACGTTTAAAGTTATTATTGAAAGGTACTTGTTTGTAGCCATTTCTGTTTTTGTGTGGCTGTTTTCTTTCTTTGCTTTTTATTTCTTATTTTTATACCAGTCCCTTTAGCATTCCTTGCATTGCTGGCTTGGTGGTGATAAACTCTTGTAGCCTTTTTTTGTCTGTGAAGCTTCTTATTTCCTCTTCAAGTTTGAATGATAGTCTTGCTGGATAGAGTATTCTTGGATTCAGACCTTTGCTTTGCATCACTTTGTAAATTTCTGTCCATTCTTTTCTGGCCTGATGTGTTTCTGTTGAGAAATCATTTGACAATCTAATGGGAGATCCCTTGTATGTAACTTTCCGTCTCTCTCTTGCAGCCTGTAAGATTCTCTCTTTGTCCTGAACATTTGCCATGGTAATTATGATGTGTCTTGTGTCGGTCTTTTCGGGTTCACCTTGTTTGGGACTCTCTGGGCTTGTGTGACTTTTTTCTTCCCCACCTCAGGGAAGTTTTCTGATATTATTTCTTCTAATAGGTTTTCTAATCCTTGTTCATCCTTCTGTTGTTCTGGTACCCCTATTATTCGTATGTTGTTTCGTTTCATGTTGTCCCAAAGCTCCCTTAGGCTCTCCTCCTGTCTTTTAATTTTTTTCTCCAATTGCAGTACATTTTGTGTGTGTTTTGCTTCCTTGTCTTCTAATTCACTAATTCGGTCCTCCGCTTCTCCTAGTCTACTGTTGATACTTTCAATGGAGTTTTTCATTGCAGCTATATCACTCTTCATTTCTTCTTGGGTCTTACTTAAGTTGTTGATTTTTTCATCTGTTTCTTCTAGCTTCTTCCATATGTTATCGATTTTTTCATCTGTTTCTTCTTGCTTCTTGCAGAGGTTGTCGATTTTTTCCTCCATCCGGTTTATGCACTCTAGGACCCTTATTCTGAATTCTTTGTCTGTCATGTTGCATGCCTCTGTATTACTTAGCTGCTTTTCTGGAGAGTCCTCCTTCTCTTTCCTTTGGGGGTTTCTTTGTCTACCCATGTTTGATCTCACTGACATATCTATACGTTGAGTCGTTCAGTGGTTGCTCCCTTGGTGGCAGTGACTCCTTGGTCTGTGGTTGCTCTTCGGGCGGTTGTGGTAGCATCTGCTCTTCAGTTGGCAGCAGCTCCTCTGGTGGGTGCTGTTCACAGCTGTGGTGGCTCTTCTGGCTGGTGGGGCGAGGTTTCACGTACAGCTGCTGTTCCTCAGCAGAGGGTGTTGGTGCTCAGGAGATTGCTGTTGCTTGGATCTGCTGCGTTGATTTAAAGGCACAAAATACAACACAACAAGGCACCACGTACCAGGCACTATACACAAATATATTCACGATATTAATAACCCCAAAAAAAGGTGACCACCTGAATTAAGAGAATTAGGGGATAAGGAAGAAGGAAGAGAAAAAGATAAAAGAGAAAAAAGAAAAGAAAAGGAAAGTAGGGACCAAAAAAAGGAGTGCAAAAATGAAATTGGGAAAAAGGAGGGGGGAAAATAAAAGCGAGAAAAGAAAAGAAAAGAAAAAAAAAGAGCGAAAAGAGAGAATGAAGTGGAAGAGGGGAAGAGACTTTTTTATATGAGGAGAATACTCCTATAGAACTGCCATTAATCCCAACAAATTCCAGCAACAGCTCCCTGGAGATGAATGCAAACTAGAAACAACCAATAATATAACGATGAAAATAGAATTGAGAACACTAATCCCAAAATAAAATAAAGAGAAAATAAAATGGCACTTTAAAAAAAATTGTAAAATGGTAGCAGTAATAATACTGGTTAAAAATAAGAAGGTAGTAATTAAAAGGGTAAAATCAGGTGATGGAAAAAAGAAGAAAAAGAAAAAAAAGAAGAAAAGAAAAAAAAGAAAAAAAAAGAAGAAAAGAAAAAAAAATTGGTTTCTTAGTTAAAAGGTGAAAAAAGAAAAAAAAATTGCAGTAGTAAAGGTCCTTCGGTTCTTCTATTCTTCAGTGTGGCTCGCCTTAGACCTGCCAGGTATTCAGGAGAGTGTTGAGTTTCCCTGCGATACACTGTTCCTCTGTGTTGTAAACCACAGTCCTTATTTTAAAGCAAGCCGCATTTGTTTCCCAGACTGCCTTATTTTGTGTTTAGCAAAGAGTCAGTTTGTGGGTCAGCCTCTGGGTGGCAGTGTTCTGGGGCTGGCCTCTGAGGCTATAGGGCCTCTCTGTCCAGTGGAAGTTCACTGCCCAGAGCTGGCTGCGCAATAGTTAGTTACTGGCACTGTGTTGTTGCGGGGATTGAAAATCCCTCCCTCTCTAGCTTATTCTTTTGGGACAGTGACAGTTTCGTCTTTACCTGTGTGTCAGAGTCCCAGAACATGCAACTCTTTCCATCTCTTCAACTGCAGTCATGGGGAGAAGAGGGCGAGTATGCATGGGGCCATTTTACCGTTCTCAGGAGAATCTCCACTTTAAGTGCTTTCATCTCTACCGCAGAGCAGAGCGCCAGAGATGGATTTTCTTCTATTGTTGCCCACTTCAATTCTGAGTGCCCAGGCTCTCTTGGCAGGATGGCCCTCCTCAATGGGTGGTCCCTCTCTGGGCCCGTTGCTGAAAGAAGAGCAACTGAGAAAATGGGACTGTGTTGCTGAGGGACTGAGGAGAGTTAGGTGCTCTAAGTCTTTTGGGATACCTCATTGTGACACCATATGCAAGGAGGCTGAGCAATAAAGATCTGGAGATGCAACTCTGTTTTACAGAGAATGTCCTCTCCCTTAGAGCAATGGACTCCTAATCTGGAGGCAGTTCTCACAATGCCTGTCTCCCTATCACCTGGCCTCTTTCCAAAATGGCTCCTTTTACCCCACAAGGGAAGAGATACCGGGTGTGTGTGTGCCCTCTTTGCAAGGACCCTCAAGGGGTCTGCGATACGTCGATGAGTTTCTACCTGGCACATATGTATTTCTGCTGTGTATATACAATGCCAAGAACTGTTTGCATGTCTCAATCAGCCTGGCAGAAGCACTGGAAAAACTGCACTGTGACCGATTCTTGCCATTTTTCCAGGATTTCCCCGGTTTTAGCACTGAAAGCGTATATCTTAGCAAGGTCCTCATTCTCAGGGCAATTAGGATAGGTGTTCATGGTGAAGATTAATTTCATGGTGATCTCGAGAGGGCTACGGGGTTCTGGGATTACACATTATTTCTGGGTGTATCTGTGAGGGTGTTCCTGGCTGTGACTGACATGTCACTGGCTGACTCAGTTTAGCAGACACATTGCCCTCCTGTGAGATTGAGCTCAAACAACCCGCTGAGGATCTGTGAAGAACAAAAGGCCAGGTAAGAAGGATCTGACCCCCCCTGTGTCTCATGGATTGAATGGGGACATCTCATCTCACCTTCTCCTGCCCTCAGACTGGAATTTACATAATCTTCTCCCCTGGTTCTCAGGCCTTTGTAGTGAAATTGAGTGGCAACACCAGCTTTCCTGTCTCTGTAGCTTAGTGGGCAGCTCCTGGGACTTTCCTGCCTCAGTAATCAATAACCATGTGAGAGCCTATTTTATATATCCAGGGTGGAGCAAAAGTAGCTTAACAGTTGTTCATGTGGAAAAGAATACCATGATTAATAAATAATAATACAGGCATAAACTCTGTGTTTCCCATACTCACAGCTGGAAACCTGCCTGTGCCCCATCCGTGTGTTTCTGAGTCAGGACAGACGGAGCCCAATGACAGAGCCGAGGGAATCAAGCCCGCCTTAGGGTGTCCTTACTTTCCTACTGCAGGAGTTACAGTGCTGAAGGCAGAGGAATCCTAGGACATCCCCCATTGCTGTGTGGGACAAAGGTAACAAGAACATCACAGGATGGCTGGGGTTAGGGCGATCCAAATCCTGCCCTTCTCGGGGACCACGGGCAGAGCTGGAGATTGGAAATTCTCCCTCAACCCCTTCTTGATCCCGCTCTGTTGGGAGATGCTTACTGGCACTTCCAGAAAAGGAATTATCCTGACACAATCAACATTGATACAAACAGTAAACATTCTTTGTGTCCCACTTAGGAATGGCTCAGCATGCAGCTAATGAGACTCTACACAGCAAAGGATAACAACGAAAGTACCTTTCCCAACTACAGGCCCTTGCTGACCCCTTGCGGCCTTAGATAGTGAATACCGAGCACCATGCTCTGCTCCTACTCCTGGCATCCCTCCCCAGCTCATGACCAGGTCCCAGGCCCCTCTGATCCAATTCATGATCCTTTAAAGTCCGCCAGAAAGGCTTATGTTGGGAAAAGATGTGTGGCCCATGGTAAAGCCTTTCTTCTTTGAAAGCAAGGATATACCTTCGCACAGACCCCAGTCCATTTTGAGATGTGTCAACAGCACCCTCTCCTTAATGGTTTCCCCACCTTGGTAGGAACACCTTGGAACTTAGAGGGGATGGAAGCCACCTCTGATGCCCAGAGAAGACCTCTGACAGAGCATGGAACGATAGACTCCCCACAGGTCTCTGGGTAATGAGAATCCCATGGAGCTTGGCCTAGAGGTTAGCTCATGTCAGCTATCCACAAACCAGTGAACCATGACGATCAGGGTTGCTACCGTCTGGGTCTAGTTCCACGGCTTCTGGTTTAGCAGTGATGGCAACTAGAAAACGTCACCTGTCTTCTGTGCTGACAAGGGTAGGTGTCTGAGAAAATTGCAATGTCAGTGACTACCCAAGTCAAAGGTATTGAGAAGCTAGGGACCGGGAGCTAACATCAGGCCCCTGTCCTCCTGAAGTGTACACAGCCCCTGTCCCCTGAAAACGTATAACATGTCCTTTTTCTTTCCATTATGTTTTTCATGGCAGTTATTTTTTAAAAATCTTTATTGTTGAAAGTATTACATATGTCTGTTTCCTTCCCCCCAGCGACCCTTCCAGGCCACTCCAGCTCCCTTCCCCAGGCCCTGACCACACCCATTGTCTGCTTCTGTGGGTTGTGCATACATTCACACAAGGTCCTTGGTTGGTTATGTCTCAGCCATCACCCACTCACCCTCCCCTGCCTTCCCTATGAGTTTCCACAGCCTGTCTATGCTTCCATGTCTCCGCCTCCATGATTTTTAAATCAATGTATTTTGTTCATGAGATTCCAAATAAGAGTGAGATCACACGATACTTGTGTAGTTCTGGCTTGCTTATTCCCTGAGCATAATGCTCTATAGGTCCACCCATGCTTAGCAAATGAAAGAGTTCTTCCTTTTTTTCTGCTGAGTAGTATTCCATTGTGTCAATGTACAGCAGTTTGTTTGTCTTATCCACTCACCTGTTGATAGGCACTTAGGTGCTTTCCAAATCTTAGCAATTGTAAATTATGCTGCTATGAATATAGGGGAACATATATCCTTTCTGATGTGTGTTTTGGGTTTCCTAAAATATATTCCTAGAAGTGAGATGGCAGGGTCATATGGGAGTTCCGTTTTCAATTTTTTTATGGACATGCCATTTTGTTTGTCATTATGGCTGCACCAGTCTGCTTTCTCATCATCAGTGTGCTAGGGTTCCCTTTCCTCCACAACCTTGCCAGCACTTGTCATTTGTCGATGGTACCCATTCTGACAGGAGTGAGGTGATTCCTCATTGTCCTTTTAATTTGCTCAATGTCCTTTTGGTTTCTGGTGTGTTGAAGGTGCTCTTTACATATTGACCTTTATACTCTACGTTCATATTTAGGGTTTTGTAGTAGCTAATAATTAGATTTGCCTCATAATTTTTGTTGAGTTCAAAGATCCATTTATTTGACTTATGAAGAATAATTGATGGTCATTCCCTTTTTGCTACTTTCTAAGCACAACAAAATGTAGTTTGTGTAGACGTTATTCCTCAATTTCTTCTTTCAACAGATATTTACACGTGTGCCTTCTGAGTGCTAAGTACGAGAAACACCATATTTTATTCTGCAATGAGTTTTGTGTTAAAGACAACAGATATTTAAGGAAAAGAAAGTAAGTACTATTATGCACAAGAATGTTGAGAAGGAAAATAAGGGTGGTAATTTAGGCCGAATCAGTGGGGGCACTTGAAAACTCTTTTATTCATAAAAAATCAAGGGAACCAAGGGTATTAGCTAAATCTTGAATGTTGGGGATGTGGCAGAGGTGCGTAGATCTCAAGGGAATATTTTAGACCTAGAATATGTGAATGGCTCTTATGGCTGTCACTTTGTATCAGGGCCCCTGTGTGGCAGAAATTTTATTGCGATTTGTTTACAAAAGTAATACCAAATTTTCCTTCTGAAGTTGTTTATGTGCATCAGTTACTATCCCATCAGTTATGTTTACACAGCCAATTTGACTTTGGGACATCAGCGAATTTAAGCATTTATGAAAATGAAAATGCTACATTTTAAAATGTTATATTTATAGACCCATTTAAGTAAAAATAGCTGAGTGATGTAAACATACGATAGATTATGTAATGATTCTATTTCATAATAGAAGAGATGAAATCATTTTAAGCTGTAAGCAAAGAATGCAATTCAAATGGAGAATTTTTACTTCTGGCATTTTAACCGGAGAAGTAATAAAAATAATACAGACTATAAGTAAAGTAACAATGCACTCTGAACGAATGATTCAATACTTTATTTCCAAGCTAGTACACACTTGTTGACCACCTGGGCACACTTTAAAATGAATAAAAGCTGACAATGCAAAAATGAAGAGAGGGCAATGCATGTAATCTCTCATCATATGGGAGACATGTAAAACTTTGCTTATTTCTAGGGGGCATTTGCATAACTTTTAATAATCAATATATATGGCCCACACTTTTTCCTCCACCTTAGTGGTTTCCTGAGTCCGCACCCCATCTAATTAGCAGCTCCAGCCAAGCTGTTTGTAGCAGCTTTTCCATATGCATGGCCTGGCCTGGCTCAGGCTTCAGACTCTCTAACACCTCTCAAACAAGCAGCAGCTGGCATCAGAAAAAATGTTAAAAACAACCCAAGATCCAGCACTAGCAGAATCTGCATTGCTTCATGCTGGGTCTCTCCAGGGCATTTCCAAGCCCAATGAAAATAGCAACTGGTGGTGGGCACGGTTGGAAGGTGCTGTGCCCAGCTTCACAGACCCCTCTCTTGCAGGATACAGGGTGTCCCATGCCTCTCCCATTCAGTGGTACCAGCATTGTGAATGAGAAGCCTCCATGCACAGGCACCAGGACAGGAGCCCCAGCTTCTTCTACTGGTTCTCTGACCACAGTGTGGCAGCATCTGGCAGGATTGCTGAGGTGGGATGTTGCTGGCCATGCCAGCATACAGCTTCCTGTGTCCGCCTGCTGCTTGGGATTCTATTCGGGTCCCTGTGCTCTCCTAACCCAGGTCTGTTTGCCCTACCAGATCATCACCAAGGACCTGTGGCTCAATGCCCTGAAGAACAATGAGTGGGTGATGGCCCCCAGTGAGCGGACAAGACGGGTGAGGAGGTGCCGCCTTGGTCTCCCCCAGTGTGCTGCCAGGTTCCTGGGCCATTGCTTTTCTCTCACAGGGACACCTGGATGCTGGGAGGGATACAGTCTGTGACACCAGGGCCGCAGGGTGTGTGCCTGAGATAGGAACTACCAGTACAACAAGGGCAGTGCAATTCCAGCTCAGGCAGGGGGGCTTAGGCAGGAGGAGGGAGTGTACATGTCCACTGTCACTCAGAGTCAAAGCAGATTACCTCAGCCCCTCCTCTGAACTCTCCCTCTAGGCCTCCCACAGCACCTTCAGGCCTTTCCACCTGCCCCTCAACAGGGGCTGCCATGACATGTTCTTCCTATACTCCTTTCCACAGGTGTTTGTGAATCCTCCTCATGCCGAGGCCTAGGCTGCTGTGCTGCCACGCCACATTGCCCTGTTGCTGCTCACCACCATCTCCCATTTCCTCAAGGTCTCCTCTTCCTCCTGGGGCCAGTGGGATCGGCCTGCTCCTTATCAGTATCTTAGGGTGCAAAGTGTGGGCCACAGAGCTGGAGGAATCCTTGTTTTGCAGCCTTGTCAGAGGTTCTTCAATCCGTTTATCCATTTAGGTTTTCCAAGGAGAATACCTCATTTGTGTACCCTCCCTAACTGGAAAACAGGGCAGCATGCTCTGAAGCAGAAACACAGTGCTTCATTTTGTATACAGTTCACTTCAAAGACTTTATGTACGTATGGTCATAGACACCCTGGGAAATCTGGGCCATGAATATAACTCACCATCCAAACACATTGCTTTGTATGTCTGTAGTAAAGTCAGACAAATTCAATTTTGTGGGAAACTTTATTCTGAAAATTTTAACACAACAAGTATTCAAATTAAACATTTAAGTATATTGTAATTAAATTAACACTTATGAAAAAACCTTGAATAATTCAAATTTTGCATTCTCTGCAGAAATTTCATAAAGGGTCGATAATTCTTGCTTCTTCCCCATCCCACCGTTTCCTTTTAGTCATTCTTAAATAAAAGAAGGCAATGTCTTTACAAATTAAATGTCAACCAAACCTTAGCATTATTTTTTATTTCAGTGTCTACTTCCTTTGTCACAGGGGCTTCCCCTATGACTCCTCCAGAGGAGCCCAATAGTTTAGCTACTGCACTGTATGATTCACTCTCTCCTGCGTAGATGGGGAATCCTATGATCCCCACCAGCACCACGCTCAGGACCTCTTACAGGGGTGTCCCATCGGCTGTTGCAGTAATTGTTATTCCCCCTCCATCATATCCATCTCGTCTGCGGCTGTAATAATCATCCCAGCGACTCCTTCCACCATAAGTCAGAGGGGCCCTCATGTTGGTGGTGCTCCACCTGAGCTTCATGGAAAGTCAGTGACCAGATAACAATACTTTCACACCTTAACGAATAATTTTAAGTCAGTATGACATGACCCTAGTAAAGCCTTAAATAGTTGGAAAACCTATGCTTTTATACATACACCTGTGCTAAAAATATGTCAGTATTGCTGAGGCAGGCAAGGGAGCTTACATTTATCTAAAATACAGCTGAAGAATAATGTTTTAACTAAAATAATTGATTATGAATATATGTGAAGGCACATTTTCTGGAAACAGGCTGAAATCCTAACCTTCGTATTATCTCTATGCTTCACACTGTCAAATTCTCCTTCTGAAAAAGAAAAAAGTGAAAAGAACCCCCTGGATGTTGTGCTTAAGTGTGTCAAGCACCAGCCTTTGTACTGCAGGATACCGGGTTTGACTCCAGGTCAAGGGCATGACCGATTTTCAGGGTCCATTCCTGTCGCTGGATGGGGATTGTACATGAAGAAACGAAACAAAGTATCTCTCTCACATTGATGTAGAGTTCTCTCAGCCCCACTCCCTCCGTACCACTCTCCCGGGGTCAATGATATATATCCTCAGGTGAGAAAAAAATAAAAAGAAAAAGAAAAAGTTGTACTTTGTTTCATTAATAAAGACAATAAATGAGTGTGATCCTTCACCCCTGAAAGAATTGCACTGTTCCAAATGAGCTGCTAACAAAAGAAAACAAGACCTCACAGATAATTCAAAACCCATACTGCAAATAGTCCTCCCTGTGGCAAATGGAAGTAAAATTAGAGTAAATCACAAGGCGGCCTGTTAAATCCAATCCTGTCACTTACACACAGTCTGTCTGGACACTTACCATAGCTCTCATAGGAACCTCTGTAAGAGCCTCCAGTTCGATATTCAGAATAATATCTACCAGGACTGCTGCCACAGCCATCAAGATCACTACGTTAAAAAAACATGGTACTAATTTTGTCCAAGTTAACAACTGCAGTGTGCTACTAGATAAAAAGAGAGAAGGCTTTTAAACACCTGTGTCTCCTACAGGAGTGCTCATCTCCAGAACCTGAAAGGCCATGGTCACAGTGTGCATCCTCCCTAGATGGTGGGCCATAATGCTTCCTGACTCGGGAACCTGGATCAGCTCTGCCGGAATAACTGAAGGAAATAAAGCAGAAGTATTTTGAAATCACCTTCTAAGATACAGAACAGGGACACACTCTGACTACACAGATAGGAAAATGCCAATGGGCAGAAGGCTTCAAGAGACATTTCTCCAAAGAAGATAGACAAACAGCTAACAAGCTCATGAAAGGATGGGTCATTAGGGAAGTGCCAATCAACTAAAATGAGATACTTTATTCCTAAGTAGGTTCCAATGTTTGAAGAGGAAAACATCAGGAAATGTTGGGGATTTAGAACAACTGGAATCCTGTGCACAAGGAACAGGAAGGTGACAAGGTCTGGCTGCTGTTGGAAATAATGGAAATTAGGACTCTGAATATACTACATGCTACTTAGTCGGTCAATGGTAAATATTTAGTGTTATGATAGATGAATTTCACCTCACCAACAACAGTACCTAGCATATATTAGGTGTCCTTATGTTTTGTTGCCGGTTACCTATAACTAGTAGTGCCATCATCATTTCTTGGAGACAAATGGTAATTTCTCGTGAAGGGGTTTTCTCTTTGCAAGGAACGCCTGCATAATTCTCTCTCACACATGACAGCGGTGCTGTAAATGACAAATACTTACCTGAGGGTATCACAATGGAGATCAATGTTTTAAGGAAAAAGCAACTATTCAAAGCACCACTTTATTTCCTCTTTCAATGAAAATGTTTACATTTCCTCTAAGACTCCAATAAGCTCATGGTTAAATGCACTGTAGAATGTTATTCTGGAATGTATTATCTTTTGACATCTTGTCCTCCCTCTATATCTTCCTTAATTTCTTAAATTACCATTGGTGGGAAAAACCTGGCCTCTGTCCTATATAACAAAAGGGTAATAGGCAAATTAACTCTATCAGCAGAACAACTGGAAATGACTGATCACTATTACACACGCTGACAACCAGGGAGAAGATGTTCAATGCAGGAGCTGCCCCCCTGGTTGTCAGTGCACTCCCACAGGGGGAGCTCTACTCAGTCACAAGCCAGGCTGATGGGGGCCAGCGCAGTGGTGATGTTGGGAGCCTCTCCAGCCTTCTCAGCAGTGCTAAGGTCGTCCTACTGCAGCTTACGCCTTCTCCCTGCTGGCAAGTGGACATTCCTGAGGGCTCTCGGGTGGCCAGAAGGATGTCTGACTTCCAGCTGAGGTGGACATGCTAAGCCAGCAGGTGGACAACCCCTGAGGGAGTCCCAGACTGCAAGAGGGTACAAGCTGGGCTGACAGGCCTCCCCGAGTGAACAAATTTTTGTGCACCAGGCCTCTAGTCTACACTAGTAAAGGACAAACTTGCAAATTGACCGTACCTTCACTACACCTAAGCCATGCCCACACGCCAATCAGAGTGACTATATGCAAATTAAACCAACCAATAAGGCAGCTGGCAACCATGGAGCTGGAGCGAGCAGGAGGCTTGGTTGCCCCAGTGATGGAGGAAGCCAAGTTTCCTGCTTGCCATGACTGGATCTGAGCTCCACTCAAGGCAACAAATTTTCAATTATAGAAGATAAATAAATCCCAGATTCCTGCTTTAAGCTGGCCGTGGCCTCGGAGCTGGAGCGAGCAGGAGGCTTGGGCTGCCCCTGGTATGGAGGAAGCCAAGCCTCCCGCCCGCCCTGGCTGGCTCTGAGCTACACTCAAGGCTACAAATTTTCAATTATAGTAGGTAAATAAATCCCAGAATATAAAAAACAAAGACAAAAACAAAAAAGAGGAGAGGCTGGGAGCTTCCATCGCCAGGGTCTTGGCGAACATAAAAGCAGCCCTCAGCCCCTCACCCAGGCTGGCCAAACCTTCATGGGGTTAGGGTATCACTGGGGTGGGGCTTGACCAGCCTGAAAGAGACATCAGCCCCTCATCCAGGCTGGCCAGGCACTCCAGTGGGCACCCCCACCCTGACGGGTGTGTGACCTGCTGCAAACAGCAATCATCCCCTCATCCAGGCAGGCCAGGCAGCCCAGTGGGGACCCCAACCCTGATCCAGGACACCCTTCAGGGCAAACCAGCCGGCCCCCACCTGTGCACCAGACTTCTATCCTATATAGTAAAAGGGTACTATGCCTCTCAGCACCGGGATCAGCTGAGCCTCGAGGCCTCCCGGCACCGGGATCAGCGTGACAGGGGGCAGCGCCCAAACCCCCTGATCGCCCTGAGGCTCTGTGTGTGACAGGGAGCGAGGCCATAACCTCCCTATCTGCCCTCTCTGTTCGTGACAGGGGAAGGTGCCCCAACAGCCCAATCAGCCCTGCTCTGAGCCCGACCAGGGGCTGCACCTAGGGATTGGGCCTGCCCTCTGCCACCCGGGAGCAGGCCTAAGCTAGCAGGTCGTTATCTCCCGAGGGGTCCCAGACTGCGAGAGGGCACAGGCCGGGCTGAGGGGACCCACCCTCCCCCTCGAGTGCACAAATTTTTGTACACCGGGCCTCTCTCTACATATAAAAGACTGAGTGACTGACTGTATGTCTTTGTGACCATCAGACCCACAGCCAGTATACATGATGTGCACTGGCAATCTACATTTTTAAAAGGCAAATATGCTAAGTGTCCATCTGGGTAATGACATCATGTAGCAATGCCAGGCTTCCTCTCCCCTGCAACTCACCTCCTTGCAGTTTCTTCAGTCCTGGAACATGACTTCGTTTAGAGCCAGGTGGGAATATTTTACACTAACCAAATGTCTGTGAAGCATTTTTCCGTGTGTCTTTTGATCCTCACAGAAGTCGTGGAATAGGTAGATGGTAGACTCGGTGGTATCCTATTTTCTCTTCATTAGCCAGAAAACAGAGATTTAGAAAGCTGAGAAACTTGACCTGACTGAAAATAAGGAAGAAATGATGGAACTTGTAAATGACTTCAGGTTTTCTCACTGTGAAGAATATAGTCAAACACTGCTGCAGTTAAATGGTTTACTCTTTGTTCTCCCTGGGTGAGCTACAATAATAACCTGCTTGTGTTGAAATTTACTGCAGTGTTGCTCACAATTACCTGAAAGAGAAGTTGCGCTGCTTCACTGGGTTGGAAAAAATTTAGCTACCTTAGACAGCAGGTCTAATTAAGCAAGTTTACACCCTCTCGCTCTCTCTCTGTCACTCTAGGTTGACCTGCCCATGTGCGAAACATATGCAGCTCTTGCTGGCGCCAATGGTATGCATGTGTTTCAATTTGTCATGGTCAATCCTGAATTTGGTTGACACTTCTATTATAGAGAAAGGGCAAATAGCGGCATTACAATATTTCTTCTAATTAATTCCTTAGTATTAATTAGTATTTCCTTAGTATTAATTAATTAATTAGGGCCACAAGTATTCTAATAGTGGCAAGATGTCATCTGTGAATAGTAAGGTTTTATTGGGCCAAAAGCCTAAGGGACCATTATGAGTCGTTGCTATGATGCACACTGACCAGCAGGTGGCAGATGCTCAACACAGGAGCTTCCCCCTGGTGGTCAGGGAGCTCCCAGAGTGGGACCCTTGCTCAGGCAGAAGCTAGGCTCATACCTGGAGAGTGCAGCTGTGGCAGCAGGAGCCTTCGCTGCCTATGCCACAGTGCTACCAATTGGTGGTGGCAGGTGGAGTGGGGCTTGGATGAGCGGGAACACAGCACCTGGCTCCAGCTTGGGCTCCTGCCCACCTGCCTGCCGTTTTGTGCACTGCTACATCCCTCAGGAGATGTCAGACCTAACCTGGCAGTCCCACATCTCCCAAGGGGTCCCAGATTGTGTGAGGCCGCAGGCCAAGCTGTGGGATGACACCGGTGCTTGAATTTCATTCACCGGGCCTCTAATCATTTCATAATTTATCACCCATTTAGCATGGTTCTCTTCTAATGCTGAATAATTTAAAGGTAGAAACTGAATTTTGGTAATGATGGCCATTGAGATTTAACTGCTCTTTAGCGGTATTATTTAATGGCTTATATGAAGGGCACTAATCTCCTTCAAATATGAGAAATATTACATTCCCATAAATATTACTATGTTCCAGTGCTAATTCTTTCCACTAATGCCACTAAGTGAGCCTTTCACTAATTTTCTTTGCTCACTAGCTCATCCAAAATTGAAATGGGAGGATGCTTGTCTATATTCAAGTGCAGAGGCATATTCTTCTTAACTACACTGATGCTCTCAATACTTTCAATTTTCCAACATAATTTATAGTGAGGGTCTCTATGTTAGATTTTAAAACATCTCTTTACTAATATGAATAAGTCATTTTACCTGATTTCTTCACAACTATGTGCATGCAATGATTTGGAACTTGCAATGCCTGACTCTTTTAAGTGTGCCTTCCTACCCTTGTTTTCATTAAAACACCATCAGAACCCACATTAATCACTTTTAGTCTGTTGAGAAAATGCAGACCGTCGGCGGGTTACATTGGACTCGAAGTACATCATTTTGTGGTTACAGTGCCATCCTCTGAGTATTTATTTTAAAAAAACTTCCATCATTTATATGTATTTACATATGTGCTTTATGTTTTTTATTATTTACTAGAGGCAAGGTGCACAAAAATTTGTGCACTGGAGGGGGGCCCCTGAGCCCAGCTAGGCCCCTATCACATACTGGGAGCCCTCAGGGGATGTCCTACTCCCTGCTCCATGCTCCCTTTGGGGAGTGGGCCTAAGCCACAGCCTGGCCTCCCTTTGTGGGCGGCGACCGGGCTGATCAGGCAAAGATATCAGCTCAATCACCCCGCTGTTGCAGCCACTGCCAGTCAACCTCAGCCACCAAGGTGTTTTCATCAACACGGACTCCAGTCCCTTTACTATGAAAAAAATGACAACTTTTATTAGGCATTCTCAAGATGTGTCTTTCATAGGATATGACATTTGTATCTTCCTTCCTTCCTTCCTTCCTTCCTTCCTTCCTTCCTTCCTTCCTTCCTTCTCACCTGAGAATATGTTTCCATTGATTTTTCAAGAATGTGGAAGAGAAAGGGAAAGACAGAGAGAAACATCAAAGTGAGAGGAACACTTTGATTGGTTGCTGCCTGCATGAGCCCTGACCTGGGCCCAGGCCAGGGAGGAGCCTGAAACCTATGTACATGCCCTTAGCCAGAATTGAACCAAGACTCAGCAGTGGGCAGGCCAAGGCATTATCCACTCAGCAAAACCAGCAAGGATAGGATATGATATTTCTTACCCCTCCAGCAGTGGACCTTCCTTTTTTCTCCAGGAGTGTGGTAAAAAACCCTACATCACCTATTTTGATTCTTATTACCCAATTTACTAAGAATATTACCAGTGGCATAGAGGGAGCTTAACCAATGAGCAGTCAGAAAAGGTGTTTCCTCTGGAGTTCACACCAATTGCCGGCTTGGTCCCTGCCCAGGCCTAATGCCTGTGGTCCAGTCATTAGCTCTGGGCAGGGGACCACCAACTCCCTCAATCGCCTGCTTAGACCCTGCTCCCCATGATCACTGGCTCTGCCCCTGCTCCCGGCCATGGCCAGCTGCCTCCCTGCTCCCCGAAATTGCTGGCTCTGAACCTGCACAGGGCGAATGCCTCTGGCCGGGGCATTAGGCCTGGGCAGGGGACCCCCAACTCCCCAGGATTGTCAGCTCCACCCCTGCCAAGGCCTAATGCCATGGGCAGGAGACCCCATGCTCCCCTCAATCACAGGCTCCTCCCCTGCTCAAAACTAACGCCTCTAGCAAAGGCATTAGACCTGGGAAGGGACCAATAATACCCCTGCAATTACCGGCTCCAGCCCTGCCCAGACCTAATGCCACTGGCAAAGGCATTTGGCCTAGGCAGAGGACCCCCAGCTCCCACCAACGCCAACTCCTCTCCTGCTCCCCACCATCGCTGGCTTACCCCCTGCTACCCACCATCCCAGCTCCGCCCTTGCCCAGGCCTAACACTTCTGACCAAGGCATCAGGCCTTGGCAGGGGACCTCTCAGCTCTGATTGCAGGCTCCAATAGCCTATAGCCATTGGGCACCTACTTATGCAAATTAACCGCCATCTTTGTTGGTGGTTAATTTGCATATCATGCTGATTATCCAATGGGAGGTTAAGGGAAGATACTGTCAGTTACCCTGTTTGTCTATTATTAGATAGGATTTAGCACAAGTAAAGGTCAGGAATCATTATTTTACTTTTAATTTTTTACTTTTATATTTTATTTTTTTTTAATTGTTTCACCTCATTACTGCTGTGTATGTGTGCTCCATGTGAGTGATGTAGATGCTTATCTAGGTGGGTTCTGACTTACGGCAAAAATCATTATGACGTGCTGCAGGAATAGATCTTTAATGTAACATGAGGACCTATTGTACTTATATTCTCCTGATGAAGATGTCGTTATTTGGTCTTCATATTTCCTCATTAAGTACATGATTGTTGGAAGCACAAAGTATATCTTTATATATCTTTGTGATTCTTAGACTATTAATTCAATAAGAAATAAAAACTGGGGTAGGGGGGAAGCTGGGGAGGTCAAGGGGAGAAAACAAAAAAAAAAAGGACACATCTCTAATACGCTTTGAAATACTTTAAGGAATAAAAAAAAAATAAAAAATGAAAGCCTTATCCTTATAAAAAGATCTGCCTTATAATTAAATGGCCTAATACATTTTAGAGTAGGGCACCTTTCCAAAGTATTCTCAGAAGAACATGGCTTGAAATCCAGGGTGTATCCTTTAACACGCTATTGGAAACAATAGCCTTAGTTGTGCTCCATCACGATCCAAACAGAGACAGAAACAGCAAGAGACATGGCAGGTTTCTGTTACTATATTCCTACTGAGCATCCCTCAATGCACATTTCCTGATGGTGCTATTGATCAGAATGTGCACTCACAGGACATTAGGGCCCTCATGCACAACTCCGTCATGAAACCACTTGAAAGAGAAGCCTATTGGACAAGAATGTTAGCAGGAACTTTACAATGCAGAGGGATTCTGAAGAACATTGAAAAAGGTGGCAGAACCATAGCCAGTTTGGAACAGTGGACAGATCACTGGCCTTCAGACTGAAGGGCTCAGATTTGATTCAGGTCAAGGGCACTTGCCTGGGTGTGGGCTCAATCTCCAGTCTGGGCTTGCAGGAGGAACTGATCAAAGAATCGCTCTCATCACTGATGTTTCTAACTCTCACAAGCTCTCCTTTCCTCTCTGAGATAAGTACAAATATATTTAAAAGAATGGTGGCAGAATCATGGATGATGCAGGGACATGCTCCCAGGAACAAACTGATATTCCAACTAAAATACAGAACAACTTCCTGAATAATCAATGGAAAACTCACAGGAGAGAACCCTGAAACCAGAAGACCGAAGGTGGAGGCCACTTAGACACTGGTAGGAGGAGAGGAGGCTTGAAGGGGCGGGCCTGACACCCACAGACAGCAACTGAAGTCTCGGAGAGATATCTCAGCTGTGGAGGACTGCCACTGAGAACTCTGGGTCTAATCCCCAAGCTGTGCCTCCTAGCAGAGAGCACCAGAACTGAGGAGGGTACCCATATAACCTGTGGATGTGAATAGCAGCAGGGCACTGTTGGCCAGGGAGAGACAGCTGGAAATTCAGGTATACTCTTAAAGGGCTAGCACACAAATTTCCCTGTGGAGACACACACTTTGTGCCCTGGCAAAGGGAGGGTGAAGTGGACTGGAGCTGTGAAGGAAAAAGCCAGAACTGGGGAGTAAAGGGTTCCAGCACAGAAGACAGACACTTCAAGTTTCCTGGGAGGAGTCATTTCCTCAGGCAGCAGAGAAAATCTTTCCCATGCAGACATTTGCCTTTCCTGGAGGGGAGACAATTAACACACACTACTGGGTTCCAGCACAGAAGACAGACACTTCAAGTTTCCTGGGAGGAGTCATTTCCTCAGGCAGCAGAGAAAATCTTTCCCATGCAGACATTTGCCTTTCCTGGAGGGGAGACAATTAACACACACTACTGGGAAACACACACTACCTTGCCTGGAGGACACTTAAGAGATTATAAATAACAATAAACCTCCACACAGAAGCAACTGCTCCACCCTGTTGAAACAAACTCTTGCTATAACCTGAGGACCCTTGCCTTGGAAGCAAGTTAAGTTGGAATCCTATCAGTCTATAGACAGAGGAGGTCTCTGGAGGCTTTGAGTCTTTGCCTGATCTAATTAGTCAGAAACATCCTTTAACAATGTTCTGCACTAGAGACTGAGAGGCACAGAGTATCTACCTAACTTGTCACCACAAACCCACACAGAAAGCCAGAAAGAGGAAATAAAGAAACAACCCCCAAATGAGAGAACTAGAGAATTCTCCAGATATAGAGGGAGATGAAGCACAGAGAAGACATTTATCTGAATCTGACTTCAGGGTTATGAAGGTAAAAGAGCTCAACAGCATGAAAAAAGATATAGTGACTATGAAAAGAAGAACAGTCCTAGATATAAAATGACATAATACAAACAGGAGGACCATTTACATAACAGTATTAGAATAGCAAGTGTGCCAAAAGAGGCAGGAGGGGAGAAAAGCCTAGAGACGGTCTATGAAGAAACAATGGCAGAACACTTTCCTAACGTGGTAAAGAAAAATCCCACACAAGGTCAAGAGCCAAAGAGAACCCAAAAGAAGAAGTACCCAAACACGTGCCCAGACACATCATAATTAAAATGCCAAAAATTAAAGACAAGGAGAGAATCTTCAAGGCAGCAATTAAAAAGAAAACTGTTAGCTACGAAGTCGTCCCCATAAGGATGAGTCCTGATATCTCATCTGAAACTCTACAGGCCAGAGGGATTGGCATGAAGTACTCAAGTTAATGGAAAGAGAGGATCTGAGACCAAGATTACTATATACGGCAATTCTTTCCTTCAAAATAGACAGTCAAATACAGAGCTTCATAGACAGAAAAAGGCTAAAAGTGTAAATTGTCACCAAGCCAGCATTACAAGAAATGCAAAGGGATTGCTGTAATGAGAATGAGAAACAGAGACAGAAACTTAGCCATACAGAAAGATAATGGAAAGAAATAAATACCTATCAATAATAACTCTAAATATAAATAGGTAAATGCTCTAATCAAAAGGCATAGGGTATCAAAATGGATACAAAAATATGATGCAAGTATATGCTGTATACAGGAGTGCCATCTGAAAACAAAAGACACACAAAGGATTGGAGTGAAGGAATGGGAAAATTTCCATGCAAATGGAAAGAAAAAAAGGCTGGAGTACCAATATTCATATCAGACAAAATAGACTTTTTAATAAAGGCCATCACAAGAGACAGAAAGGTCACTGCATGATACCAAAGGGATCAACCAGCAGAAAATATTACCCTAGGAAACAAATATTCATCCAACATAGGAATATATGTATATCTCCTATCTAATAAAAGAGAAACATGGTAATTAGCATACGACCAGTACTCTTCCCTTTGGCTATCAGCGAGATATGCAAATTAGCTGCCTGCCAAGATGGTGGCTGGCAGCCAGGCAGCTTGAAACTAATATGAGGCTTGCTTGCTTCAGTGACAGAGGACACCAACGTTCCCAGCCTGCCTTGCCGGCCTCTGAGCTTGCAGTTTAAGAAACATTGTAACAAATATAGAAGCTAAACAAAGCCCCAATAACATGCTTTCAGTGAGCCCGGGATCTCAGAGCTGGAGTTCTATATTGTTTCGATTATAGAACCCAAAAAAACCAGATATCTTCTTTCAGCAGCAGAGGCCTCAGAGCTGGAGCCAGAGCTAAAGCTGGCCCAGAATAAAAACAAAAGAAAAAAAAAAAGCATTTGGGAGCTTCAGTCGGCCAGAAAACAGCCCTCAGCCCCTCACACAGGCTGGCCACGCACCCCAGTGGGGACCCCCACCCTGATCCAGGACACCCTTCAGGGCAAACCAGCCAGCCCCACCCATGCATCAGGCCTCTATCCTATACAGTAAAAGGGTAATATGCCTCCAGGCACTGGGATCAGCAGAGCTGAGAGGGCTCCCAGCACGCAGGGGGATCAGCGTGACAGGGGGCAGCACCCAAAACCCCTGATTGCCCTGAGGCTCCGTGTGTAACAGGGGATGGGACTTCAACCTCCCTATCTACTGTGCTCTGTTCATGACAGGGGAAGGCGCCCCAACCCCCTGGTCAGCCCTGCTCGGTGCCTGATGGGGGGAGCTCCCCAACCCCCTGATCGCCCTGCTGCTCTGTGTTACAGGGTGCGGCGCCTCAAACCCCTGATCAGCCCTGCTCTGTGTTTGACAGGGTGCTGGGCCCCAACCCTCTCCTCCCCCTCGGGCCCTGCTCTGTGTGTGACGAGGTAGAGCAATAACCTCCCCATCAGCCCTGTCCTGAGTGTGACTGGGGGCGGTGTCCCAACCCCCCAATCGGCCCTACCCTGAGCATGAGTGAGGGTGGCATCGCAACCTCCCAATCTGCCCTGCTTTGTGCATGACAGGAGAAGGCGCCCCAACTCCCCAAACAGCCCTGCTCTGAGCCCGACAAGGGGCTGAACCTAGGGATTGGGCCTGCCCTCTGCCACCCAGGAGTAGGCCTCAGCCAGCAGGTCATTTTTCCTGAGGGGTCTCAGACTGCGAGGGGGCACAGACCCGGCTGATGGACCCCCTTTCCCCACCAAGTGCACAAATTTTTGTGCACCGGTCCTCTAGTATATACATGCCAATTCAAAGCTATATGCCAAAATGCTGGACAATGTGGATGAAATAGATGAAGTCAGTAAAAAATGCGAACTACCAAAATTGATTCAGAAAGAATTACTTATACATCTGAAACAAACAAACAAAAATCAAACAAAGAGACTTCCAGGGGACTTTAATGGAGAGCCTGAAAACAGGACAGTCATAGTAGCAGACTTTTATCACTCCTATCACTTCACTGGATAGATCTTCCATGTGACAAGACAATGATTCAGAGACTCTACAGGACACACTGCATCAGATGGATTTAATTGACATTTTAGAACGTTCACCCCAACAGAGCAGAATATACTTTCTTCTCAAGTGCACAGGGGTCATTCCCAAAGATAGACCACATGGAAGGACACATAACAAGTCCCTACAATTTCAAGAAGATTTAAATCATATCAAGCATCTTCTTGGATCACAGTGGAATGAAATGAGAAATCAACTAGCGTAAAAACACCCAAAAACATTTAAACACTTAGAGGCTAAATAGCATGCTATTAAACAATGAATTTGTTACAATGAGATCAAGAAAATATCAAAGACTTTTTGGAAAAAAAGGAAAATGAACAAATAACAACACAATATCTCTGGGAAACAGCAAAAGCAGTCCTGAGAGGGAAATTCATAACACTATAGACCTATCTCAGAAAATAACAAAAATCAGCAATAAACTATTTATCCCTACAACTGAAGAATTAGAAAGAAACCAACAAGAAGAGCCCAGAGTAAGTAGCAGAAGGAAAAAATAAAGATTACAGTAGAAAAAATAACAGAGAAAAAAAATTCAATGAAACCAAAAGCTGGTTCCATGAAGGATAAACAAAATTGATAAACCATTAGCAAGACTCATTAAGAAACAAACACACATGATTCCAATAAGCAAAATCAGAAACAAGAGTGGAGGAGTAAGCACTAGCACCACAGAAATTCAAAGGATTGTAAGAAAATACTATGAACAACTATATGCCAAAATGCTGGACAAAGTGGATGAAATAGATGAAGTCAGTAAAAAATGCCAACTACCAAAACTGATTCAGAAAGAATTAAGAAAACTCAATAGGCTCGTAACAAGTGATGAAATAGAAGCAGTAATCAAAACACTTCCAACCAACAAAAGCTCAGGTCTGGATAGCTTCACAGGGGAGTTCTATCAAACAGTCAGAAAACTACAATCTATACTCCTCAAACTGTTTCAGAAAATCAAAGAGGAAAGAATACTTCCTAACTCTTTGTATGAGGTCAGCATTATTCTAATACCAAAAGAAGGTAAAGACACTACAAAGAAAGAGAATTACAGGCCAATATAGCTGATGATGACAGATACTAAAATCCACAACCAAGTATTAGCAAATCACATCCAGCATTATATTAAAGGACCAAATGACATGATCAAGTGGGATATATTCCAGGGATGCAAGGCTGGTATGATATTCACAAATCAATAAATGTGATACAACTCATAAACAAACTGAAGGTTAAAAATCACGTGATCATATTGATAGACACAGAAAAAGAATTGGAACAAACCCAACCCCCAATTTTGATAAAAAGTCTCAGCAATGTGGTAATAGAGGGAGCATACTCAACATGATAAAGGCCATATATGAGAAACCCACAGCCAACATCATACTCAATAGGCAAAAACTAAAACCATTTCCCATGAAAGAACAGGAACATGACAGTGATGCCAATTTTCACCATTCCTGTTCAACATAGTACAGGAAGTGCTACCATAGTGCTCAGACATGAAGAAATAAAAGTCATCCCAACCGGAAAAGCACATAATAAATGAATTTGGTCATGAATCAGGATACAAAATTAACACCCATAAATATATGTATTTTTATTTACCAAGAATGAACTCCCAAAAAGATAAACTAAGAAAAGAATCCCACTTACCATTGCAATAAAGGAATTAAAGAAAAAACTCAATTAAGGAAGTATAAGAACTGCACTTGGAAAATGACAGAATATTGAAAAGGAGATAAAGATATCAACCAGTGGACTAATATACCATGTTGATGGGTTGGCAGAATTAACATTATTAAGATGTCCATACTACCCAAACCAATTTATAGATTCAATGTAATCTCCATTAATATACCAACAGAATATTTCACAGACAAAGAACAAACTCTCCAAAAATTCATATGGAGTAAAAATAGCCTCAGCAATCCAGGGAACTACAAAAAAATATGGAAGGCTCACAATACCAGATATTAAGCTATATTATAAAGCCACCATTCTCAAAACTGCCTGCTACTGGCACTAGAAAAGACATATACACCACTGAAACAGAACAGAGAACCCAGAAGTGGACCCAAGTCATTACGCTGTATTATTAATTTACAAAGGAGGCGAGAGCATTCAATGGAGTCAAGGCAGTCTCTTTGATTTCTACAAGATGGCGGCGATATAGGCAGACACGTCCCAGGTCTTGTGCCAGAGCAGATGGAGTAAGCAGCTGAAACTAATAACACCCACCGCGAATTGGGGAAATTACTCAGCTGGTGAGACGGTTTGCAGTAGGGAAGGGCAGAGCTCCCCTGGAAAGGTAAAAGAAACAGGGATCTGGGCAGGAAAGTTTGCCAGACCTCTGAGCCCAGAGGGTCAGAGGGAGACCGCATGGCACTGGGACAGGCACAGCCCCTGACTGGGGAAAAAAGATCCGCGGGATTCCTGGCACAGGGGGATTTGAGATCTGGGTTCTGTGATTACGGAGGACTGAGCCTAGAGGGGGCTGCCTCAACAGCTGAACAGACCATGCAGTGCTGGTAAGAGAGGAGCTTACAGAAATTCAGACTTCCCCATTTCTGTGGCCAGCATTTGTTTGTTTATTTTCACTGAACCCTGTTCATAGGACATTTCAGATATGGACACTCACCTGTGCTGAAGAGAGGGAGAAGGTGCAGATGAGTGGAATCTGGGGAGAGGCTGGGGAGAAAGGGGGCGCCGGGAGAGGTGCCAGCGAATTTAGTGCTGAGACACCCCTGGTACCAGGACTCGGGCAGCCATTCTTTCCGGAGTGTGGGACTCCTCCACCTAGCCCCCAGGCAAGGAGCACAGCCACACCCAGATTAGACCCTGAACGAGATGAAGGATTAAAATAATCTGATCAGTCCCTGGGCGTTAACAGGGTCTGGCCTATAGAGGGACTTTCAGTCCCAGCAATAACGTAGACCAGGGCCACGATTAAAGAACCAGTTCTGGGGAGTTGACTTCCCCAAACCAGTTTTAAGTGCAATAGAGAAAATAAACCCTTGCTACTGGATAGAGAAGCTGTATAGCCTCAGAGGCCAACCCAAAAATACTGCCACCCAGAGGCTGAGCCACAACCTTAATCTCAGCTAAACACAAATTGAGGCAGTCTGAGACACAAATACGGCCTGCTTTAAAATCAGGACTATGGTTTACAATACTGAGGAAGAGTGTATCGCAGGGAAATTCAACACTCTCCTGAATAACTGGCAAGACCAAGGCGAGCCAGACTGAAGAGTAGAAGAACCGAATTACCTTCACTACTGCAATTTTTTTTCTTTTTTCACCTTTTAACTAAGAAAGCAATTTTTTCTTCTTTTTCCATCAGCTGATTTTATCCTTTTAATTACCACATTTTTATGTTTAACCAGTATTATTGCTGCTACCACTTTACCATTTTTTTAAAGTGACATTTTATTGTGTCTCTATTTTATTTTGGGATTAGTGTTCTCCATTCTATTTTCATCGTTCCTATAGCATCAATTTTCCCTACCTCAATTTTACCTCTATGCTAAAACCCTCTTCCCCACTTTTCCCTTTTTGTTGTCCTGTTTCTCTTACCCTATTCCTGCTTTAGATTTTCCTGATTCCTTCTTTTTCCCCCTGTCAAAATTTCACCCTAATTATATATCCTATTTCCACTCCACTGCTCTAAATCCTTATACACCTATCCCTTAACTTTCTTCACTATCCAAAATTTTTTCCCTTCTTTTATCTTTCTATGTTTTGTTGCTGTTTGCTTGATTGTTGAGTATTTTGTGTTTTTTTTTTTTTTTTTTTGTGTGTGTGTGTGTGTGTGTGTGTGTGTGTGTGGTTTAGGACTGGTTGTGAGGTTATTTTGCTTTTTCCTTTTTTTTTTCTTTTGCTGGCTTTTCCCCTCTCTCCACCCCCGCTCCCCGCCACTTATTTTTTTGCTTCTGTTTTCCCTTGCCTCTCTTGATATTATTGATTATTTGTAGTTTGCATTCATCTCCAGTGATCTGTTGCTGGAATCTGTTGGGATTAGTGGCGGTTCTATCAGAGTTTTCTCCTCATATAAATAGTCTCTTCCCCTCTTCTACTTCATTCTCTCTTTTCACTCTTTTTTTTTTCTTTTTTCCGCGTCATTTTTCCCAATTTCATTTTTGAACTCCTTTTTTCCCTTACTTTTCTTTTCTTTTCTCTCTTTTATATTTTTCTCTTCTTTCTTCCTTATCCCCTAATTCTCTTAAATTGGGAAGTCACCTTTATTTGGGGTTATTAATATTGTGAATATATTTGTCTTCAGTGCCTGGTACATTGTGGCTTGATTTGTTGCATCATGTGCCCTTAAATCAACGCAGCAGATCCAAGCCGCAGCAGTCTCCTGATCACCATACCCTCTGAGGATCAGCAGCTGTATGTGAAGCCTCCCCCCACCAGCAAGAAGAGCCACCAAAGCTGTAAACAGCACAAATAAGAGGAGCTGCTAACTGAGGAAAAGCTGCTATCGCAACCGCCCGAGGAGCAACCACAGCCCAAGGAGCCACTGCGACCCAGGGAGCAGCTCATGAATGACTCAACGTCTACATATGTCAGTCAGATCAAACATGGGTAGACAAAGAAATCCCGAAAGGAAAGAGAAGGAGGATTCGCCAGAAAACCAGCTAAGTGATACAGAGGCATGCAACATGAGAGGAAAAGAATTCAGAATAAGGGTCCTAGAGTCCATAAACCGAATGGAGGAAAAAATCAAAAACATATAGAAGAACCAAGAAAAAACAGATGAAAAAATCAACTACTTAAGCAAGAATCAAGAAGTAAGAGATAAAAAATCAACAACTTAAGTAAGACCCAAGAAGAAATGAAGAGTGATATAGCTGCAATGAAAAACTCCATTGAAAGTATCAACAGTAGACTAGGAGAAGCGGAGGACCAAATTAGTGAATTAGAAGACAAGGAAGCAAACACACCCAAACTGTACTGCAATTGGATAAAAAAATTAAAAGACAGGAGGAGAGCGTAAGTGACATTGGGACAACATGAAACGAAACAACATATGGATAATAGGGGTGCCAGAACAACAGAAAGAGGAACAAGGATTAGAAAACCTATTGGAAGAAATAATATCAGAAAACTGCCCTGTGTTGGGGAAGAAAAAAGTCACACAAGCCCAGAGAGTCCCAAACAAGGTGAACCCGAAAAGACCGACACAAGACACATCATAATTATCATGGCAACTGTTCAGGACAAAGAGAGAATCTTACAGGCTGCAAGAGAGAGACGGAAAGTTACATACAAGGGATCTCCCATTAGATTATCCAATGATTTCTCAACAGAAACACATCAGGCAAGAAAAGAATGGACAGAAATTTACAAAGTGATGCAAAGCAAAGGACTGAATCCAAAAATACTCTATCAAAGGCTATCATGAAAAGTTGAAGGGGAAATAGGAAGCTTCACAGACAAAAAAAGGCTACGAGAGTTTATCACCACCAAGCCGGCAATGCAAGAAATTCTAAAGGGACTGGTGTAAAAAAAGGAACAAAAAGCTCAGAAAGAAAACAGCCACACACACAAAAAAGAAATGGCTACAAACATGTACCTTTCAATAATAACTTTAAACTTAAATGGACTAAATGCTCCAACCAAAAGACATCGAGTGGCTGAATGGATAAAAAAAACATGACCCACACATTTGTTGTCTAAAGAGACCCTCCTCAGAAGAAGGGACTCACACAGACTGAAAGTGAAGGGATGGAAAAATATCTTTCAGGCAAATGGAAAGGAAAAGAAAGCTGGGGTAGCAATACTTATATCGGACAAAATAGACCTCAAAGTGAAGGCCATAACAAGAGATAAGGAAGGCCACTTCATAATACTAAACGGATCAATACATCAAGAAGATATAACCCTGGTAAACATATATGCACCCAATGCAGGAGCACACAAATACATAAAAATAACTCCTGGAAGATATCAAAGGAGAGATCAACAACAATGCAATCATAGAGGGGGACTTTAATACACCACTGACATCATTGGATAAATCCTCTAGGCAAAAAATCAGCAAAGAAACAGCCATCCTAAATGACTCACTAAATCAGATGGACTTAATTGACATCTTCAGAACGCTTCACCCCACAGCCAAGGAATATACATTCTACTCAAGTGCTCTTAAGACACATTCAAAAATAGACCACATATTGGGTCACAAACAAAGTCTC